>NC_041015.1:47330583-47649146 GCF_004193775.1 Glycine soja
AATGTCTAAGTTATTTTTTTAAAATTTCTAACTTACTTTTTAAAATGCCTAACTTATTTTTTAAAATTTGTAACTTATTTTTTTTGAAATTTCTAACTTATTGTTGTTTAAATTATATAATAATTTTCAGTATAAATTAAAATTTCTAACTTATTTTGTCCAATCAATTACATTTAATTAAAATTTGTAACTTATTTGTTTCAATCAATTAAAATTTCTAACTTATTTTTTTAAAATTTCTAACTTACTTTTTAAAATGTCTAACTTGTTTTTAAAAATTTGTAACTTATTTTTAAAAAAATTCTAACTTATTGTTGTTTAAATTATATAATAATTTTCAGTATAAATTAAAATTTCTAACTTATTTTGTCCAATCAATTACATTTAATTAAAATTTCTAACTTATTTGTTTCAATCAATTAAAATTTCTAACTTACTTTTTAAAATGTCTAACTTATTTTTTAAAATTTGTAACTTATTTTTAAAAATTTCTAACTTATATTTATCACATACATAAACAAATACTAAAATTAACAATTTAAGTAAAAAGATAATTTAAATACATAAAGAAATAGAGACATTATCTAAGTCAATGTGGCCCACCTGCCTGACGTGTCTCAGCTGTAGCCTCGTCTAGGGTGACCTCAAGTAGCTCCGTCAACAGGGCAACTGCGTCAGATGTAGCCAGCGGCTCGAATGAATGCAGTGCGCCAGTAATCAGAATGTGCAGCAGTGACGAAATGTCGTCTAGAGTGATCGTCACCTCCCCTACTGGGAGGTGGAAGCTGCTCGTCTCCCTATGCCACCTCTCAACAAAGGCGGATATGAGTCCAGGATCAGTGGTGATCACAGAACACCTGATCAATGGATCCAATCCGGTGGCCGCAATCATACCTTCGATCTCAGCAGCCAGTCTCCCAAATTTATCTACTTTCCTACCATGGGAGACCAACTTGAGATCGGCTTGCTCCTAAATTGAATAACAGTTTATAAACTTGTGTATTTCAAAATAAAAGAAATTACTTTCTTATTACTGGAATAAAATAAGTACGTACCTGTCCACTCCATATGTTGTGTGCCACATGATCACCAAATCCTATCAAAATAGATGGATCGCGTGGCCCACCGGGGAACCCCTCATCATCATCAGTTGTCCCATCACTATCCAATCGATCTATCTCAGCATCATCGGCAGCTGCTGTCCTCTCTGGGCTACCATCAGACGCATGAGGCACATCCTCAGCCAACTGAGGAACATCCTCAGACAACTGAGGAACATCCTCGACTTTCTGGGTAACCCGTTGCCTACGTGCTGAGGCAGTGGGCCTACGACGCCGAGGAACATCCTCAACCACATCCTGACTAAGGTCTCTACCTCTACCTGTGCCTACCACACGACGTAGACCTCGTGTTCTAACCATGATCTGAAATCATGAAGAACATTTACTTTTATTCGTCAAATTAAACATTCAAATAATTTGTAACAAAGCTTTCGAATCCTAACTAATCCACATAATTTATCCAAATCCACAGATTATATATTTAGTTCAACATAATTTATCCAAATAATTGACATACAAATGCATATATAAATCACACCAAATATAATTCAATTTACATATAAATGCAATTTTTAATAGCAACTAAATAACACTTTTCTCTAGGTCTCATTTAGCTTTTAGATGTCCTTACATTACAATAAGACTAATGGTATGCAATTTATGATTGCAGATTTCTTTAGTTCACTCAGGGCTAGAGTATATGATGATGAGGTGAGGAAGTGGATTTCTGTTGTTGGTGTTGACTTCATTGGGAAGAAGCTTGTGAATTTGGTGATGACTTCATTGGACCTCCAACCTTTGACCAACCGAAGATGACTTCGACCAACCTCTTGGAGTATGGTAACATGCTTGTCCAAGAACAAAAGAATGTGAATACTGACCTCAGAGAATGATGAGACACTTGATCTTATTCATGTCAGGTAGGTTTACACCATTTTTGTTCTGTTTTGTGGCTACGATTCAGTGGGCTCGTGTCCATTGAAAGGGCTAACTTGGATTGGACGCCATGAGTTGTAATCACCAACTGCACATGAATCTTAGTTTCAATGAAAGTATATGCTTTGATAAGAGATTTTCATGGTTGTGGGTGCTTAGATTCATTGAATTTGTCCTAGTTGTTTATTATTCTTTCAATAAGAGCTTCTCATCCTTGTCAAGGAAGGGATTTAATGGTCAGAAATAGACAACTAGGCTTTATCACCAAATAAGGATCTTTGGTTTGTATTGAGTATTAGTAATACTAATTACCCATAATTCCTGCCAATTACTAGCCTTATTTTTATTTTTTTAATTTTAATTAAGCTAATTATGTCAAGGTATATGCTTTGTAAAGAAATTCCTACTAAACTTTTTCATACCATTTAGAGTGCATTTGGTTTGGAATGGCTTGGATTTGTAACTAATACAAATACATGTAACTAATACAAATGTGGGTGCTTGGATTTGTAATCACCAAGTGCATCATTTTGTATTCAAAATTCTCAACACATCATTTTGTATTCAAAATTCTCAACACATCAAATTAGAGGAATCAAGGTGTTCCATCATTTCGTGTTCAATTTCTTAACTAGCTATTTATGTTGTATTTTACAATATTATCTTCTACTAGCTAGACTCGTCTCATGCTTGATCTCTGTCCCGTAACAGGCATAGCACAACATTTCTTTTAAATTATACCTGAGGTTCCTCACCATAGTGTCATATTTCCTGTGAAAAGGAATTGGATAACCAATTTAATTTTGCTCTTTCATGTTGTGTTCCACATAACAATTCAATTTATGCAGTGTATACAGTTATTTACACATCCTAACCAAATGACAGCAAATAACAATTCAATTTAGACATCCTAATGCATAAATCAATCACACCAAAATGACAGCAAATAACAATTCAATTTAGACATCCTAATAGCAACTAAAAAATACAAAATTAAGGAGTTTGTGTAACTTAAATACCATATACACTTTGTAACACCTAATAAATAAATAAAAACTAACTAATAATATCAATAAATTGCTGGTTCAGACATAATTTTCAAGAAAAAAACCAATATACAGCAAAATGTATCCTGCAAAAGAAGTTTGGAAGGTTCTTCCGCGAGAAGGATTGAAAGCCTGCGGAAGAAGGTTCCGCAGGTTCTTCCGCGAGAAGAAAATGGAGTCAGCGGAAGAAGGTGTTCTTCCGCTGACTCCATTTTCGTCCCCTAACACACACGCGGAAGAAGCTTCTTCTCGCGGAAGAACTTCGTCTTCAACCTCCAGCACCAAACAACAACAATGTCGTCTATCCTAAGGCCATTAACGCGATTCTAACAGATAACCAAAGCCAATGGGGTTAGAACACTAACCTCGATGGCGGAAGAAACGCTCACAGAAACCCAATGAAGAAGACGAAGGGACGGAACCAAAATGGAGAAGAAGATTGCTGCGAGGAAGACTGCTGCGAGGAAGCTCACTGAAGAACACGAACGAGGAATGAGCTCGGAAGAAGACTGCAGACCAAGAGGAAGAAGGCAAAGAAGGGGAGAAAAATGATGGGTGCACGGACCAGGAATGAGCGCGGAAGAAGAAAGGTTTTTTTTAAAAAAATTATTAACTTTTGATTTTTAAAGGAAGGACATTTTTGTAACTTCAATGAATTGTTGGGTGGATCAGCAATTTCAGCCATAGAGGAAAAACACTAGGGTCTTGTGAATACGAAACCAACAAACATTCCTAAGGAATGTACTCTACTTTAATAAAAATAATTCACGTAGCTTCAACAAATCTAAAACTTTCAAAAAAAATATATTAATGAAGTACATGTAATTTAAATATCTGGGGGACACATTTTTATAGAGCAAGTTATAAAGAAGAAACAGGGTATGATGGTTTGAAAATTAGACTTTCCTTATAGAGGTTTTTCCTCTCGGTCTCACAATTAGGTGAAGGAATAATTTGAATTTGGATTTAATTCAATCCCAACAAATTCACTTATAAAATAGAATTATCTCTTATTTATATATATTATTTCAGTCATATCTTTAATTTATATAAAATTTTTAACATTTCTCATCATGCCAAAGATTGAACATAACAAACACAAAATTTATATGATTGAAGATTTATATGATAATAGTTTGATTATTGGTGATTCATTAGATTCAACTATAATTATTATGATAAATTTTGACATCATCTTATAATTTAGATTTGAGTCTAATTTAATTTTATAAGACTCACATATGAGATGTGGATTGAATCTATTTATATATATTATTTTGATCTTATCATTAGTCTTTATAGAATTTAGATATTTTACAACGACTCCATCATGTTAAGCACTACTAAGTTTGATGCTTGAATAATATGATTTTTGGTCATCAATGAATTTAGTATAGTCTAAAGTATTCTAAGATGATATTATCAAATATTCTATAAAAAAAAAAAACATTTTGAGAAAAATTAGACCTTGATCATGCACACAACAGCCAAAAAAACCTGAGATTCTTCATATCAAGGTCCCTGAATCTTTTAGATGCTGAATGGGGGGAACTCGACAAGTGTGACTTGTGTAATCGATTGGTCTAGAATCGGACTTGAACAGAAGTTTGAGTGACACTGGAAGAAAAAAATTGAAACAGAGTGAGTTCAGTTAACAACATTTTTTCACATTAAGATATTTGAACATAAATTTACTTTTATTTAAACTGGTTTCACTTAAAATCAATTTTATGAAACTAAAATCACCTACAGTTAAATCTGCACTCAAATACACACTAGGAACACTATAATTTCTTGCTCTCTTTCCATAAACAGAAGTGTGGAACCATTTTCTTCTTTCCGTACTAAATGAAAAGTGTCACCACTCACTCAACACTGACTCATATCATATGAAGCTCAATAATAAATGTCACTCTCCACAGTCCACCCACTAGCAAGTACACTCCACCAGACCACCACCATCAACTATCTAATCTAAAGCAAAGTTGCAAAGGTGCCTCACTTGTGTTCTTATTTAAATATTCCCTGGTTTCACTCATTCAGGTACTATGAGAAGAGACACAACAACAACAACACTAGAGTGAGAAAATGGAGCTTCAGGACACTGCTGCAAGCCGTGTGTCAATTGGATTTCCTCTGGGCTCAGCCCTTCTCTTTGTCTGTTTAATCTTCATTTGTGGCTTCTTTTGCTGCTGCTTACATTGGACTAAGCTTCAATCATTTCTTCAATCTCATGGCATCATCAACACTCAATCTTTGGCACAGACTCAAATACAAGCAGAATTAGCTTCCTCCTACCAGAAACCAGCTTTTCCTGTTGTGGTAATCATCACTTCTCTTCCTAAACTCTAAAAAAACTATACATATATAAACACATCAAGTGAGAAAGAAGAATAAATCTCAGTCAACTAAAATAGATGGTTAATTAGAGTTTAATTTTCATATACAGTCACTATAAAACAATCAGATTATGTCGGTTATGACTTCTAAAATTATAATTGTTAATAAATTTATCGAACATGTTAAATTGTGATTGAAAGATAGTATAAAAAATTTATGTATTATTTGTGATTTTAATTAAATTCTTAAATTTATATAAGACATTTTTCATATATAATTGTATTGTATAAGATTTTTTCTCACATTGAACTTTATGGTAAGCAGATGATGAAGCAGAATTATGCAAAGACTATACCTGTGTTGATGCCGGGGGATGACATTCCAAAATTCATAGCCACGGCATGCCCATGTGAGCCTCCAAGAGATGAAAGTATCACAATCCTTGTGCAGAAGGAAGAAGCTACTGATTTATGCAGTAGTAGCAACTAAAAGAGTTTATGGTTTCAAGCCTTGAAGAATTCAGGGTACTATACATATACTATATATGTTGGAACCTCTCAATTTAGAACGGCTAATAGCTCTTTGATAGCTTTGTGAGAAGTGAGATGCTAGACCAAGCAAGCACACTGAATTAAGGTGTCGTAACATAGCTTTGTGCTGAATGAGATGATAGACCAAGCACACTGAAGGTGTTGTAAGATACAAAGTTTGAACCCCATTTGATTTTTTGTCAGAATGGGAAGAAAAAGGTTGCAATTGAAACATCAACCTGTCTTTTTTTTCCTTTTCTTTTTCAAAAGCTGATTCAAGGACGCTTTTTTTTATCAACTCCTTTCAAGTTCAAACTAAAGTTTTGAATATGGAGCTTATTGGAATAATGTGTTTATTATGAGTTTTTTTTTAATTTATTATTGGAATACGCTTTATTTAAAATACGCTTATTGGAATACGCTTTTTTTTAAAAACAATAATATTTAGCAAGAATGAAATAACTGTAAAATTATGATAAAATAAATAATTTCAAAATGTTGCAGAGAATCAAATCTATAATATAAGTGAATTAAATGTAGAAAGATTTTAGGACTATTAGTAAGTCAATTGAGTATTAAATGTATTATATCAAAATGAAAAACAATACTAGATATATTTAATTACATTGGTTGCCAAAAAAAATTAACACTTAATCCAATACTAATATGAAATATCCAAATCAAATATGAATTTCAATAAAAATGTTCCTTAAAAGTAGTCAAGTCTACATAAAGTACTACATACAAATTCATTTGTTTATGTCAACTTTAAGAAAAATATCCTTTAGATTGGGATTTACAAAATTATTCTAAAAGTTGTAATTCATGACTACATTATATTAATCTGACACTGGAATTCTAATATTGGAACCCATAAAATTTATATTCACCCATAAGCCTCATGTTTTTTTTTTAAGACACTCATTTGCTTCGTTTTTTTTTAGAACCACTCACTCATTTGCTTCTTGAATGATAGAAGAGGTATCAAATTAACACGGTTAAATTCTTGATAGGATTTTAATGCAATTAATAGTGAAAATTATTACATGAAATTTGAAGAGGTTTAAATTTAGAATTCAAAAGAATTAACACAATAGAAACATAAACAAATAAATAAAAAGAAATAAAGTGTGTGTAGAATAAACTTTTAAAGAAATGACATCTCAAAACTTTTCATAAAAATGACTAATATATATATATATATATATATATATATTAATTTCAATATATGGTCAAGTTTATAAAATAAATTAATATATTATAAAATCTTATTAAATAATTACTTGTTAAATTTTCAACTAAGACTAGATGCATTCCCGGTCATGTAAAATAATGTGTTGAAATCTTTAGACCTTTTGTTATGGTCCTAGAATTCAAGGATTAGGAAACCTCCAGAAAAGAGAGATTAAGGAGAGGAAATTTATTGATTGTTATTGCTTATCCATTAGAATTACATCCTTTCCTATTTATAGATTTTCTTGTATAAATACTGGATGAAATTTCTAACAGAATTTGGTAGCATATGCCTTGGAGGAATTCAAAACGCTACCAGGAGACAATCACCTAACGGCACCAAGGATTTGTGATTCTGTTTCTAGAAGATTGTTGTCAGCTTAGCCACACTACGTTGCATAGTCCTTCAGGTCTGCTAATTTCCCTTTTTGGCCTCCTGTCATCTTTCTTGTTTGGTTCTACATTTTGCTCTGTGCTTGTTGTGCTCTACTCCCTGTACATAACATTATCTAACCTATCAAAAACACCTTGTCCTCAAGGTGTTACGAGTCCACCCAGATCCTCCAGGATCCCAAGGTCTGTCCCGGCAAAGCTCACTTGGTTTAGCAAGCAAGGTGAGGAACAAGCATGGGTGCTTGGCTTTGTTGCATCGGCATGGGGCATGGAGGCGCATGCGGCATGGAAAGCGAAGCCGATAATGGTGCGGGACTTGGTTGCCTGGGTGCGGAGCATGGAGGTGGAGTCGATATGGAAGGCAGAGGCGGTGATGGTGACTATGTGGAGGAAGAAGATGGGATCGAGATATGCAATTTTAGAAGAATGGCATCAAGTTTGGAGACTATGGAATCAAGAGTCACGGTGGAATGGAGTTGAGTGACAACGAGATCTGAAATGGCGGCCTCGAAGCAGTCCAATTGGTCTGAGGGAGGTTCATCGTCTGCCATTGGAACTCAATGAAACCACTAGTTATTATGGTCCTAGAATTCGAGGATTAGGAGACCTCCAAAAAAGAGAGATTAAGGAGAGAAAATTTACTAATTGTTATTGCTTATCCATTAGAATTGCACCCTTTCCTATTTATAGATTTTCTTTTACAAATGCTAGATGAGATTTCTAATAGAATTTGGCAGCATATGCCTTGGAGGAATTCAAAACGCTACCAGGAGACAATCACCTAATGACACCAAGGATTTGTGATTCTGTTTCTAGAAGATTGTTGCCAGCTCAGCCACATTACGTCTGCTAATTTTCCTTTTTGACCTCCTGTCATCTTTCTTGTTTGGTTCTGCATTTTGCTCTGTGCTTGTTGTGCTCTGGTCCCTGTGCATAACTCCTTTTCATATGAAATATTATAATTTTTATTATTGTGACATATATATTAGAGTACAAGTGTGATATATAAAATCTGACATTTAATAAAAAATTAAATTATATAAATGAAGGAAAAATTTATAAATTTCATCTGAACTGCATAACAATTAATATCAGAAATTCTCACAAATAATTGTAAATGTTACAAATATGATTCACAAAAGTGGAAAGCGTTGTCATGGTAAAGAAATAAGCCTAAAATATGTCCCTTTTTCCAGTGTGACTTCCTGAGATGGAATGCCTGAAGATTAATAAACACCATATAAAAGTCCGTCCTTACATTTATTTTATTTTTGTGAATCCGTCCTTACAAATCTTAGCAAAGGTACAAAAGAAGTGGGAACGGGAGACAAAACCAGAAGGCACTACTTCCTATCTCCAATACTCTTTTCCATCATTAGATTGTACTTCAAAAATATGCTTTTGCTTCAGTATTAATTTGATATTCTTCTAAAAATAAAAATAAAATGCATGATTGCTATGAGCCGTAGCTTTATAAAAGCAGTTTTGCAAAAAGCAACTTAATTCAAAGAGTAACATTAGTTTCCCAGACGTTAGTTGCTCAAACACCTTCTAATGAAGTTCAAGCACAAGTGATTAAAGTAGAACTAAGCTATTTTAAAAGGAGTTCAAATGCATGCTAACTGTTATTTATGTTTACATAAAGATTCATCATCATCTTATATGTGTGTTTTATGTACAATCGGGACAAGTATAATAGCTAATACAAGTAGCTAATTGTTATGGCGCCTTTTTTTAGTTAATTAATTCATCATCATCTTACCATGATTTAATTTAATGAGTAACACAAGATTTTTGTCATATTTAGCTTTGTTTAGTTCCGTAAACATTTTTAGCATTAAACATATATATATACATAACATTTTATTTTTGTTTGCGGTGAAATTTTGTAAAAAAAATAAAAATTGCTGATCATCACCATTAACCGTAAGGACGGATTTAGAAACCTATTAAATGGATGGACTAAAAAAATTTATTCCTTTATCATTGTTTAAATATCTATTTTTTAATAAGTAATAATTTAAAAAAATATTTACTATTTTTACACATAAAATTGAAATTAATTTTTATTTTAAATGATAATAATATTATTGCTATCATAAAATAACAAACACATAATTAATTTTATGTAATTTTATTATAATTATCACCATAATCATTACAATAATAACAATAAACACAACTAAATTTACACTAACTAACCTTAACCTTAATGATGATTATAATTATTATAATAATAACATAAATAATTAATTTTATATTAGCCAATTTGTTTCTGGTAATTTTTGTCAATAAAACTTGAGCGTTTCCACTAATAAAGTTTGCGTTGAGTGTCAAGTTCTATGGTAATCTTTTGATTTTGAAAATTGTGAAACCATTAGTGTAAGGCGAAGATAAATGATTTAGAGTGTATTTGTTTTACCGATTAAGATGTGATAAGAAAGTCCAACGCACATTTATTTTGCTAAACTAAGAAATGTGATGTTTCTCGAAAATGAAGATTGACATAATCATATGTTAAAACCCACAATCCAAACACATAAAAAAGCATTTGATGTCAACCAAAGGCGTGTTTGATGTGATGTTATCAAGCTAATAATTCAATTAACAATAAATTCAAACATCGATAATGATTTTGCAGATCATTCGACATTCAAAAATCTCAAAGTTTGAAGAAAAAAAAAAGTGAAGAGATTTGACAAGAGGTAAAAGAAAGAACTGATAGAGGGAGAGAAATGATGAAAAAAAAAAGTAAATTGACGAAAACATATTGATAGAAATTTAAGTGACCCTTTCATTTGAGAAAATATTTTCTATTTTTGTAACACTTCTAATAACAACAACAATGTTTAACGTTTATGCCACATTTGACCAATAGGTAAAAGATGTATAGCTATTATCTTTAAAAATACATTGTGGCAAAATATATACATAAATTCTAAAACAAAATTACAAATTTTATAAAGTTGGTCATATTTAACAAAAAGAAAAAATATCTCCTACCACTAAAAATTTTGTTTTTATTTTTATTAATATTATTTTATTTATTTATGCGTTGGGCTAACTTGGGTTGCCAAAGTTTAAATTATGTCACTTATCTCCGAGCCATGAATGGTCCATGCATATTCCAATATTATCCCTCGGATGAAAACACAATAAAAATATATTTTTATTGTCTAAATGAAAATAAAACACAACAAAAATATAATCCTATTATATAAGTGTACAACAAATAGTGACAATTATGTCTTTTCAGTAATGTTAGTAGTCTAAATAAAGAAATTGGTAGTGAAAATACTAGTATCCTTTTTTTCTATTGATGGTGGGACGTGGTCACATGGGACTCAATTTCACAACCCAACTTGTTAGAGGGTGTTTGTTCGGCAAATTGATCTAATGGGTTGTTTTTACAAAGTATTTTTTAAAACGGATCTCTTTTGAAACTAATTACGTAGGAGATCTCTTATTAAAGCATTTCGCCATTACGAATGACGACACATGTGAACAGCGGTTGACGTGACACGGATTTCGTCATTGGTATTGGCAAAACACGTGCAGGTAGGTAATATAAATTCAAATATATATATTCTGTTATTTATTTAAATATCTTTTGCATGTATTTTAATTTATTTGTAGAAATTTTAAGGCACAACAAAAAGTACATGTTGTTGAATCGTTTCGAGGAAAAGTACATGTATTTAATTTAAATTTGTTTTTGCATATATTTATTTTAATTTATTTCAATGTACAAAAAGTTAAGTAGAAATTTTAAGGCACAACAAAGCATGAAAGAAACTTGCTATTTAAAGACCCAGTCTACACATGTTTTGCCACTCAAAATGGCGGAACTGCAATACACCTGCACCTAGCTAGCTGTACCTACTTGCACTTGTTTCGCCAATACCAATGGCGAAACCCGTGCCACATCAGCCACTGTTCACATGTGTTGCCATTCATAGTGGCAGAATGCTCTAAAAAGAAACTCTAAGTAATTAGTTCCAAAAGAGACCCGTTTTAAGAAATAATTTATAAAAATAACTCATTAGATCAATTTACCGTGTTTGTTCCTGCAGCCTATAAAAATAAAGAAGCACCCCTTTTATATTCCAAAAAAACTAATGCAAAATACAATTTATATTTTGGAATATGAAGGAAAGCCTCCTTTATTTTTAGGCTTAATATCACTACTTATGATTCATTATATTTTACTTGTAACTCTCTCTACCTTCGTGTTGTCGTGTTGCCATCACCTTCCCAATCACCATCATCGTGTGCCACTGTTACTATCACCCGCGCACAACAAATTTGTGTTTCTCTCTCCTCCGCCCCATCTCCCACATGAAATTGATTTGTCTCCCCTCTTCAAGTTGTTCCTTTAGACGTCGTTTTGAGTGTTGGATTAATATTTTTATAATTAAATATTAATACAAATTTGAAGGGACAGAAAACAACTTAAAAAGGGTTCACACCTACCTCGTTTCTGCCTTTGTAGATCTGAAAGTCAGATCTGGAGATGAAGGGAATCTGTTCTGTTGCGCATGAGATCTGAGTCCATGTCGCTGCAAACAACCACGACGCCGTGCCTCACACCACCACGCAAGACCACTAGCGAGGTTTCCATAGGGGGCGCTCTCCCTTCATTCGAATTGCACAAACCACACACAAAAAAAAAAAAAACCAGCGAAGCAGTTTTGAGGAATTTGTAGGTTTTCTTTGCTGAGTTTGGCTATGGAGGATGAACAGTGAAGCAGTGAAGTGAGAGCGGGATGGGGCAGTTCGTGAAAAAATTAAGCAGCTTTTTAGTAGTCATTATTTTAAATGGATTATTTCAAAATTTAAAATAGAATTAAGCGTTTTAGTGAAAAATTTATAATAATGAAGTACTTTGAAAACTTAAAAGATTAGAGTAAAATTTTAAAAATTTAATGTACAAAATAATTTAATTGTCAAATATAATAGAAAAAAAGTGAGATTAAGTTTTACTTTTATCTATCAAACACGCCAGCCCAATATCACATGGGTCAATGGTGATTTTTGCTTTCTGCATATCCATAAATTGCTTATTGCACCTCATTCTATTTTAGAAAGTCTCGTCAAAATTATGTTTTTGATTGGGTTTTTGGAAAAACTTAAATATATTTTTTATACTTGTAAGTTGTGTTTTATTTTTTTATTTTTGGTACCTTTAAGTTCATAAATATGTTCTAATTTTAGTCTTTATGAGCTGGCATTTTTCTAATTTTGTTTTTGTAAGTTTTTTTGTTTATTTGTAGTTCTTATAAGTTGTGATTTTCAATTTTAGTCGTTTTAAGATTTTAATTTTTTTATTTATAATTTTTATAAGTTTATATTTATAAGAATCAAGCAAAAACTTATAGAGACTAAACACGATCAAAATATCTTAGGAGAATCAAAATTTAAAAAGAATACAAACTTAAAAGTGACTAAAAAATATATTTAAGTCTCTCCTAAATATAAGGGGATGTTGGTAACAATTTATGTAAGGAAATTTTAGCCGTAAATGCTTCACAATGCATTCATTATTAACCGTGGAATGGCACCTTGGTTTTGGGCTCAACATACATTAAATGGGTGAGTTTGGGTTTGCTAGAGTGGGTGTCTCGGTCCATCAAAGAGAAGAGAAAAAAAAAATAATGCTAAAATAAGTTTCTTATGTTTTTAATATTTTTTTCTTTGGAAATTTTTATGTTTTAAATTTTTTGGTTTAGTCCTTTAAGTTTTAAGAAGCCAATTTCATCCTTTTGCGAGTTTTACATGAATAGCGTTAGCATTTTTTAGTTATTTAAAAATAATTTGTTTGTTTAATTGCACAATAAAGTGGATCGGTGCTTATTAAGGTTAGTCTGTCTATTACCCTCTTATATAAGTATAAATATGTGTATTTGTGTGTGCTGAAACAAAGACCTCCAAATTCATAGATAATCATCTCATCCAATTGATCTCTAATATACTTTTTACTATTAGTTGAAATTGATTAGCAATCACAATATTTTGTGGGACTTACTAACAACTTATTTAATAAGTTTTATAGTTTTTAATAAATTGTAATTAATAATAAAAAGTGAATCATAAAGAGTTTACACTAAAGGCGATTTCTAGCAGTGGCATCACCTTTTTTTTTTAACTTCCCCTTTGCTTCCCTTTCATGGTGCCTCCAACTCCCAATGAGATTGCAATGACGATCGACCAACGTCCCTCAAAACCAATAGCAACTCCAGCTCTGTGCGTTGGGATTTTCAACTAGCTGATTGAAGAAAATGACTTCAACTAATACAAAAATGACATGATGGTGACCAACACAAAAGGTTCATTATGTATAATTTTTTAGTTTGGGTTGTTTTTGTGCTAGAAAACTGGTTAAATGATATAATTGTAAATTGTAAAAGAAGGAAGGAGGCACTGAGAGAGGGAAGGAGATGGAGAAAAACTATGGGGAAAAAATTGTATTGAGACCAAAATAGGATTAAAACCACATACGGAGAGTTCACAATAAGTTGATACACCATATATTAATCCAAAGCTATAGAAGACGGTGCACTGTAAACCACTTAAAGTTATGCTGCACCGTAGATTTTTGTTGTGTATGAACCAAAGTATCCCTTGGCTGGAAACTTAAAGACTAATCTCTGAGTACTAGATCTATTTAAAAAAATTAACATTTTTTAACGAATATTTTTTCATACACGAGTCCAAAATTAAATTCATAATCATATGTTTAAAGGATAATGTTATTTATCAATTATATCATACCATGTTACTACATCATATCATTTTTCTATTAAAGATTTTCACCCTATTTAATAGTGTCATTCATAAACACTCTTCGTTTAATTGCAACTCTGTTATTTTATTTATAATATCAAGTTTTAATAAAAAATAATTTTAATTGAGATTAGTAAAAGTAAAATAGTGTTAATTGAGTGTCTAAATTAGTATGAAATCATTTATTTTTCTTATATTTGAGTTTGAAGGAAATTTTTTTTTTTAAATTCAAGGGATCTCATAAAAGAAAAAAGAAATAAAAAAAAATTATACCTATAAAGACAAATACCACAAAAAAAGAAGGGGTTAAATTGTGATTTAACGTAAATATTAAAATCTTTTAAAAACAACAATATTTTTTTGGTATTTAGAGATAATTGTGTAAGAAAACAAGTTATCTTTTACCACGAGCACTATAGACGATGAGGAAAATAAGTTTTCAAAGATGCAGTTTATCTTGTCACTGTTAAAACATAATTCAATCCCAACATTAATTAACAAACAAAAAGAAACAAGAAAAGAGCATACACAAAGATTTATACTGGTTTGTCTCTACCAGTGAGACTACATCTAATTCTTGGTAAACTATCAAGTTTCACTAATTTTTCAAGAGTTACACATATTTTACCATGATCACTTCTGACTCTTACAAATCAAACTTTACCCTAAGTTTGATTAACACCCACTATTCTTTCTTCTACCAAGTCATTGTTGGCTCTAAACAAATCAAACAAGATTTGTGATGAAAGATTGACTTAGAGACTAATACACAATCGTCTTATAGACACTTAAATAATCTAAGCACTTAGCCTTTTCCTCTCAGAATTATCAAGGTGTTTTGAAAGCTTTTCTAATCTTACAAGAAAACATATAGATAATCTTGTTGAAGAAGAGTAGTAGAAATTATGTGTAACAGATAAACTCTCTAGCTTCAAAAGACTTTTGGTTTATAGACAATCGTTGTCTCATAACGGGTAGATCTTGCCTTGATGTTCGTATGATAAAAAGAGGTTGTTGGGTGCATTTAATGCACGTCATTTCTTCATGCAGTTCTTCCTTTGAGTCAGAGCAGATCTTGCATAGTAAAGCTCATCTTTGATGGTATATCAAATTTTGACTTCATTTATTCTTCATAGAATATCCTACAAGAAATGTTTTTGCAAGACAAAAAAATAAATGAAACATTAAATATCATATTCAATTTCAGATTATGATATTATCTGTCCATCATCTGAAAACATCAGACGCAGATCATGTAGCATTTTCCTTTGTATTTATTTGCATCTAATCAAAATAATTAAGAATTTTGATCAACCTTTCACACATAAACATTTTTGGACTCAACAATACTTCTACTAGACATTTTATTTTCATTGATTTATTTTCATTCAAGAACAACAAATTTAGTATATATCCTATCATTTTAAAGTTTAAACATTAATTATTATACTTCATGATTTAAACAAGAAACGTGGTAATGTTAATCCATACATACTTACAAAAACTATTAAAAAAGAGAAGCAAAATGAAATGATTACCTTAATGTGATTTTTTTTTTTATCAAAATGGATTGTTTCGCAAAATCAATTATCAAAGCGGGGTTTTATAAAACTTTTTATCTATCACTGAGTATTTTTGTCACGTAAAATATAAGAGGTTTTATCTTGAGTGAAACCTTTTTTTTTTGTTTGTTTTATAAGAAAAGCGTTATCCTACTATGCTTCATCTTGTCAATAATTAGATCTAATGTCACATTTTCACTTTATTTAACATCAATTAAACAAATGCTACATACTTTTTAATTACCCGATCTTATGCCACATGTTTCACTCAATTTAGTCCTAATTAAATTGACGCTAAATACTTGACAATGATAAAACATATTAGAATGATACCTTCTCCTTACAAAAACAAAATATAAGGTGTCTTCTAGGGTGATGCCGTGCATCCTAACAAAAATCATCCCTAACAAATAAATAATTTTATAAAACTCTCATTTTGATAATTAATGATCTGAAATAACTTATTTTGGTAAAAAAATGTCTTCCTAATGGTGCCATCCACACGCGTGCATTACACTTTGACATAAAAAAGCAACAGCATGATCGCTTGCCAAAACGGTGACTGAGGGATCCACTTGGCCCTCACCGAAACTTTAAAAAGGATGATCCGACAAACATGATTGGGTCGTGTAAACCACTCGAGGATGTTGTGCGCGTGGGACATTGACAGAAGTAGTGAAGGAAGTTATTTGTCGCGGTCTGTCCCCGGCAATCCAAAGTTAAATGCCGCTTTCCTGTCTCCCCCAACACCATTTTGCTTTGCCTTATTTTTTTTTTATTTTTTTTTTGTCTCCATCAACTTTTTCTTTTAATTTTTAAATAGTAATACGTATTTTTTACTCTTTCAGAAACTTACCTAACTTTTCTCTATGATTTGTTTAATTCCTAATAATGAAAGGTTTAATAAACTCTCAACCCCCCATTTTTGTAGAAAAAATTTCCATTGGACCATAAAACATGTTTTAAAAATTTGGGAAAATATTTAATTTTCTAAATTTTATTTTGTAAATAAACATTCTAAATTTTAATTTCATACTTATTGTTTCTTAAGCCTTATTTTTTTAATAATTTTTCTAAACTTGAATTTCATCCGAATTAATTCTTAATTTTTTTCTTGTATAACTTTTTCAAAGATTAAATATACTTTAATAGATGTAAAATTTAGAGTTAAAAACAAGTAAAAACTTTTGATTCTTTTTTTATTAGTTTCCTTTTTTATTTCTTTTAAATTCATGTTTTTATTATGCTTTAATAGATGTAAAAATAAGTTTAACGAAAAAAAATATTAATGAAAGATTGATATTTAAGATAAATAAATCATTGAGTTTTTTTTTGTTTTAGTTAGCATTTAACTCTAATTTAATAAAAAAACTATTTTAAAAAAGGATACGTTTTAATAATTAATTGGATTGAAATTGAAGTTTAAGAGACTATTTGAAAAAAAAAATGAACTTATTTGAATACAAATTATAAATGCTTTTAAATCTTTTCTACTGAAAAATATAGAACTTTTTTTAATAGAAAAACTCTCAAAAACAATTGTAACCTTATATCCAAACAAGTTTAATGTCGTTTTGTGTTTAACTCTTCTGTCCTGAGACACCACCTATAGACTATAGTATGAAGGGAAATCTATGGTTTGAGCTTCCAAATTTGCCCCATGCAAATAAAAGGGTCTTATGGATATGTCCTACCAATATGTGTGAAAGTAGTGGGTGGCATCTATATAGAGGCTATACATGTGACTGTTTGGGGGGTAAATATGGTATTGAAAATATCATTTTGTGTATTATTACCTGAGGAAACTGGGTGTAGACGGAGAAGGGAATCTCGCCCATAAAATAAAAGGGTAATGAGTGGATTGGGTGAAACTGTTTTGTTGATATAATTTTCAGTATTATGCTGATGCCTTCTTTTTCATTGTCCTCATAATCACAATGTTTCCCTTTTTCTTGGATGGAGTTTTTTTTTTCTTTTCTTTTTTCTGCCGGAGCAATGAAAAAGAAAGGTATACTATTTTTTGAAAAACACACAAAATTTATAAATAGAGAGCATAATAATAAAATAGAAGGATATGGAAAACATCATCATTACATTGGGTAGGAGCGTTTTCAAAAGTCTAAGCATATTTTTGGAGAGTAACATGGTTGGTCATTTTGGATTTGTTTAGTTAACAAGAATAACTGATTAAGTGACCAGTATCGAAAAATTTTAGAACCGTTAAAATAGTTTTTTTTTTTACTTAAACATTAAAAAAATTATATATGATTATTTTTATCTCTTATTTTTTATATAGCCATGTAAAAATATATCCTAAAATTAAAGAAAATAATATTTTATTATTCTATTTTAATGTTAACAAAATATTTACACCTATGTTTTTTCTTTTCCAAAACATAAGAAAATGATTATGTATAAAAAAGCTAGTTGGAAAGCTAGCTGAAAATTAGTTGACAGTTAGAAGTTGAAAAATTAAGTTATTAAATTATAAGTATTTGATAAAATTAACCACTAAAATAGTTTAAAAATGTAAAATAACATAAAAATAATAAAATTATAATTTATTTAAAAATGATAACTAAAAATTGAATAAATATATTGAGGATAAAAATAAAAAAATATAAAAAGATAAAAGCTAGTGTTTTAAAATATGCTACTTCAAGTAGCATTTTAAAAAACACAAAAATCTACTAAAAATGTTTTTACTAAACAATCAAAAAAACTTTTTTAGCTAGCAAAAAAAATTAAAACTAGTTAAACCGAGCATAGCTTATGTTATACAAGTGAAAAACTGACATATCATTAACATTTAAGAGAGTATTGCAAGCTTGATTTTAAATAATTTCAATTTATAACATTAAATATTATTAAAAATGTGTTTAAATAAAATTTAATAAATTTTATAAGTTTATGATGTAGTTCTTAATAAAATTTTAATTATAAAAGTTATATATTTTTTCATTTTATTCAAATATAATTTTTAAAACAAACTTACTTTTAATTAAAAATCATTAATTATAAAATTTTATTAAAAGTCATGTTAACACAATTTTATGGAATACCCAAACATAACAATTTTGTACAGTGGTGATTCAATTCTTGGGCATTTTAATATAGGAAAAATAATGAGTAGGGTTTAGGTAAAATATTATAAATTTGTTTTTATATCCATATTTAAGAAAATAAATTAGATCCGGACTAATATTTAGGTAAGTAATATCTTTACTACTCATACCCTTGCAATTTTGCAAGAATTTTTTTTTTTGAGAAAGTGTGCATCCTTTTCTCAGTAAGTGGAATGTGTGTGTGTGTTTTTATTTGAACACCTTTATGTTATAAAATAAGATGAAAACATTACATTATAAAATAATTAAAGTAAAATTTATAATTATTTGTGTGAAATTTGTTAATTTATTTTTTGTATTTCTTCCTCATAATATATTCTTATTAATATAATAATATTGTGATATTGTAGAAAAAAAGAGGATTGTAATCCGTTTTTCAATCTAATAATATATGTAATTATTCAAATTTACCAATTCCTAACCATGTCATATTAAAGTACCATTTTCTGTTTTTTTATTTTATTTTATAAAGTACCATTTTCTGTTGAAGTCAGATCAATACACATCCGAAAATAGCAAGTCACTAGCATGGTAATTACCACTCACCAATGGAATAGAAGCATGCAAATAAATCTTTAGCATGCCACGAGATATTTCACTTTGGGGTATAATCACATATCATTTTCTACTTTTGTACCAGATTCCGTGGTACCAATGTGAATTGTTTGGCAGAAAAAAAAAGTAAATAATTAATGTAGATGCCTTTTAAAACAACTAATCCGTTTTAACCTAGTTGACTATCTAGTCATAAAGGGTTCTACCCTAATATCTCCTACCCAACACTCAACTAAAATCCAAAATATCTATTGGCATTGTTTTATGAGTCGAACTCCACTCCTTGATCTGAGTAATAAAATTCATTTTATTAAAATAATTGCAAACAAAATTCGTAAATTGTGATATTTGATATATTTTAGCGGCCTATATAAAAGTTTCTAATTGTGTTTTTACCTCGAGTAGACTTTTTTTTTTCAATGAATAATTTACTAAATTTATCGATTAAGTTGAAATAGTTGTTTTAAAAATCATTGGATTATTCTTATAAATTATTGAATCTTTTTTGTTTTCGCTCAATTCAAGTTTGTTGTTTAAAACTATATGCATCATTATATTAATCTTTAAAAGAAATTAGTCACCTCTAAAAAAAGAATTTAGTCACCAAATTAATTTGTCAAGAATTTTAAGTGTAATCATATTAATAATTTTTTAAAATATATTATCAAATTAATATCTTAAAGATCTAAGTATTTCATATTTTATAGTTTAAATTCAATAAAAATTAGAGTAATGATATAAAAAGCAATAAAAGATTAATGTAGTAATATATTAAACCTTTGAAAGAGTAATATGATAAAATATTTGATTTTTTTTTAAAACTAATTCAATCATCCGAATTTAAAAAAAGTGAACATAATTATGCAGATAACTTCGCAAAAGAATAACGTTCTGACTTTTTTTTTTTTAACCTTCTGGTTTATTCATTTACCTTACATGTTTGAGTTACGTTATTCTTTTGTTTAGGAAAAATAGCAGTGTTTTTTTTTTTGACAGTAAAATAGTAGTGTTTTTTCCACCCTCTTGTTGGCATATGGCTATTTACTTTACCCATTGAAAAAAAAGCTATTTATTTCTGAAGGCTTCCCATCCGTCGATTCCACCAGAATGACAAATCCACGGTGCATTGTCAATCACCAGAAAAGCCAGGCATTCAAGCTGCGTTTCCTCCTATTGTTCGGTGAAATCAACATTATATTATAATAATAATAATAATAATAATAATAATAATAATAATAATAATAATAATAAAGGTTGCAGAAACAATTAGCCAGAATAAAAAGTACAATATTTCAATTATTTTTAATTGAAATTAAACTTTATCTCATTGAATTTTCAATAAAATTTGATATTAATTATTAAATGAAATTTTAATTTTAATTAAAAGTACTAAAAATACTTAAGACATTAAACTTAAATTTTATCCATTTAAAAAAATTCCTGCTAAGTATTTCATAAAAATATTAATTAAGGAATTAATAAATGATTTTTATTAAAATATAATAGTAATTTAATTAAAGTAATATTTTTTATTATCATATAATTATATATTATCATGTACAATAAATTTATTAATATTTATAATAATTATTTTAAAATTCATATTTAAATAATTTCTAACTATCAATGTTATATTTATTATAACAAAATTAAACTCAATTCTTTAAATAAAGTCTCATATTTAAATCTTGTAAAAAAAACAATTGAATCAAGAGATTTTACAGATATTTTGTATTTATAATATAGTAATAAAAAATCTAATTACTAGGGCAACAATTTTATACACTAATAAAAATTAAAAATTCATATTAATAACTTCAAATATTATATATGAGAAATTATATCCTCTTCATTATTTATTAAGATTTTTTAAAAATTATAAAAAAAATTATGCAAGTCTTGTTTCATATTTAATGAATGAACTCACGATTTGGTAGTTGATAATCACTGTTCACATTACAGTTTCTTGTAGATATTCTGAATTTTGACTTGCTTCATCTTAACCTCCTCCTTAAATAAAAATGGAAATTGCATAAAGAGCAGTGTTTTTCTTGAGACGCTTTCTTTGTATTAAAGTCGTATATTTTAATGCATGCTGTCGAGCTTTTGTTACTTTGTGACAAATGGAGGGTCCTTAGTTCTGTTTCTCTTTCTTCTCTCTGTTCTCTCAACCAAGTTCTCAATTCAATCTTCTTCACCCTTTTGATCTGCTAATTCTCAAGGTAAAACATTGTCTCTTCAGCTTCTAATGTTTGCTTTCACGTTTTGTTTTCTCTTCGCTACCTGTTTGTTTAACCAAGGATTGGGAAAGTCCAAATCTTCAATCTTTTATTGTGTTGCTTGTGTTTGCTTTAATGGCTGCAACTTTGGTATGCAGAATGTTTCCCTCAAATGGGGTTGCTAAAAACTGATCAAACTTTTAGTCAATGTTTTCCCTTTTCAAAATTCTTTTAGGCCATTAAAACAAGTATCAAGCTTACTCTCTATGTGAGTGTATTGTACATACATATATACATACATGTATGCTCGTATTTCAACATTTTAAGTGTCTTTTATGAAGTGGTGGTTTAGCGAAGAGTTTGGCTTATAAGTTCTTTGTGCCCTCTCTTTTTTCTCTCTATTTTGATCAACACTTGTCCAATGGTTTGTTCTCTTTCGGTTATTTTTGGAAACTTTGTCCCATGACTACCTCCTCTTCAAAGTAATTAGTCTGATGTATTTTATGTACATATATTCATGATGGTTGTGTTTTGGTAATTGTTACAATGTTTTCAATTTAGTAATTTATCAAATTGCTTCTAATTTAATGCCTCTTAGGCACAGAAACGATTCTATGACAGATGTTGTTACTTGTTATTGTTTGATAAGGTATTCAAAATTGGGAGGTTTTCGTTTGAATTGTGATGTCCAAGCCACTGCTAGGCATAGGGGAGGAGGAAGGTCAAAGCAATGTCACTTTGTTGGTTTCTTCCTCAGTCATCATGGAAAGTGTGTGCCTGAATAGCTCAAAATTGAAAGAGCGCAACTACATGGGGTTATCTGATTGTTCATCTGTGGACAGCTCCGCGCCGTCCTTCTCAGATGAGACTAAAAGCAATCTGAACCTTAAGGCTACTGAGCTGAGACTGGGGCTTCCGGGATTGCAGTCTCCCGAACGAGATTCAGATCTTTGCTTGAGAAGTTCAATTCAGTTTGATGAAAAACCACTGTTTCCTTTGCATCCTGCTACTGATGATCACCATTCCTCATCAAAGCCTGCTGTTTTGGGTAACAAAAGAGGGTTCTCAGATGTCATGAGTGGATTCGCCGAGGTAAATATCAACTCAATCCAAGGGCACATATCACATATGTAATTTTTTAAATGCTGGACCAGGCACTAAAAGCCCCCAATATACCATGCAGGAGAAATTGCTTGTTAGTTCTGAGGTCAACACAATATTGTCACCAAGGCCTTCTTCTAATGTGGCATTGAAACCAAGCTCTATGCTTGAGAATGTTGGGGCTCAGCAATCCAAAGCCAAAGAACTCGCAACAGCGAAGGTTGGTCTTGAGAGGTCTCATGTTTTCAATGATAGCAGAACAAATCTGAATGATTCTGCTAATAACAATAGCAGTGCACCAGCTACCAAGTAAGTGGAAAGTGGGAATTGGCATAAAGTTTGGGCTTAACCTTGGAAATGATCTCTGATGAATGATGATCCTTGTGTGGCAGGGCACAGGTTGTTGGTTGGCCTCCTATAAGATCATTTAGGAAAAATTCACTGGCCACTACTACAAAGAATGTTGAAGAAGTGGATGGAAAAGCGGGGTCTGGTGCACTGTTTGTAAAGGTCAGTATGGATGGTGCTCCTTATTTAAGAAAAGTAGACTTGAAGAATTACTCTGCGTATGCCGAACTATCTTCTGCGCTGGAGAACATGTTCAGCTGTTTTACCATAGGTAGGAAAGAGTTAGTTTTATTTGAAAATTTTAGCCTTTTGATTGTTGGAGCCATTTTGCCAGGATCCAGTTACTGCTTATGTTGATGTGAATGTCAGGTTCTTGTGGATCTCATGGAAATCTGGGAGGGGAGGTGCTGAATGAAACCAAGCTGAAGGATCTGCTTCATGGATCAGAATATGTTCTTACGTACAAGGATAAAGATGGCGACTGGATGCTAGTGGGTGATGTTCCCTGGGAGTAAGTTCTGATTCATTTGTGTACTCGCTAGTCTTTTATTGGTATTTCTTTTAAAAATAATGAATTCTTTGAAAATATTAGTAGAAGCACATCAAGGAATGTTGATTGATGGTAGAAAACTAGCATTCTGCATAAAAGATTGTTCAAAGCCAAGGAAGGCCTGAATAATAATTAATATAAATTGTAGTGCCTATCGTGTTTGTTGTGAGTATATCACAACAATGTGAGTACACAGAAATTAACTTTTTTAGCTAGAATGTATACATTCTAACATGCACTTCGGCTGGGGAAGTGTGAAGATGTATCATATCCTCTTGTTCTTTAAGCCATATTCTAGTCAAAAAGGAAAAAGGAAGCAACTCATAGTATGTTTGTGAGCAACTAGGTTGGCTTGGCATAGTTTAAATGGGGTTTAATTTTTAACTATAGCACTTAAAAAAGTTCTTTGTCAATACGATGCTGTGTATTTAAAGAACTATTAAGAGCTATTATTGGATGTTAAGTATGGTACTTTCTTGTTTACTATTGTAGAGTTTTGCATGAACTATTAATAGCCTTTTTTCATTCCACTTTGAGTTGTTCATGAGAATGCCTTTGAACACTTTTTTTTTTTTTTTTATTGTCACTGATGTTGGGTATATCTGCAAATTAACTCAATCTAATATCTAAACTCTTTGCAGGATGTTTATTGAGACATGCAAGAGGCTAAGGATCATGAAGAGCTCCGAAGCCATTGGTCTAGGTTAGTATTCCATTCAAGACCATTGATCTTAAAACCTATATAGCTGAAAATCTTTATGGTGAAGTTTGTCAGAAAAGTAATGAATGTAACTTGCTGGAGTTAATGCATGGACATAAAATTCAAAATTTTAAATTAGAATATTTCAAAATACTAATGCAGTAATGCATGTTGCAATTACTCTGTCCTAAAATTTCTTGGAAAGTTGGTAAAAATAAGTGGTTATTTCTCCAATATAAAGCTGAACCAGAGACACTTAGTGATCAAATTTGTAGCTGCCATTGAAATATGTTAAGTATTACTATAATTCCATAGTGAAGTCAGGAAACAGATAATTTCTTACACTAAAAGAGAACCACAGCATGCTGACTGTGGGAATCTAAGAAAAAAAAAAACTCTGTTCAGAAATGGTTAGATGTATGTTATTTTTTTTTCTGATTTTGGAAATGATATATCCTAAATATAAACCCGAGAGTGGCAGAATGTAATTTCTCGTCCTTTTTACATGAATTTTTGTGCCGTAGAAATATGTAGATGGAATCATAGTTAAGCTAGTTTACTTTACCTTCTATTTGATACAGTGAAGCCAAATCTATTACGAGTTTACTGTATAAAAATTTCAATGATTTGTATTCTGTTTTCTTCTGTCTTAACTTTTATAACTAAGCGTATCTTATTCAATGTCAACTTTTTTGCAGCACCAAGAGCTGTTGAAAAAAGTAAGAGAAGGAACTAGGCAGTATCAAGCATCTCATCACACTCTATCCATCTAACTGCTTATGGGGTTAAAAAGCTTTCTTGGCTATGTGAGGGAGCAACACAAGGCCATAATGGCTTGGAAACACAACTCTAGGCATGTTGGACTGGATAGAATTTCGTACTAAAGCTGCCTTGTTGATCATGATATTATTTACTATCAGTGTGTTCTGTTGTCATGATGTTTTATATTCAGTAAGCTTTTTTCATGATTGTCACAACTTATAAAACCCCAAAAAACCTGTCTGTGGGAGGTTCTTATATTTTATGTGCTGTCATGTTCATGTTGTGGTGAAGGATTTGTAGTTTGTAAATTGCATCATCTCTTATATGTTTGCAACTTTGTGTGATAAAAAACACCAAGTTGTTATATATGTAATGCACCTTCAACTGTTTCTCTTTTGTTATCTGTCAAATGTCATGTGGTGGTAGTTAGGGGTTGGCAAAGAATTGGAGCAAAATTTTAGTTGTCCTATATAAATTCTTAATTCAACAATTTATTTTTCTTGTAAATAAAATTAGAAATGAAATAGTGCATATTCATATTACATGAGGAGAGAAAATATTTTGAGAAAGAAGACTATACGCTGACAGTATAAAATAGCTTTACTGAGCCATTTAATTACAATTTATCACCCTATGGTAAGTTTGTTAGACTAAATATTTTTCAATAACTGACATGAAAAAGATAGAATTCCGTAGTTAAAGTGTTATTTTTTGGGTTTGATCTACTTAGAACTAGAAATCAGTTTTTAATTTATAGCTGTCTCCCCTATGAGAATTTATCTGTGTCTTCAGTTTAGGCTATAAGTTATTTTTTGTGTTGACAATTTTAACCTCCACTTCTGTGGCCTAGTTTGTAATCTTTCTGAATATAATATGTGAGCTATTAAAATATAACATTGTGCTTGATGAGGCTTTGGGCCTTTGCATTAACTAATGAGATTCTGTCACACTGTTGGATTTGGTTGTCGGGTTGTCCAGGAACCTAGACCTATAGCATGTGAAGCTCTCTGATCGGTGTAGTGCACAACAATGGAATCATGAAAGATGCAAAGCCTTCATTAGCTCTTTTATTTTTATGAAACTTGCTTGATAGGGGAAAATTCTTGCATGAATGTTAACACTACCTTCCCTGATTTAGGATTATGGGATTTTTTTTTTATCGAAAATTTATGGTTTATTGAGCATGTTGTATGGACTACAATAGTTTGGATTATAAAAAGACAATAAAACATTAAGTTTGAACCTTTGGAGAGCATACTCTTTAGCTTTGGTTTATTGCATGCTTTGGACAATAAATTGATGTCTTAACAATCTTCTACGATGCTTTCAACAATATGCTCTTTAGCTTAGTAAGATTAGAATGTTGGGGATAAATTAATTTTAATAAAATATAGCTCTTTATTTTATTATATTGTTGAACTAAATAGTTAATTTGACTAGGTCTTAGATTAAAATTAAAGATTTTTTTATCAAATGAAGATTATGATAATGAAAAATAAGTCTTTTTTTTTTATAATTTTAATCTAAATTGTTCTTGATTATAAGATTATTGTAATTAGGATATCAATAATTTGACTAAATCAATATATATATATATATATATATATATATATATATATATATATATATATAATCTTTATTAAAGATTAATAAATCTTATCAATTAATTTACCTATATAGATTATGTATATGTAGATGTAATCATGTAGATGAGTTTCTTCTTTAACCCTGTCATAGCTTGTATAGGGCTTGCCAGCCTTGACCCCATTTTTATTGGCCAAACTAGCTCAATTCTCATAATAAATGGACTTCTCTGTCTTGGTTTAAGTCTATCCCATGTAGCCTGCCATAAAATGGATTGGCTCACAAATCAAAGTTAAAAAAAAGAATATAAAAAATGTAAAAAAAAAAAATATAAAAAATGTAAAATTATTTATAAGAATAACTAAAAGTTTTGAAAAAAAATAATTCTAAATTATGATTTTTTATTTTTCTTTTGTGAATTATTACTTGTTAATGATTAATAAACATACTAATAAAGAACAAACTAAATAATTAAAGTGAGAGGGAAAAAAGGAAGGAAAAATGACATTACCATTTATCAATAACAAACATCACTGAATATCTTTAGTCAATCAACCAAATATTATATATATATATATATATATATATATATATATATATATATATATATATATATATTAAAAAATGGTGGTCAACCTATTGTTAACCAAGTGACCTCGGTAATTCAAAAGCAAGGTTGTGCTTAGAATTTTCAAAGCCTTAGGCAAATTTTATGTTAAGAGGCCTAGAACTGCCCCCTAGTTGGTCTTGTGACAGCCATGTCTATGCTTAAGAGGAAGATAAATTGATTTCTTTCTCAATCTTTAATGACAAAGTGTTCAATTCCTAAAATATAAATGTAGAAAGAAAGCTCAAGCCCTTCACACTAATTAACAAAATAAAGCATAAACAATAAAAATAAAGAGTTAGAGATAGAAGAAAGTGCGCCAAGATTTATTTTGGTTCAGTTAACCTGTGTGTAGTTCTTAAGTTCCACTTAAGAGTTTTCCTCTAGATCAAAGTATTCTAGAATAACAAGTCTTTTACACTTAATACCACTCACCTTGACAATCCAACGTGGAAACCCCCTTCCATATTGCTCAAATTAAAACCTCTAAGACAAACCACCTTTGAATAGAAAAGAAAAAAAAAAAGTTGTTTATCACTTTGCACAATGACAATAGCATAACTTGAAGTTCTAAAAACACTTTCTTTCTCTACCAATCATAGATTCAAAGAAGACCTGATGATCCAATCCATTTGGCTTGGTTATTTTCTTACAAATAACTTTAAAAATCTTAAAAATTAAAAAAAAAACAATTCAAGAGTGTTATGTGATGAGGAAGATGCTTGCAATCGAGATAGTGAAATGGGTATGCATTTGGGATTTTCAGGTTCAAAGTGCTCTTTTGATGCCTAGCATGCAGTGTAGCACGAGGTCATTTGGAGACAGGATTGTAGACAAGTAGAGGAGGATAATATGGTGCAGAACTCATTGGACAATAAACATTGCTCAAAATCTATCAACGGTAACACCCAAGATAAGTCTACGAATGCTAGGCCCTAAAAAGAAGAGAAACAACTTGAGGAAACGAACGATTGTCAGAAGTATTTGAACTATGAAATCCCATTGGTGGAGAAGGGTGGAATATCAAAGTATGATACTAAGAAGGATGATTTACACAAAAAGTGGAAGACCAAATTCAATGTTGCACTTCTGACAGCCACAATGGACAATTTTGGAGACAAACAAAAGTGCTAACCTAGATCAAGGTAAAGGAGTTATTGGGCCTCTGGCCAATTTGGTGGCTTCTATTAGAAGAGAAGATGTTGGACCAAGGTGTAAACATAGGTTTCTCAAACCATGGCAACAAAATGGTAGTTATTGGCAACCTCATTCTCTTAGAGAAAAGAGATGAAAGCAAGGTACACAACCTTGCCTGCAACAACAAAGTTGGGAAACACAACAAGTTTTTATGAAAATGCTATCATTCAATACTAGAGGACTTGAGGGGAGGATAAAGGTTAAGACTGTTAGAGGACTCATCAGAAAATATGTTATCCAGTTGGTTGCTCTACAAGAGACAAAAAAGACTTCATAGACTCAGAGTTCTGTAAGTGATTATGAGGTGACTATGATGTGTCTTGAGAAGCTATACCTGCAAATAATATAGTTGGAGGTCTCTTTTGTTGTTAGGGCAATGCTGTCTTTAGTATGTCAAGAGTGCATAAAGGCAATGGATTCTTGGAAGTTGAAGGTAATTGAAGAGACAATAATGAGGTGATCACATTGGTAAACGTTTACTCACCATGTGACTTGGAAGGTAAGAAAAGTCTTTAGAAGGAACTCCTAGACCATAAAAATTCATCAAATGTATCTAGGTGGTGCATCGTGGGAGATTTTAATAATGTGAGGAAGAGGAATGAAAGAGTGGGTTCTTCAAACAATGGTGGTGGAAATAGAGGAATTCAATGCCTTTATTGAAAACTTGGAAGCCTTAGATGTTCCTATGATTAGCCACAAATTCACTTGGTATTGTCCAAATAGGGGAGCTAAAAGCCAGATTGATAGAGTCATTTGCACTAGGGGGTGGCTAGATGTTTGGCAAGGATCAATACAAGAGGTTCTAAATGGGGACATTTTGGATCATTGCCCTATCTTGGTTAAAAATAACAACTATGATTGGGGTCCCAAACCGTTTAGAATGCTGAATTGTTGGTTCTAAGATCTATCTTTTCACAAGGTGGTCTAAGAGACATGGTAGAATTCTCAAGTAGAGGGACAAAGTGCATATGTCTTGAAGGAAAAGCTTAAAATCACTAAACAAGCTTTGAAGAGGTAGAATTTAGAGGAATTTTGAAATTTAAAAAAGAAACAAGAGGACCCTAAATTGGAAATGAATAGTCTTGATTTGTGAAAGGAAGAGAGAAGTTTGAGTGAGGAAGGAAAGACAAGAAAAATACATCTTCAAGGTGAATTTTGGAGATTAGTGAAATTGAATGAGTCCTTGCAAATTCAAAAATCAAGAATTGCATGGGCTAAAGAAGGAGATTGCAACTCAAAACTTTTCTACTCCACCATCAATTGGAGAAGGAGAAAGCATAATCTCAATGGCATTAAAATGAATGAGGAGTGGGTTGAAGAACCATGTAGAGTGAAAATCGAAGTAAAAAAGTATTTTGAGAGGCGTTTTCAAGAACAAATTTATGGAAGACCTAAATTGAATGAAGTGGAATTTCCTTCACTTTCCAATGAGAACACTGCAATGTTTACACAAGACTTTGAGGTGGAAGAAATAAAAAAAGTGATTTGGGATTATGAAAGTTCTAAATCTCTAGGGTTGGGTGGTTATTCATTTCTCTTCATTAAGACTTTTTGGGAGGTGACCAAGAAGGAGGTAGTTAATTTTGTCAAAGAGAATCACAATCCTAGACATACAAACAACTTATTCATTGCTTTGATTGCAAAATGTGAGAATCCTCTAGATTTAGGCCAATATCATCCTATATCTCTAGTGGGTTGTCTTTATAAAATTTATAAAAAATAATAGCAAATAGAATGAGTATTGTCCTAGGGAAGTTGATAGATGGATTCCAAAGTGCTTTCATAGGTGGTAGGCAACTTTTACAAAGTGTAATGGTTGCAAATGAGATTGTAGATAAGGCCAAGAGGAGGAAAAACAACACATTTTTTAAGGTGGATTTTGAAAAGACCTATGATTCGACATCATGGGAATTTTTTATTTACATGCTACAAAGGATGGGTTTCCATGAAAAATGAATTGATTGGATAAGAGATTGCTTGTTTTCATCATGGTCATCAATTTTAGTCAATGGAAGCCCAACACGTGATTTTAAATGCTCTAAAGGCTTATGCCAAGGTGACCCTCTAGCACCATTTCTCTTCTTGGTGGTTGTTGAGGGTGTTAGTCGTTATTTATGATTAACTTTTGTATTGAATAGTTACATGAAACTAGCATCTTTCCTCCAATTTATGGTTCTTTTTGTAGGAATTGTACATATTTTCATGTTAAGTTTGATTTTATAAGTAGATACTCCCGTTTTATGAATTAATGTTGAAATCACTTCAGTTTCAGGCTAAAAGAAGAGAAGGTTCTTGCAGTTGGTGTCTCGCTAAGCGAGGCATATGCGCTTAGCGAGGCACTCAACTCGCTTAGCGTGATGGGAAGCCCTAGAAGAGGATCAGTCAGAGATGTGCTCGCCCAACACGTCGCAAGCTCGCCTAGCGAGTCGTTTGCCTCTTCTCGCGCCCAGCTCGCTAAGCCAAATTTCACTAACTCGCGCTTAGCAAGCCAATCTTGCTAAGCGAGCCTTCAGAATCTGAAACGTCAAGGAGCCTTTAAAACACTGAAGTTGGCGAAAACTAAGGGAGGAGTTGAAAAACATAGCCAAGAGGGAAGCTAGAGTGATAGAAACAAGCCTCCAAGAGAGTTTAGGTTAGAGGAATGAGATCAGGGTTCTAGAGGTTGGAGGAGACATCACCAACCATTTTTAGCCATTTTCTTCCCTCAAAATCTATCCTTTGTGCTGAAAGTTCATTACTTGTAATGGAAGGCTAAACCTCTTGTTGGGGAGTTCTGTTGAACCTTTGATGTAAAATTCTTCTACTATCTATTTAATGTTATTTTTATGTGTTCATTGCTTCTATCTATGCTTATTTTTGCATGCTTGTGGCTTGATTAGCCATTTGTATGTATGGTTAGGATTTTTAGTACTAGGAAGTGCTTTAAAACCTTAGAACTTGATAGAGAAAGCTAGAAAATTGTATGTCTAGGAATGGAGTGTAGTGATTTAGTCCTTATTATGTTGTAATCTTAATGCAACTCGTTTAAACTAAGTTTGTTGAGGGATCAAAGACAAGGTTTAAATAAAGTAAGTCCCATTCACTCGAGGGATCTTGGTTTGGGTAATTTTTCAGCATAAGAACACTAAGATAACGTTAAATAGAGAAAAATACATAGCAACATCAAAGTAGATTCAGTAGAATGACCCAACGCTTTTTACTTGACTGTTTTTACTTTTCAATCTCTAGATATTTTAGTTTGTATTTAAATAGATTTTCACACAAAAATCCAACTTGAGATTTACTTTGCTTTCAATAGTGTACAAATGTTTGCTTATTGAAGCTCAATAGTGCCAGAAGATGCAATGAAGCTCAATTTGTTCTCATTTTCCTTGGCTGGAGAAGCCAAGAGGTGGTTGCACTTGTTTAAAGGAAACAGTTTGAAGACTTAGGAGGAGGTTGTAGAGAAGTTCTTGAAGAAATATTTTCCTGAGTCTAAGACAACTGAAGGCAAGGCAGCTATCTCCTCATTCCATCAATTTCCAAATGAATCCTTAAGTGAAGCACTTGAAAGATTCCATAGCTTGCTGCGGAAGACACCAACTCATGGATTCTTCGAGCCGATTCAACTGAATATTTTTATAGATAGGTTGAGACCACAGTCCAAGCAGTTATTGGATGCTTCTGCAGGAGGAAAAATTAAGTTGAAGACCCCTGAAAAAGCTTTGGAGCTTATTGAAAATATGGCTGCTAGTGATCATGCTATTTTGCGTGATCAGACTCATGTACCTAAAAAGAGAAGCCTAATAGAGCTTTCTTCACAAAATGAACTGTTGGCACAGAACAAGCTGCTAGCTAAGCAGCTAGAATTGTTGACGGAGACACTTAGTAAGTTGCCAACCCAATTACAAGCGACTCAACCTTTACATTCAGCAGTTCTGCAGGTTGGAGGTTGTAGCATATGTGGAGGAGCACATGAATCTGGTTGTAGTTGGATTTTCAGGTTATTAGCAAGGTTCCAATTTTAATCAAAATCAAGGGCAGTGGAGGTCTCATCCTGGAAACCAGTTCAACAAAGACCAAGGTGGACCATCCAACAGTCCTCAAAATCAAGGGCCTAGCCTTTATGAGAGAACAACCAAGCTAGAGGAGACTTTGGCTTAGTTCATGCAAGTTTCTATGTCCAATCACAAGAGCACAGAGTCTGCTATGAAGAACCTGGAGATTCAAGTAGCACAACTAGCTAAGCAGATAGCTAAAAATTCTTCTAGAAGTTTTGGGGAGAATACTGAGAAAAATCCCGAAGAAGAATACAAAGCTGTCACAACTAGAAGCAAGAAGGTAACCATGGTGGAAGATGAAGGGAGGAATGTTGATGACCAAGAGTTAGTAGCTAAAGGAGAAGGAGGAAAAGAAAAAGAAGAAGATCAGGAAAGGAAAAAAATAAATGATGAAAAAGAAAAAGAAAAAAAAGAGAGAATGAGAAAGAGAAGAAGACAAAAAGTGAGTTAGTCAGAGAAAAGAAGTAGGAGGCTGTCTCATGTTCAGGGAAGGAAGCACCATATCCTTTGGTGTCATCCAAGAAAGACAAGGAATGACACTTAGCTCGTTTCCTTGACATCTTCAAGAAATTGGAGATAACTATCCCTTTCGTAGAAGCCTTATAGCAAATGCCATTCTACTCCAAGTTTCTAAAAGATTTGCTGACCAAGAAGGGCAAATATATCCACAGTGATAATATTGTGGTGGAGGGAAACTGCAGTGTTGTTATCCAAAGAATCCTTCCACCTAAATACAAGGATCCAGGGAGTGTTACAATCCCTTGATCTATTGGTGCAATGTCTGTTGGAAAAGCCCTCATTGACTTAGGGGCCAACATAAACTTGATGCCTCTCTCTATGTGCAGAAGGATTGGAGAGCTGGAAATCATGCCAACAAGAATGACATTGAAGCCGGAAAATTGATCTATTACAAGGCCTTATGGTGTGGTTGAAGATGTTTTGGTCAAGGTGCGACAATTTACCTTCCCTGCAGACTTCGTGATCATGGATATTGAAGAGGATGCTGAAATCCCACTGATTTTGGGTTGTCCCTTTATGTTAACCGCCAATTATGTGATGGATATGGGGAAAGGTAATTTAGAAATGAGCGTGGATGATCAGAAAGTTACATTTAATCTATTTGAAGCCATGAAGTGCCCTAGTGACCACAAGGCCAGTTTTAAAGTAGAAAAGGTGTAACATGAGATAGACATGGTAGCTAGAGCCATGGTATTGCAGTCGCCACTTGAAAAAGCACTGACTAATAATATGGAATGTCTAACAATGGAGGAAGAAAAAGAAGTGCAGAGTTGTTTAGAGGAATTAGAAGGTGTAGAAGAAAATCCTTCCCAAAGAATGGGTTTTGAAGAATTAAAGAAGGACAATCCAGTAGAAAAGGCTAAAATGGAGTTGAAGACTCTTCCAGAACATTTGAAGTATGTGTTTGTAGGAGAAAATGAAGTCAATCTGGTGATCATCAGCAATTCTCTAAGAAAGGAAGCGGAATCTCAGCTGGTGAGAGTTTTGAAGAAACACAAAGCAGCTATTGGATGGGATATTTCTGACTTGAAAGGGATCGACCCTTCTTACTGTATGCATAAGACCAACATGGAAGCTGACTATAAATCGGTAAGACAGCCACAAAGAAGATTGAATCCTGTTATGAAGGAAGAAATGCGAAAGGAAGTGCTCAAATTGCTAGAAGCAGGCCTCATTTATCCCATTTTGGATAGTGCTTGGGTTAGTCATGTGCAGGTGGTTCCAAAGAAAAGAGGTATGACAGTAATCAGGAATGAGGAGAATGATTTAATTCCAAGAAGAACCGTCACTGGCTGGAGGATGTGTATTGACTATAGAAAGTTAAATGACGCCACTAGAAAAGATCACTACCCACTTCCCTTCATGGATCAAATGCTTGAAAGGCTGGCAGGACAATCATTCTATTGCTTTTTAGATGGATACTCTGGCTATAATCAGATTGTTGTGGATCCAAATGACCAAGAAAAGACATCATTCACATGTCCTTTTGGTGTGTTTGCCTATAGGCGAATGCAATTCGGTCTTTGCAATGCTCCCGCAACATTTCAGAGGTGTATGATGCCAATTTTTGCTGACATGGTGGAGAAATGTATCGAAGTGTTTATGGATGACTTATCCGTCTTTGGCTCATCTTTTAATTATTGTCTAGCAAATCCAGAGTGAGTGTTGCAACGGTATGAAGAGACAAACTTGGTGCTCAATTGGGAAAAAAGTCATTTTATGGTGCAAGAAGGGATTGTTTTGGGCCACAAAATCTCCGTGAGGGGGATTGAAGTAGACAAAGCTATGATTGATGTGATTGAGAAGCTACCTCCTCCTATAAATGTCAAGGGAGTAAGAAGCTTTCTAGGGCATGTTGAGTTCTATTGGTGGTTTATAAAAGACTTTTCAAAGATTGCCAAACCACTCAGTAATTTTCTCAACAAGGACGCTGTATTTTTATTTGATGAAGACTACTTGAAAGCATTCAACACTCTCAAGACTAGTCTAGTGTCCGCTCCCGTCATTACATCACCAAATTAGGGTCAAGAATTTGAGCTAATGTGTGATGCAAGTGATTATGTTGTAGGTGTTGTGTTGGGCCAGAGAAAAAGAAGAGTCTTCCATGCTATTTACTATGCCAACAAAGTCCTAAATGATGCTCAGATCAATTATGCTACTACAGAGAAGGAAATGCTTGCAATTGTTTATGCATTGAAAAATTCAGGTCATACTTGGTGGGATTGAAAGTTATCGTCTATACTGATCATGCAGCCATCAAGTATTTACTGAATAAAGCTGACTCCAAACCTCGATTAATCAGGTGGATCTTGTTACTTTAGAAATTTGATCTAGTTATCCAAGACAAGAAAGGATCTAAAAATCTGGTAGCTAACCACTTGTCAAGACTAGTCAATGAAGAGGTGACTTTGAAAGAGTTAGAAATAAGAGACGAATTCCCTGATGAGTCGCTATTCATGGTAAATGAAAGGCCATGGTTTGCTGATTTAGCTAACTTCAAAGCAGCTGGATTCATCCCTAAAGATTTGACTTGGCAGCAAAGGAAGAAATTCTTGCATGATGTCCGATTTTATATATGGGATGACCCACATTTATTCAAGATTGGTGCTAATAACCTTTTGAGAAGGTATGTAACAAAGGAGGAAGCCAAGAGCATATTATGGCATTGTCACAACTCACCATGTGGAGGACATTACAGTGGAGACAAAACAGCAGCCAAAGTCCTACAATTAGGATTCTTTTGGCCAAAACTCTTTAAAGATGCTCATGAACATGCCACTCAATGTGATCAATGTCAAAGAATGGGAAGAATCTCTAGGAGAAATGAAATGCCCTTACAGAACATAATGGAAGTGGAGATCCTTGACTGCTGGGGAATTGACTTTGTAGGTCTTCTTCCCCCATCCTTCGAAAATGAATTTATCCTTGTAGTTGTGGATTATGTCTCCAAGTGGGTTGAAGCAGTGGCGGATCCGAAGAATGATGCTAAAACTGTAGTGAAGTTTTTGAAGAAGAATATTTTTGCTCGCTTTAGGGTGCCTAGAGTCCTAATAAGTGATGGGGGCTCTCATTTTTGCAACAGCCAACTGCAGAAAGTGCTAGGCCACTATCATGTCACACACAAAGTAGCCTTATCTTATCACCCACAAACAAATGGCCAAGCTGAAGTTTCCAACATGGAATTGAAGAAAATCTTGGAGAAAACTATAGCTTCCACTCAGAAGGACTGGTCAAGCAAGCTGGAAGATGCACTATGGACCTACAAAACTACATTCAAGACTCCTATAGGCCTGTCTTCGTTCCAAATGGTTTACAGCAAATCATGTCACTTACATGTAGAAATGGAACACAAGGCATACTGGGCTATGAAATTTCTTAATTTTGATGAGGCTTTATCAAGGGAAAAGAGAAAGTTACAACTGTTGGAGCTGGAAGAGATGAGATTGAATGTGTATGAGTCTTCAAGGTTGTACAAAGAAAAAGTGAAGGCCTATCATGACAAGAAGCTGCTCAAGAAGGACTTTAGGCTAGGATAGCAAGTGTTGTTGTTCAATTCAAGATTGAAGTTGTTTCCAGGCAAGCTAAAGTCTAAATGGTCTGGACCTTTCACCATTAAAGAAGTCAAACCATATGGAGCAGTGGAATTATTCAACCCTCAATCAGAAACTCCAGACAGAACATGGATAGCAAATGGTCAGAGGTTAAAGTTGTACCATGGTGGGAACATTGAGAGGTTAACCATCATTATGCAATTACAAGACCCTTGAGGTAATATGCGTCAAGCTAGTGATGTTAAAGAAGCGCTTATTGGGAGGCAACCCAACTCTTTTCTCTTTATTTTGTTAATCATTGCATATAGTTAGGTTTCAACTTGTTTGTGATTGCTAGAGTAAGTCATCAACATGTTTTGTATGATAAAAAAGGTTGCTAAAGCTTCTCTGAAGCTGTGGATGAGAAATAACTTAGAAGAATTTTTCAGTCATCCACTCGCTTAGTGCGCCTTGTGCGCTAAGCGAATTAGTCTTCATGTGTTGAGTGAGTCATCACTCGCGCTAAGCGCACCAACCCCCTACCCATTGATTGAAGGGATCTCGCTAAGCGAGACAGTTGCACTAAGCCCAAAAACCTCTTTGGAATAGCATTTATTGGAATTGGGCTAAGCGAGCTATCTCGCTAAGCGCACCTGTGCGCTAAGCGCAATTATCTCTCCGCCTGGACCCCCATGTTAATTGGGCCCAGTGGGTCACACCCGCTAAGCCCAAATCCCTCTCTAGAGTGGCATTGCACTGAGCGAGACCATCTCGCTAAGCGTGAGCCCACTACCGCATCATGAGGCATTTAATTTACTAAGCCGACCATGTCCCGCTTAGCGAAAGGTGCAGACCAATCAGAGCTGCAGATCTTGATAAGCGCATACTTTTGCGCTAAGCCCAATTCCTTCTTTGGTTTTCTAATTTTCGAATTGGGCTAAGCGAGCCTGTCCCGCTAAGCGCATGAATTTAAAATCTGAAAATTCAAGCATCACTGAGTGCTCGCTTAGCAAGTCACTCACACTAAGCGAAACAGTCGAAACTGCCAAAAATAAAACATAACTGCCTTGTGCAGTTACTTTTGTGAAAAACTTATAACTTCCTTCTTCATCATTGGCATTCAACTGCATTATTGCACTGAGCTTTCATGTTTCTCTACTTCTTTTGCCCTCATTTATACTCATTCACCTCAGCAATCCAAGTAAGTACTCATTTTCTTCTTGTTAATTTCGTTTTTGAACCCTAGGGTAGAAGACAACTTGCTTTCCTTGTGATTGTGATTTTGTGTTGATGATTGCTGTTGGTTGCTTAATTATTAGATAACATGTTGTTAGGGGTTTAATTTCGCATGTAATGTAGGTTCCTTTGATGTGTTTTGCATAGGATTCTTAGGCCTGAAAGTGGCTGGGAAGTAGGAGGCTTAGAAGTCCCATTTTTTTTGGAAATTTTGATGTTCTCGCTAAGTAAGCCTGCTCGCTATACGAGTTCATCAATTTTGGATGAATTTATGGGTTTTCTGATGAACTGGCTAAGTCGGCCCTGCCCCGCTAAGCATGTTCATCACTTCTATTTAAATTTATGCTTTTCTATATGAACTCGCTAAGCCGGCATGCCGCGCTCAGCGAGTTAGTTTAGTTAGGTCAGAATGTTTGAGGCTTTTGGTATTCTATTGGCGGCTAAGCGATCCAAGCTCACTAAGCCACCATGCCTCTGAGGTTTGAATAAGCCTAGGCTAAGCGAGTTAGTCTCGCTGAGCCCAAGGCAATTTAGTGTTCTGAAATTTTGTTTATGCGCTAAGCGAGTGATGCCCACTAAGCAAAATTTATTCTCTGTCCTTGAATAAGGCTTAGCGAGATCGTCTCGCTAAGCCAATTAGGTTTCAGTAGTCAAGTTAAGCTAAGCGCATGTTGGCGTTAAGCTTGTATAGTGTGTCGCACTAAGCGAGTTTGTCTCGCTAAGCGCAATTAGCTCTCTGTTAAAGAATAAGGCTTAACGAGCCATGCTCACTTAGCCATTGTGTTGTATCAGCTAAGCGAGTGTGTCTCGCTTAGCCAGAGTCTTTATTTTTATGTAGTTGCGCTAAGTGCGCCCTGTGCGCTTAGTGTATCTTGTTATTTTTTAAAGGCGTGCTAAGCGAGTCTTTCTCGCTAAGCGCCCAGTTCATTTTTCTGTTTTCAGTTTTGAATAAAACTTGTCTAATTTCAATTCCTGTGATTCTTTTGATGCAGATGGCCTCTAGGAAGAGGAAAACAACTGCCTCCCGACCTCGGGAACCATATGACATGACCAAATTTATTTTTGAGGTCGCTTGGGAGTGTTACGAGCAGATCGTTCACTCTCGGAACATCCTTTTGGAGAGGAACGTCACTTTATATTTCATGGAGTACGATGAGTTCCGCAGGGAGCTCGAGTGGAGGCAGTGGCACAAGGCCTTGACCAAGCAGTCTGATGGTCGTATTGATGTGGCCCTGGTCAAGGAATTCTATGTTAATTTATTTGATCCGGAAGATAAGTCCCCGAGGCAGGTCAGAGTGAGGGGCAAGCTGATAAAGTTCGATGCTGAGACACTTAACACATTCTTAGAGACCTCGATGATTTTGGAGCCAGTGGAGAGGTACTTCACTTACTCTAGATTCTGTCATTCACATTTAGACCCACAGGAGTTTGCATCCAAGCTCTGCATTCCAGGGCGAGGATTTGTCCTGAACGCTGAGGAAGCGCCTTGAAAGCTTCTGAGGAAGGACCTCACCACTCTTGCCCAGACTTAGAGTGTTTTATCATATTCCAACCTCTCCCCTACCTTTCATACTTCTGATATGAACATTGATAGGGCGAGGTTGGTATACGGGTTGGTGATGAAGATAGACATGGACTTGGGCTCCATCATCTCTGGATAGATCTCACAGATGGCCCAATCCAACTCCTCTCGGCTCGGCTTCCCAGCTTTGATCACTGCCCTATGCATCACTAGAGGAGTGGTCCCTGACTCACTCACTTTTGAGTCCTTGAGCCCTGCCATTAATTTGGCATATATCCGGAAGAATTGCTGGAACTCGGATGATCGTATGATCACATTTTCGGGGATCCGCAAGACTCGGGCTCGAGGACCTAACGCTTCTTCTTCTGCTCCCCCTGCTCCAGCTCCAGCACCACCAGCTCCCACTCCTGCACCTCCAGTGCCCTTCGGCACCTCTGTTCAGAGCTCAGACACCATGGTGTCGATGCTGTAGAGCCTTCACCAGGGCCTATGCCTAGTGATGTAGAGCATTCATAACTTGGCTCAGCATCGGCCCATCATTAGCATGGAGGAGTTTATGGCCCAGGTGGCCTGGCTAGAAGTCCAGTCTTCTCCTTTGGGGGGAGGTGAGGCTCCTATAGCCTAGGAGCCGCAGCCGGAGGCGACACCTGAGGCTACTCTGGAGGAGACACCAGAGGTCACCCCTGCTGCAACACCACTTATGGAGGCTACTGGGAAGAGGATGGCGCTGCAGATACAGATTATGCAGCTGACATGGCGGCGGCGCAGAACACTTGGGATCCTTGGCCCACTCCAGCTCAGAACACATCATTGCCAGCCAAGGATGCTCCGTCTTCACCTCAAGATGATCCTACACCAGCACAGAAGGACAGAAGACAGGACTTGATTTATTTCCTGCTTTTTAGATACAGTTTTTTTTTTAAATTTAAGTTTTAGTTTACTTTATTTACTTATTTAGCAAATTTTACAGTTTTTTTAAAACAGTTTACATTTATATGCACAGTGGATTGTTTTGGTTTGAAATTTTGGTGTTTGTGATTGGTTTTGAAATTGGTTGATTGCATGACTTGAGTGAATTGCAATGTTAGATCACGTGCTTTAACTAAGTATGTGGTAATTAGAAGAGAAAGAACATGAATTAGGGGCGTGAGTGAAAATGTTAGTTTGTTGGATAGGTAAATTGTGAAGGTAATTATTAGCCATAAACCAGTGAGTTTGTGAATCCTAATTGTGAGAGAATGACTAGCATTGGGTACCGATTTTTGCATGAATATCTGAATACTGAATGAATGCATGATTTTGGAAATGATGAAGGTTGTGATTGATTGAATTAGCCACTTAACCAAACAGCTTACCCTGTTCATGAATGATGAATCCCTTGCACCCATTTTATGCTTAAATATGATTGATTAAGTTGAACCCTGAGCCTATTAAATTATAATCTCCATCTGCCCTTCTTTAGGTTGTAGGAGAGCATCATGGTTCAAAGCAAATTTGTCCCAAATTTAGGGGAAGATATTGGGTGATGATAATTGTGGTAAGATAAGTAACAACCACACAAAAAAATTGTGTCAAGAAGCAGTAAGTAAAAACTGCTAAAAAAAAGAGAAGTTTCAAGAATAAAAGTTTGTGTGTGTTGTTACTTAAGCTAAGTGCCTTATATGTTTGTGGCATTTCAATAGAAGTTGGGAATGAAAGGAAAAGAGTTGATCTAAGGATGAATGCTCTCCTAGAACCTAAGTTTTTGCATCCTAGAAAAACCATGACTTGTTTGCAGCCCAGCCACATTACAAGCCAAGAAAGTCCTTCAAATTCAATTTGTGTGTTTGTGATTGTATGTCATGAGATGAAATGCAAAAGTTGAGACTTGTGTTGGTTGTTGATTTGAAAAATCAGCTTAAACACTTGTGCTTATGAGTGAAACAGTGACTGTGAGGATTAGGCTTGATGAACCTTCCTTGATACCTTCCTTGCTTGCTAGCTTATTTCACTTGTGTTGCTTAATGATCATGCTCATATCTTTGAAATTCTGCATATCTTTATGAAGAGCTGTTGGTTGAAGTATTGTTTGCCACTTATGTCATGTAATTGAATGCTTTAGAACAAACACATCGTTTGATTAACCGCTGTGAATTCTGTCACTTAAGGATAAGTAAACTGTTATTTCTTTGCTTGAGGACAAGCAAAACTATAAATTTGGAAAAGTTTGTTAGTCGTTATTTACGACTAACTTTTGTATTGAATAGTTACATGAAACTAGCATATTCCTTCCAATTTATGGTTCTTTTTGTAGGAATTGTACATATTTTCATGTTTAGTTTGATTTTATACAATAGATACTCCCATTTTGTGAATTAATGTTGAAATCACTTTAGTTTCAGGCTAAAAGAAGAGAAGGTTCTTGCAGCTGGTGTCTCGCTAAGCGAGACATATGCGCTTAGCGAGGCACTCAACTCGTTTAGCGTGATGGGAAATCCTAGAAGAGGATCAGTCAGAGATGTGCTCGCCCAGTGCGCCGCAAGCTCGCCTAGCGAATCGTTTGTCTCTTCTCGTGCTCAACGCGCCCAGCTCGCTAATTAATTTGGCACACTCATTATGGCTTGGAAGCATTTAATATGGATAGTCTTTTGTTGGTCAAGGGAGGTATTTCGCTGGTCAAGGCATGTTGTCTTTTTATGAGATATAGTGGAAAAACATACTTTTCTCTCATACATATAAGTGTAAAATCTGTTCTTATTGTGTGCTGGAAGTGTAGTTATTGCTAGCTTTAGTTTATAGACTCAATGGCTAATGCTCTAATGTAATGAATAGAAATATATCACTTATGTTTTGTTGGTAGCCTTGCATTGGTTATGAGATATTTATGGACATTCCATTAAATATTGAATAACCATTGGCTTTGGCATAGCAGATTTCCAATCAATTTGAATATTGTTCCACTGATTCCTTGTAACCAGGTACTTCTGTTACCTTTTGTCTATTAATATATGAGCTGATTTAGAAAAAAATGTGTTGACAAACTTTTGTTTTTTGTTTTTTTAAAAAAAGAGAAAGGAAGCTAAAGGAAGCTTTAAGCTTGAAGATAACATTCTACCTATATTGGTACCTTAAAGACAACCTATCTAAGTAGGGTGTTTGCAGGCTGATTTAAGTCAATTTTGGTCAAATTCAGGACTCAACTCAACCAAATATGGTCGATTTGGTTTGATTCGGTTTTCATAATTTTTTTTTAAAATTCAACCCAACCCATTTATGAATGGTTTGATTTGGCTCGTGCCAATGGGTTACCCATTTAAATTTGATCTTTTTTTTCTTAAAACTACTATTTTATATTGAGATTCATCCAAATATCCAATACAATTAACACAATATTATCAAATGTTTGAAAGTAGTATAATTGATTCATTTAATACTATCAACATAATATTCTAAAATAGACTAATATAAATTAAAACAAAAATATTCTTTAACGAGATTTAATATAATAGTCTGAATCACAACTATTTCCTACAAACTAATCTCTTGCAATAAGCTTTGTTCCTACTAGATTTGTTGTGACCAGATTTGCTGATATAAATAAACAAAATATGATCCATTAATATTATAAACATTACAGAAAAATAATTATGAAAAAAGGTAAAACAAATACCTGAAAACAATGTCTTAAGAAGTTCCAACACCACTAGTTCTAACACTTGAAGTCTCAATATTAACGGTATTTAAAGCCAAACCAAACAACTCTAAATTTTTTTTTATCGATTTTAATTGGTTTGGTTAGATTTTAATCGGATTTATAAATTTAAACTGGTGATCCAACTCGTACATGAATAATTTTGTTTGATTGATTCGGTTCGATTTTGACCCAAATACATAAATAACCCAACATAAATTATTCGGATCAGTTTAGATCAATTCAAATTCACGAATAATCCGTACCCATCAACACCCCTAATCCCAACCATGTACCCACTTGTCAAAATTTGTTGATAGAACCAGAAAAACAAGAAGCAAGGGAGGATTAAGTCAAAACTTATGATATGAAAGACGAAATTTATGCTGAGGTAAATCCTATACATCACGAATGAGGTATTGAGAAATAAAAGTAGGAGCCGAGTCCAAAAAAAGAACCAATATCATATCATTTTTATTCCCTTTTTTTTTCCTGGTTAAATATTTTCTTCATCCAACTCCGGACACGAGACCAATATACTGCAAACGGCCCAACTTTATCAGCGTGGCCCAGTCTCCCCCTTCCCCCTTTCCTTACACAAGTTAATTATAGAATTTTAAATTATTTAGCCAGTTTAATCATGACCAAAAAAATATTATTTATTTTGAAAAAAAAAATTATCATTTAAATAATACGAAGGTTTATGTTGAAAAGCTTACATTTCTCCATTCAAAAGTATATATCAAATCATCAAGTGAGATCTTTCAAAGAAATATAATCAGGTTCAATTTATTTGCATTCTTCTTGAAGCAAAATAATTATTGGAATGGGACCATATAGACTTGATTCCTTGACCAGGAAGAAAGTTTATCACTTTTTTTAGGTGTTTTAAGAGAAAAGACAAAACTAAAATACCATTTTCTAAAAAATAATGAAACCAAAAGGATACTTATTCAATCATATGGAGGAAGAGATGCAATAAGCACTTGATATATAGTCCTATAATTGCCTATTTTTTTAATTGTATATCTTCTCGGAACCAATCGGATATAGCGTTTTGACAATCATCCCATGTGATTTCAATATTAATGCAAATGGGGGCTGTATTTTTAGGCTCTACAAGTCAACTTGCTAATGCATGCACCATTATAGTTATACATATCCAATCAGTTACTAAAAAGAAGCAGAATATTAGAAAGAAACAAGTAGTCATATATAATTAAATGTAATGAATCAATTTTGTCTCATGCAGAACCTGTCAAACGCCATAGAAAATCCATGAAAAAGAAGCAGCAACAGCAGCAAACTAATCAATCTATAGACGATAAAGAAATTAATTATATCCTTTACTAGTTTTTATTATTCCCACATGATTCTAATATTTCTTTATATAGGGGTATATAAAAATTAATGCTTAAAACTTCTAATGAGTTAGGCTTTCAATGCATGTAGGAGTTAGCAAACTACGCTTGTGTTTGAATTGCAGTTAAAAAAAAGAGTTTTATTGAATTGAACTTTATAAAGTTAAGTTTAATTAAAAGTAGGTTGAATGTAATTTGATTTGTGTTTGGATACTTTTGTTTTAAAAGTATTTTTATCATAACATAAGCTTGTTTGGATGATATTAATGAAAATTACTTTTAAATGTATAATTACTAAAATGGATATGAATTTTATAATATTATATTATTAACATTTTTCTTTTATTCAACTTTAAATATACTTTTAATTTTTGAAATGCAAAGCTGAATTTTATTAAAATGAAATGTATGCCCTCAATAAAACTCCAGCCACGTTGCAACTCTATGACCCCTTGTTGTGCGATCACACTAACATTCGAGACTAATTAATTTCTTATCACTAAATTTATTTATTAACATTTTTATCTTTTTTAACTTCAGATTTAGTTGATTTTTTTTATAAAAAAAAAAACCCTTCAATTCTAATTTCTTATTAACTTGTTACCTACAATTTACTTGGCCAATCCCTTCCCCTTTGCGTTTTCCCACTTCCCTCGTCCTCCCCTTTTTTGTCTTCTCTTCTCCGTCCTCTCACCCGTGCCAAGAGTCAGCCACCACTTTTTCCGCTATGTCAGGGGTGCAACCAAACACCGACGGATTTGGACCCGTGTCAATGAGAACAATGTATTTTTTTTTTTTTAAAAAAAAATCTAATGAAATTATCATATGAAAATAAAAATAAATGTTAAAATCATAAATTTTAAGTAAGAAAAACTGATATTGCTTGCGAATTATAATGGCAAGTGGTGAATCTTATTGTTTAGTTTCACATTGTAAAATAGTATGAAAGCATTGTAAAACATCCGAGATAAACAATAAAAAATTATTAATTTTATTTGAGAAAAGATAAAAATAGACTATTAAATCGATATGTAAATAAAATAATAATGATAAACATATAAGAAAAGTGAAAAAGAAATAATAGATTCAAATACATAAAAAATAAGATGTATAAATATTAAAATGAGAAAGTGCATTTATTTATCTTCACATGAAAATAAGTGAATGAATCCAAACATATAAAAGGCTAAAATATGTTTTTCGTCTTTATAAATATCGAAATGTTCGAAATCTATCTTTGCGAAATTTTGAATATGTTTTTTATTCTCGCAAAATGTAAATGTGTGATATTTTAACAAGGAATTGGATTTAGAAGATCTGATTTTACGTGTCAATATCAGGTCTTTATTACGTGTCAATCAAAACTCGACATGTTGACTCGCTAACATTGACATGCAGGATTGGATCTCCAGAATGAGACATATCATATATGATTTCCTAGGGTTTTGGAGTCAAGGAACTCAATTTTGAACCCAAAATTCACAAATTCAATTCGCAACATTCATAGCCCCAAAATTACATAATATGTTATTTGTGTCAAAGATGCAAAAATCATCATATAAATGAAGTTCAACTACCTAGCAACATAGCATGAGTCCTAAGAAATTGAATACTCCTTGTAACACCCTATTTTTGGTAAAATAAATAAAAATAGTTTTATTTAAAAATTAATAGAGTTTTTAGAAATTAAATAAATGAGAGAAAAAGAGTTTTTGTTAATTAAAATAAGGGCTTCATAGTATTAGAAAAGAAATAAAGTAAAATGATGTTTTAGAAAATAAATGGATGTTTTAATTGATTATTTATTTAATGAAAGAATAAAATAGAGTTCTTTTTTATAAAGTAATAAAATAAAGAAAAATAAAGTAAATAATAGGCACATAGTACCCCAGTTATAAATAGAGACATATTAGATCAATTTTTACATTTACGATATGTTTTTATGCTCTCTCTTTCTCCCAAATTCGTTCTTCCTTCTTCCTTTCTCAAAACCCTCTTATTTTCCAACGTACATCCAAATTTGTCTCAGTAAAATTACGATCACAAACTCGTTAATTGTTGAATCATTCTGAAATGCAGACACCACCTTCGGAACTCATCTTCATTCATTTTCACCATTGGGATTTGCGAAACAATGTTTGTAGAGAGAGAAATCCCCCTCGCATGAAGATAGTGAAATTAAGGCTTTAATCACTTCTCATTCTCTCTAACGCTTCGAAACCTTAGCAGAGCAAATAAAAGAAAAGCTTGAGAAATCTTAGGGAATCACTAGAGACATTGTTATCGCTTCTGGACTACACACATGAGTCCACTTAGAAGTAAGAGATGAATTTATCGCAATCGGGATTAGAATAAATATGTGTAGCGATTCTTAGAGGATCAAATTGGGGTTTATTTTGGGATGTTTACTGTATCATAGTTCTGCCTTTACGATTATAATCACAAGATTGTTATGTTTGACAATCCAATTGATGCCCTGATGTGAATTGATTGATAAAATTGAGTGCTCTTGGTGTTTTCATGTTTTTGAACCTATAATTTTGATTCCTTTGATTTTGGTATGATTATGTGAAATTGTTTGAGGAATTTTACTTCCCATGTTGTGAGAAACATTTATGTATAATTTGTTTGTGTTTTGTACAAGATTTACTAGATTAGCATGAGAATTAGATTGTTGGAAACGTTCTTTGTCATGTTTTGGTCTCATAAGCTTATTACGTGTTGATGATTATAACACACACACACACACACACACACACACACACACACACACACACACACACACACACACACACACACACACACACACACACACACATATATATATATATATATATGTATATGAATTGTTAAAATAAATTAGAAATTAATATTTCAAATAATAAAATTAAATCGAAGGAAATTAATATATTAAGATTCAACAATAAATACTTTTAATGCATTTTTAGTTCAATTATTTATTAACTATTTTTAATTGAAAATAATATAATTCGATTTAATATATACATGTTTTGTGTCATGTAAATATTAGTAATGTGTGATGTGTATATGACTCATGAGGTGTGATAACATGTTGCATTGGGATTATAATATTGTGATTGAGATTGAGTGCATGTGATAAATTGAATATATGTTAAATTTTAAGATACATGTGTATTTAGATTTTGTATGCATTGAGTTGTGAGCTATGAACTGTACAATCACACAACTAGAAGACCCTTTAAGGGCGACAAGTTAATGCGCAACGATTTTTATGATGGGCTCCACTGTGAGAAACCGACGAGTCTAATCATTTTGAGGCGAATGAGTTAAAATGATTTTGAAAACAATTGAGTAGTTGTGTGTATTACATAGTTCAAACTCCAATGACACATATATGATTTTAAATGTCTGTTTTAATGAGATGATTAGTCATATGAACATAACATATTAATATTATTACTATGTGATATGTATATGATGCATGAGGCGTGATAACATGATGACTTGGGATTATGAAAGTGTGATGAACTATATGCAAGTGACAAGTTGAGTATGTGTTAAATTATGAGATCACACGTTTATTGAGATGTTGTGTGCATTGAGTTATGAGCTATGAACCGTAGAATTACACGACTATAAGAACCTTTAAGGGCAACAAGTTAATGTGCGACGAGTATTGTGATGAAATCCACTGTGGGAATCTGACGAATTGAATCACTTTGAGGCACGACGAGTTAATATTATTTTAAGAATAATTGAGGTGTTGTGTATTTTGTATAGTTCATAGATAGAGTTTGCGTGTTATAATATTTTCTAGGTTGGACTTGAATCAGGAGGGAGAGGCCCTGACAAACTCTTCGGAGTCTAGGCCTTGGAGGTAAATACATCCGGTTTGAGTGCACCTTTAAGCCCGTGTCATTTCCACATGGTTGGAGTATTCTCGTAAAACAGCATGATCCTGACTGGTCTCCCTATGATTTTACCTAGTGATAGTGACCTGACTTACTAGTTTGTGGTCTATCTTGTCATGTACTCCTAGGCGTCCGATGAGGTTTTTCACCGACATGGTACCACATTTAGTATAGAATTGAGTCTTAGTGTATTTGTTGCATAATACCTATGTAATAATCATTGTGACTTATTACATGATGGTGGGTAATGAATTGTATGAGTGTGAAATGTTGTGTTGTACTTGAGATGTATTGTTCTGAACATGTGATTAATGTGAAGGTATAGAATGTGATTTTTTGATTAAATCCTTGGGACAAGAGGCATTACGCAATGAGTGGTAAAATGATGTGAATTGTGCTAAATTGAGTTTGTTATACTTATATTATATATATGTGTCTTCGTTTACCTCTACTTGTTTAAGAATGTGATAACTTACTCTCTCTGTGTGTTGTTTGTGTTCGGATCCTATGATGATCTCGAACCTTGTGTTCGTGAAAGCATATAGTTAGGTGGATGATTTTAGAGAATCTCGTACTAGAGGACGCTGGGACACAATGCTCCTATAGGATGTGACATTGGGACATGGGTTTCTGTATTAATTACGTGAAGTTATGGACATATAGTTTTTTTTTTATCGTTTTTGTTTCACATGTTGAGTCTTTAGTTCATTCTCTGGAGTTTTGGACGACCTTGTTTTGAGCCGGAGATATTTTCATACCCTAGTTTTTAATTTGGTGATTATCACGAATGTGAACTTTTTACTTACGTGAACTTCTTTATGTTTATTGAATAAAATTGTTTTATGTAATTCCGCATTTCCATGTATTTTATTATATATATATATTGGGGTAGAGGGTGTCACACTCCTCCCTTACCTCTTTGTTGACACAAGGAATCTAAGATGTGAGTGTGGGTTGAGTTAGAATCTCGAGCTCCTCCTAAACATGAACATGAAGAATGAAATAGAAAGGAATAAGGATTCTAGCTTCAAAAGAATAAGAAAATGGAGATGAGCATGAGAAAAGGAACTCACCTAACCTCCAAGGACCTTGAACCCTCAATAATGGAGGAATAAAGAAGAAGAAGAAAAAGAGCTCCTCTCTCTCCTATACACTTAAGGAGGGAGGGTCAGCTCTCTCTCCCTTTTATAAACGGAGCCCTAGGTTTTATAAGGGGAGCCCACATGTGGGTCCCCTAGATTTTCTTTCTCTTTTTATTTTTTAAACTAACTATACTTAAGGACTTAAGTTCTCAATTAGTCCCTAATTAATTCTCACTTCTAAATTGGTTCTAGAGTAATAGGTTCATTTATTAATCTCTTTCATTAGTCTAAAAAAAATTAAAGTGAATGAGAAATTAATTTCTCTCCTTCTTAATTATTTAGACTAATAGTTTCTCACATCTAGACACATTAATGTTCTAAAATTCTATTAGTCTTTCTAAATCTCTCAGATTAGCCTTAAAGTCTTTAATTACTAAACTGTCATTAATGAGATGTTTTCTTACTTTGACTTTTTAAATTGTAGTTGACTTTTGTTGGCTGATGGTTTAACCAAGGGTTTTCTACATCTTAACCACTTATCTCTAGACTCAGAACTTAAATCTAGGTCACTTAATTGTATATTGATGGTTCTATCTCTTATATGTCTGATTTCACTAAAAACAATGTTACCACACTACATATCAATCAAACATAGGCTATTTCTACACAGGACTTCCCAATCTAAGAAAATTGGGATGTTACAACTAACATTTAAATAAGATAAAAATTAAAAAAACATAAAATAATTAACCTAGCTCTAAAATCATTAAAAATATGAGTATAACACATAATCATAATAATGATTTTTAAAATAATCATAAGAATGGTGTGGGTAATTTCACACTTATATAATTTCTCATTCCTATAATCATTATGAAGTAAGGGATAAAAAAAAGCATGATCAAGCATTTATCTTTTACTTTCAAGTCTATTTTTCCAATAAGAAAAATATAAAATAAAAAAAGAATAAATATGAATATATAATACTATAATCATTAACTACTCAATGGGTGTAGGTCAATTGGCAATACATGCATGCTAAGTTTGTGGGGGAGGTTCTGAGTTTGATCCCACAGAATATACTCTTGGGGATGGATGAGAAGAGCTTTAAAGTGACTAAGCTTCAGACTAAGGTTAGTTCCATACTCAGCCCAAAGGGCCTGTTTACTTTATTGTCATCGTAGAGTCTGACTATACAAGTACAAAACATCATCGAAAGGCGAACCAAGACCGAAAATCATCTAGACTTAACAAAACAAGGATCCCATCCACACCTCATGGTGGAAACCTCCAATCAGTCGCCGTCTAGTGAACTCTCACAACTTCCGGCACATTTCCCCTCATGCGACTCTCTTGAAGAATATCTTTGCATTCCACTACGAGTCTGCGTCTGCTTGCACGTCTCTTAAGTGCATTACTCTTTTGACAAAACATCTTAGTTACATGGGTACTCGTGCTTGAGTACTTATGAATTACACAAAACATGGCATGTCATTCGAGACACATAATGTCCACTAAAACAGGGTTCTAGCCCACACTAAGACTCATGCCTAAGTTCCTGCATCCATCACACAAAGGCACACGTCTTTCGAGAAGCATTATGCCCATTAGAATAGGGTCTTAGTCGACATCAAAACTCATGCCCAAGTCCTTGAATCTACCACACACAGGTCTTAACACACAAATCATTATTGTTCCTAGTTGCAAGCCAACCAGGTCACATACAAAACATCACAACAATAATTGCTCGAGGTCACACCTCTTGGTCTCCAAATAAAACATCGTATTTCATAGTTATAGTTGCCTAGGATTCACACTTCCCAGGTCTTTTAATGATAAACAAAATGATTATAACTCACATGGAAATCACTAAATTCATCACACAACACTTAGACAAAAATTAACAAAGTCACACATCAACACTTAGTAAAAAATTTAATAATCTAGTACATCAAGTAAACATGCATTATAAACCCTAGCTTTTATGTATTGGCTAGGGTTTGTACCCTAAACCCTTAAGTATCTTAACAACTTATATAAGCTAATTGAAATCTGTCTACTTTTATGTATTCTAAGTTTTATAACTTATTCCTAAAATTGATTCACCTAATAGGAGATTCAGAGTTCGTTCCCTAAACCCTTAAGTGTCTTAAAAACTAATTTAGGCTAATTGAAATTTGTCTACTTTTATACATTTCTAAGTTTTATAGTTTATTTTATTCTAAAATTGAGTCAGCTAATAGGGGATTCATGTGTTAGCTAGGGTTCGTGCCATAAACCCTTTAAGTGTCTAAGCAACTTATAAAGGCTAATGGAAATTGATCAACTTTTATGCAATCTAAGTTTTATATGTTATTTTATTGCTAAAATTGAGTCACCTCATTAGAGATTTATGTGCTAGCTAGGTTTCATGCCCTAAACCCTTAAGTGTCTTAGCTAGCTTTCATGCCCTAAACCCTTTAAGTGTCTTAGCAACTTAATAGGCTAATCGAAATTTGTCTTTTATGCATTCTATGTTTTATAACTTATTTTAAGGCTAAAATAGTATATTTGAACCAACACAAGGGATATTTTTTTTATTATATATCCAACATTGGAGGAAGTAAAAAAAAACCCTTTTCAGCAATTGAACCACGTATCCAAAATTGCAGAGATTATGGAATAGTTTGTGGATTGTTAGATGTACCATATCGGTATACTTATCAACAACTCCGTAGGTTCATAGGTTGGTGGGGATGCCAAAATATTTTGGTTCGAAAACTTGGGTTAAGGAATGCTCCAAGCCATATCCAATCTCTTATCTTTACGGATGCTTCAATTAGTTAATTAGTCAAATTTGATGTTTCCTCTAAAACTTTTCTTTCAAAAGTCCTTCAACTAAAAAATTCCAAATCCCTCATGCTACAAACTAATGTGACTTCACCACTAATTAATGTCATTATAACGAACTAGAACAGACTGAACGTAGCAATGATTTCAAATACAACTATCGTCATATGCTATTGTCACTTTTCCATTTGAGACTTGACAACACCAACAAAAAGTGTTGTGGCCGGTAGTTCAATTAATTAAATGAGTTCACATCTGGTGGTAAATTCAAACCACACTAATGATGATTGAGCATAAATTAATTTTGTTGATCATATCATATTCATACCTAATACCGAAATCCACACTCTTCCTCTTTTTTTTTTTTCTTTTCTTTTTCCAAAACATTAGATGAGCGATGCACGTACAAGTGCAACATTCATCCCCAACTTAAAGGATTATTTTCTTTAAAGTTTTAACTAAAAGAAAAAAAAAATCATAGCTAAAAATCATGAAACTAATTTTTTGAGACTTAGAAATCACCAAAAGTAAATTTTATTTCTCCTAACAAAGTCTTTTCTATATGAATAATCAAATAATTGAACTTTTGTCAACACTTTTAAGAAATCCAGTTATACAATAATTGTGTTAGACCTTGGTTGCAACTTAAAGGTTATGATCACTGATTTGCTAGCAATATGTTATAGGGCGATTTCGTAGTTCTTGGTCCGTGAAGATACGTTGTTAGGTATTCTGTTTTTTTTTTTTTCATTGAGACCAAACCTAAATATGTTCTTGAGTGATAATTATTTATATATTGATAAGGGATGTATGAATTTTTGAGAAGAGAGGAATCGCGGTGGTCCCCTCAAATCGTCTGGATCCCACAAGTAAAGAGAAAGTTGGATCTACATTGGATCTCATCCGAATCGTTTCATCTATCCTCCTAATGATAAGTTTGGTTTCAAACCCCAATTCAAATAGAAAAAGTATGTCATGCTAATGTGCCTTGGATGATCCACATCTTAGGGTTAAGGATCGATAATATATTAAACTATCCATGTGATTGAGAGCTCTTACAATCTAGGCACAACGATGTAATTATTAGGGGCACGCTCTACCAATGAAATAATAATCCATCACGTGGGTCTCTCACCTGGGTCCACTATGCCAAAAATAAGAAAAAGTATAACTATAATAGTGTATATATAAGCATGACAATTTTCACTTAAACTAACTTTTGAGAATAATTAACTTGATTACTTCTCTTCAAAATAGACATGTCTCTAATGGTATGTTCATATGAAAGAAAATAAAAAAAAAATTCACTAATCACATACTTTTTTTTTTCATTTAGTTGAAGAGAAAAAAAAAGTTTTTTTTTTCTTTCAATTTTCTCTTCAATTTCAAACCTCTCTTTTTGGATTCATTTCAAACTTATCCTTACTATCACTTTCTATCCACCGTACGAAACAGACCATAAAAGGTAGAGGCAAATCCCACGAGTGGATGAAGCAAAGCCCGACCAAACAATGCTATCTAAGGCCAAGCATGTCGTAAAGTGAGCCTTAATTTGGACCCCAAAAAAAAAAGAGCACTAGATCTCACAAAATTCAATACCTAGTGTGTGAAGGTCAAGTTCATGACCAGGTTACGGTGCCGGTACCACTTAAAGTGAAGCCATTGAGAAGGAAAATTCGTTGGTCAATGCCTATTGCCTAATATGGAATTTTCTGAGTGCAACTATAGTTATACATAAGGATTGATAGGCAATAGGCAATAAGCAATAATACAAAAAGCAAACTATAGGGTAGAAATAACAGTATCAAACAAAAAAATAAAGTAACAATATGATCCAAACGTCACCAATGACAGATAGGGGTTCTTTTCTATTGAGCTCAATTGCCTTGTTATAAGAGGATTGAGCCTCAAGTCCAATCCAAAACACTGTACGTACAATAAAAAAGAACTAAATTTTGGGAGAGATAAAAGTGATTTGTTTAGTCTAAGCTTAAGATTTGAAATTAAATTTTAAAAACTAAAACCACAAAAACAGAAAACAAGTTACAAATTTAAAAATTTGAACACTTAGAGTATGTTTAGATAAAAGTTACATTCAATGTAACTGACTATCATCTCATTGGGACAAAATACTTGTTTCTAGCCAGTGTATTAGAATGTGTAATTTTTTGTTTGATAAACTTGTATATGCAATTCAAACACATAAAACTTACGACCAAACAAGTCTTAAAGCATGTTTGAGAATTCGTTGGATTGACATTGAATGTACGCTCGCCAGCAGGCCTGCTCCTTTGATTCTCCGTTCATTCGCTGGATCTGCCTTGGAATGCGCACTACAGCAGAAAAAAAAAAACTGGAAAACAAACATATACATTCAAAATCAGTTAACACAATAAACCGGAACAATCAAGAAAAAAAATTCACAAAATCAAGCTCTAAATACACTTTGTAATATTCTTATGTAAATAGTAAACCTTAAAATTATTAGAAAAGAGGCACTTAACTAGGTATAGTACATTAGACTTTGAATGGCAGACCTAACAAAGGACAAGCATAGAGAGAGCAAGGCATGATGTGATCGTGTGGAGTGTGAGGCTGTGTTTGGGGAGGAGGGGCCTCCAAGGGCTGGTCTCCAAACTGCACCCAAAGAACGGACCATAAAAGTACTTCTCATATGGATCTGATTCATTTGGTGATTATAAAGATACGATGAAAGAGAAATGTAAAATTAAGAGGGTTAAATTAGTTCTAACGATACGATGAAAGAGAAATATAAAATTAAAATTAGAAAAAACTGAAATATAAATAGTGCAGACAATTCAAAGAACATTTGTCCATAAGGTTGATCTAATAATAAAGAGAAAAAAAGGAATAAAAATCACAGATTTAAATATTTTTATTAACAAAATTAAGAGTATTAACATCTAACATTTACTAGTTAAAAAAACATTTGTGCTAATAGATATTCTAGTTTCTGTGTGACTATTTGAGATTAATCTTTCTTTATTAATTATGTGTCAATTTTTGGCTTAAAGGGACTCCACTGACCCTTTCCTCACCTCATCCTAAAGCACTGTTCAAGATATTTCCATCGGTATTGATTCACTTTTTTTGTTGTGTTTTACTTTTGCTTGTTTCTTCATTAGCCACTTCTATCTTGTAGTACTACATTAATTTGCTAGACTGTTTTGCATTTAATTTTTTTTCAAATCATTTCAGAATAACAACACGATACAACATATTCTTGATTGTTGCATTTTGTTTCATTATTTTTCATGTCTTCGTCATTGATTTGCTTTTCACCCTCCACCTTCTTTTTATCTACCATATTGTGGAATAGTTGGAGCCTTCTAAATCAACAGCTAAAGCTTGTGGTCAATGGTCTATATGAATAAATTCCTTCTAATAAGTATTATTTGTGCCATCAAAGTAGGATGACCTTGAGATGGAATGTTAGTTGTTAGAATGTTAATTTTGTTTGAACTTCTGATTTTCTTTTTTCTTTTTTTCTTTTTTTCTTTTCTCTTAACTATTCAGTCCATTTTATATCTTTCTTAAGATGGATTAATAATAATTGAATTCGTTAAATTTTCAATCAGGATCAACTTCTGTTAGCCCGCCAAATTAGAATTAAGTTCTGAAGCCAAATGACAAAATCAAGTGAAAGTCATGAATAGTTCTATAGGTTCAGTGGGAGACAATTACAAAATTAAATTTAAACACAAATAATGTATATAATTAAAAGCCATAAAGGAAAAGAGAATTGCACAAACATATTTTTTCTAGTTAGCCTCATGTTACCTAAGTCTTGTTCCCAAGTAACTATTTGAGAATTTTTTTACTGCCTGTGTTGAATTTTACTAGTACAAAGAGGATTTTTTACATGGATTATTTTTTACTTTCTACATGAACTCCAAGTGAGATGTGTAATTAGTCGATATAAAAAGTAACTACTTTTTAAATTGATTCTGAAACTCATATAAAAGATATTTTCCTACATTGATGTATAATTATTGTAGAAAGTATTGGTTGATTTTGAAGATTCGATCTGTAATTAATTATTTTGAATATTCACACATATTGAAACTCTGTTTTCTTTTTAGAATGATAAGAAATTATGATAATGCACTTATATCTTATCTTATTTACATAGTAGTTTAATTTTTTTTATAGGCAAAACAAATTCATTAATAAACGGTCAAAGCCCAAGTTGTGCCATGATTGCTGTAAAGGTGTAAAAAAGATCAAAGAGCAAATGTATGTTTAGCTATTTGCTCTTTGATAAACAGTCAAAGCACAGGTTGGGTTGGGCATTGTACGAATGCTATCTAGTATATATCAAATGAAGATTTCAGGCTATTAATTAGTTCTAAGATTTAATTATAAGAATCTAATTATAATAGTTTAAATTTGTATATAGATTTTTAAAATTTAAAGCATTTTAATTAGATTCTTATAATTAAATCTTAGAATTGATTAATATCTTTAAATCTACATTTAATATATATTAGATAGTACCGTGTAATGTACAAATAAAATTTGGATGAGAATTTTTTTTATTATGTAAAAAATAATATTAACAATTTTATTAATTTTTTATACCAATGAATAAAATTAGTTAAAATATCCGTGATATAGAACATATTTATAAATGAAAAATATTAAAAATATAAAATAATAAAAGATAGTTGAATGTGATTAATTTTTAATATAAATATAAAATTAATTTTGGCAATATTATTTACATGAAGTCAAACAAACTTGTATAAACAAATGAAATTACGGAACAAAATCCTAATAAAAATCCTAATAAAATTTAATTTATAAAAAATAACTCATACATTATTCTATTATAATCACTTTTTATGGAGATCATTAATGTCCCTTAAAAATATTGGAAAAAATTAAGTGAATCAATAAAAAAATGTATTTTATATGAAAAAAAGCTAAAAAAAAATGTTACCAGAACATGACATCTATACTTACAGTTTCAAGCAACAACTGTATTTTATATTGAATGATTGATGATTATCATTCAATGATGTATTTAATTAAAAATTTAAATTGTCAAACTTATTTTAATGAAAAATTAAATGATACAATTTCAAAATTCACCTACCAAAACTAATTTTTTTTATAAATAATTACTAATTAAATTTAAAAATATTATTTTACTTTTGGCAGACTATTTAGGAGAAAAAAGTTTCCCATTATTTATTACTTTATATAATTAAATTACTTAAAATATATAATCAAATATCAAATGTTCAATAATAATAATAATAATAATAATAATAATAATAATAATAATAATAATAATAATAATAATAATAATAATAATAATAATAATAATATCATAATTTAAATGTTACGTTACACTTTATTCTTTTAATTTAATATTCTAAATTTTTTTTTAAACTCGTGATTTAAATGTTACTTTACATCTTACTCTTCTAACTCATAGTTTTTCTTTTATATGATTTAAATTCTTTTATATTAGTGTATATGAGTTATGTTTCATTATCCTAGAGTCTCACATTCCTTAGGAGTTGAAGTCAAGATGGTGTATAAATATAATTTCTTCTCAATTTACTAAGGCACTTTTTACTAAACACAAAATCTTGATGATGGTATTGTGGGCTGGAATCCCAAATTTTGTCTTATTTTATCTTATTTTGACTTTATTTTGTTATCAAAGCATATAGGTATGTGTTAAGTGTGAATAGTTGAACAAGAAAGATAATAAATTGAGAAAAAAAACCAAAAAGAGAGAAGAAAAGAGAAAGATCTGAGCATTTTTAAAGAGCATGGTCCCTGCTATACTTACCGGTCATGCTATTCCAACATGACCATGCTAATTTTTTAAGAAATTCTTCATCAGTGGCACACATCCAACCACAACCGTGTTACTAATAGCATGACCCATGCTGCTTCAGAGCCAAAAATCATAATCAACGTTATCACTTTTTGAAGAAGGTCATGTTGTGCTCAACACGACCCTTGCTGACTTCCACACTATTGTTTAATTGTCATTAATATAAATAGAAAATTGGAGGCATTTTTAGGTTAGCTTTTACTTATTTTCAAAAATTTACAAGGGTTTCTGAGTTTTAGAGCTATACTCAAAACATTTGGGGTCTTAATTGATAAGGATTTTCAATCTCTTTCATTCTCAATGCTTTTGTATGATGTTTGGTTATATTGTGATCATGGTTGACTAAACCCCTTGAGCTCGGATTATAATGTAGTTGTATCCATGTACTCTAATTCCATATTTAATTGAGTTCTCTAATGTTATTTAGTTAATCGTATTATTTTATTATTTTCTTTTATATTAGAATTGATCACTCTGATTCATAGTTAATTAGGTGTTAGTGACCATCTACTCAAAATTAATTGACCTGTAGAACGATAAGATTCATAAAACTTGTATGATCAAATTGGTGGCATGAATCTTCTTTCTATAAACCTCTTTGTAATTCATCATTAAATTAAATCCCAAATGATTAATTGAGGATTAATTCAGGGGGAAAAGTATTTTAAGACCTTGACCATATGCCAAAAATTTTACTAGGCAATTGACGATTAATCATTAACTTAGGGTTCTTAATTATAATTGAAATTAGGAAAAAATGGGTACATGCGAATTCATAATTCAAGCTTGTCTTCATTCATACATTTCTTTCTTAGAAAGTACTATTGTTTAGCTTAATTTATATTTTTTGACATAATTGGTAAACAATCCCAAACACAAGATAAAATTCCCAAAATTATTTAGTTTATGTAATTTGAATCATTTAGGAATATAATTGGTCTCTAGCGTACAATATCTAAACTTTCAAGTCCACAATATTTCTGCGTATGGTACATTTGGCTTTGTGCAACATATTTTACGCATCAACTTGGAACAATCTAATAGGTAGTTTAAGAGAAAGTGTTAGTGGAAGATAAGTTCAATTGAACATGCCTTAAAGATAGGAGCAAGAATTGAGCTAAGAGATTACAGGTGAAAAATAACATTAGTTGAAACCTTTGTAAAATAGCTAAAATTGATAAAAATGACAGCCAATTAGTGGCCTAATGTGGACAAGCATGATCTTAGTTATTTCTTATCTCTTGTATAAATATGTGTTTGAAAAAACGTTAAACAACAACAAAAAATAAAAAACTAATACAATTATCTTTTTTCAGCTATTTTTGTTCCAATTTACTTGTTTTCTGTCTTATTATTTTGAATTCATTTTTCTTTTAAGTCCAATAGCTTTCTAAAATTTATTACAATTCACTTCTAACCAAATATTATCTAGAATAACTTGGGAATCCAAGACTACGGAGAGGCCAATTTCCCCTTTCAACACATAAATCGCTTGATCACAAATTCAAATTTTGAAATCATGTTGAAAAAAAAGTTAACTGAAATGCATTAGGCTAGTCTAGTTATTTCAAGCCACAACAATTAAACATTTGAGTCTGCCTTTTATATAATATACGTGAAATTGTAAATATATATGATTTCACATACATTTATAATTTAATTTCAGTATGTCTGTTATATATAAAAGGCATACTGAAATTGTAAATATACGTGTATATTTACAATTTCAGTCTACCTTTTATATAATATATATGATTTTTCAATCAGAGGTTCTCAAGGCCCGAATCAGAAAACCCTACACTCTAACAAAGACACGCACCAAGAGCAATCGACACATGAAAATTTACATATCGAAACATGATATTTGGAGGCCAATGCTTTGCTAAACCATCTGTTATGATTGTCTCCCTGAACACATTCTGGTACCTAACATTCCAAGCCATATTCATGAACCTCCATGATATCACTAATTAATTTTAATTAGCTAGCTTGCACACGGATGACTAGATGTGACTCCATGATCCATAACCAATTATTTGCATTTTTTGAATTTTGTTAATACTATTTCAATGGAATTAGCTTGTTGGTCCTATATAATTATTCTTATATCAAATAATTCAAGGTGAAGAGTATGTATCTCAAAGAACGTATTGTCGTTAGTTGTATGATTAACCTTCTACGTGACGTGATGATGTTTATGCATGCACTATAGACGGGTTTGGTGCTTCGGTTCTTCCCTTTGTTAGCGTATAAATTTTATAGTTTCTACACCATCATGTATTAATTATTGCCTTTTTTCTCCTCTGATAACATGTGTAATCGTCCAATGAAAATTTCAAGTAATGATTCAAATAGCTGACGTCAAAAGGATGAATGGGTTTAGCCGCAGATCTTCAAATTAATTTTTTGCATCGAAGACATTGAGATCAATTCCACTCCCAATGAATGTATATATTTGTCAGTTTCCAGAAAAAAGGGGGTGATTTGTGTTGTTTGCGGCATTTAGCGAAGCCATGGTTGAGTGTAGTTGTTACTATTGGTTACACAGATAATCAATGTTGATATATCTTATGTAGCGAAAAGATAGACCAGTAATTTATTTTCTAAACATATTTTTTAAATACTTAACTCAAATTTATTAAATACTACAGTTTTTTAGTAGTTTAACTTATTATTTAGTAATAGAATAAATTTAAAAATTTAGTAGTCTAAATTCTTACTTAGTAATAGGTTTCACTTATAGTTTTGTAATTTTAATAAATTTAATCAATGATAAAAATAAGTTAAAAAGATATGTTAGAAGTCAGAAAGTATTAATAATAGTGTAATATTAAATGAGAGTATATTTGAGATTTTTCTTTGTAGCTTAAGTGTACATAGGCTCCAAGGAACCATTTTTTAGATTTTTCTTTATTATGTGTCAAATTTTGGCTTAAAGAGACTCCACTTAACCTCTCTCCACCTCATCCTAAAGCAATCAATGTATATAATTGTCTTTGTCTAATACATTAATTTTTTTAGCTTCTTCTAACCAAGCGATGTAAGGGAACTGGTTACCAAAATAAAATGAAATCATTTTATTGAAAATTATATATGTGGGAGTGCATTTTAAAATCACAGGGGATCTCATTTTTTTTTGCATTCTATACTTTTTTTTTCCTCATTTTACTTTCTTAACTAGTCCTTTAAAGATATTGGTTAGTATTTATCATTTTGTTATGCTTACACTACTAATAATGTGATATTAAATGAGGACATATTTGAAAAAAAATGAACTATGATATTCTAAGATGTCAATCTTTTTGGGATAAAAAAAATAAAGCTAATAAAACATTTTAAGATATGGAAATGAGATATTAAAGTATAGGAACTTAATTAATAGTTAATAAAACATATATTAACATATTAGTTTTATGCATATTATAACAGAATATAATGCATGTACACCTCCGGCTATTAAACTTATATAGGGAGAAGAAAGAGAAAGAGAAAAAAATTTAAACATAATAGGTGATATGATCTATATCATAAGAAAAGAAATAGAGACAAATAATAAGTATCATTTGAACATAATAGGTGATATGATAAATACGAGTGAAGAATTATAACGCATCTCACTTGAAGGTAGGTTAGTGGGTTGACTCGCCAAAGGGTAAAATAGCAAGTTGGCGGGCCATAAAATGATGTGGGTTAGCATGCAAGTTAATTGACTCACCAAATAGCTAAAAAAAATATTTCAATATGCGTTAGCTCTTGTAATTTTAACTTTGCACAAAGAATCATGTACTAAGTACCCATCTCATTTTATTATGGGCAATCCTCTCAAGCTCAATGATTATAAAGATAAAATGTCTAAAATAGTGAATTGGAAGGTCATAAGCGAATTAGAAATGGACCAACTCACCTTGATTCATCTTTAAATTTGTTGGGTTGACGAATTAGATAGAATAAGTTAGACAAGTTGATAGATTAAATTATTATCAAACTCACCTGCATTTTTATGAGTTAAATATGATGGTCTAACATGTCTAACCCGCTTTGTCACGGTTACAAATATTTCTCGGTTTCTATCCTTTTCATCCTTTTGGGAACCTTTATATATATATATATATATATAAATAAATAAAAATGCAACATTAAAATATATCGTTAGTTTTTATTTTTATTTTTTCCAAATTTCTCATGCATATTGTTCTTTGAGTGATTGTTTTTTAGACTAAAACACTACGTGTCACATTTTTCTCTTCTTGTTTCTGTACCCTTAGGATGAGTGTATACAGCCCAAAAAGATGTGAGATATGAAGACAACATTTTTCCAATATAAAAAGGTATGGATAGGGATCAAAGCCAAGAAAAGTTTTAGTACTCACATAGAAAAGGCCAATCCAAACTGTGTAGTACTTGTTCTCTTCTCACTAGTCTCCCCGTTTGCCTTTGCCTTTCATCTCTCAGTATGGGTACTGGTTGGAGAAGAGCCTTTTGCACTAGCGACCCAGATAATTCCCCAATACGCACCAAAGACAGAACCCTAAGTCCTACTCCTTCCCCCAGAAGCTGTGTCAGCCTGGGCTTCCTCTCCACACCATCACTGCACCATCACCACCACCACCACCACCAACAACAACCCCTCTCTTCAACTCCAAAAAGTTCAACAATCACAGAACCACCAAATGACAGCCCCAGATTTCAAACCAAAACCCATAAGTCAAACCCAAATTCTCCTCTCTCCCCTAAGCTCAACCTCTCCCTCTTCAGAAACAGCTTCAAATTTAGAGTAAGTTACCTTCTCATATTTTCACTCACTCATAATTCTTCTTTTCATTTTTAATCATTACAACACAAATTTATTTACTATTTCTTATATATAATAACAGAATAGTTGCGGAATCTGTTCGAATAGCGTGAAGACAGGGCAGGGAACGGCCATTTACACTGCTGAGTGCGGTCACGCGTTTCACTTCCCCTGCGTCGTTTCCCATGCACACATCCACGTCTGTCCCGTATGCGACGCCACGTGGAACGACGTGCCGCTTCTACAAAACGACGCCGTCGTTCACACCGAGAAACAAAATCAACCGAGTCATCATCATCATCATCGTTCCGATTCCGTCACCTCCTACGACGACGACGAGCCTCTCCCTTCTCCTCTCACATGCTCCACACAAATCGCTCCGATCCCCGAAGATGAAGAAAACGACGACGTATCCGAGTTCCCTGGCTTTTTCGTCGATCCAAAGCCTCAATCCTCGTTGCGACAAAACAACGGTGGTGATTCGAGGAGTGTTCGAGTGAAGCTGATGCCGGAGTGCCCGGTCATATCAGTATCGCAAAGCCACGAAACTCGTGCTTTGGTGTTGAGAGTGAAGGCTCCGCCGTCGCCGCCGAGATGGCGGCGGCGGGAGCCGATGGATCTCGTGACGGTGCTTGACGTTAATAACAGCATGAGCGGCGCGAAGTTTCACATGCTAAAGCGCGCCATGCGTTTGGTTATATCGTCACTCGGCCCGGCTGACCGGCTCGCCGTCGTGGCTTCCTCGGCTAATACCAAACGGTTGTTACCTCTGAGGAGAATGACGGCTCAGGGACAACGCGCGGCGCGGCGCGTCGTGGATCGGCTCGTGTGTGACCATGGAAACAGCGTTGGTGAAGAAGCGATGAAGAAAGCCGCTAAGGTTCTCGAAGATCGGAGAGAGAGAAACCCTCTCGTTAGGATCTTGCTCTTATCAGACGGTCACGACGAGAACAACAACAAAAATCAACGGAGATTCTTAAGCCACATGTCTTCTTCCATCCGGTTCGATTGCATCGAAGTTCCGGTTCATTCGTCTGGGTTCGAGACGAAAAAAACCGGTTTAATACACGAACCGTTAGAAGATGATTTTGCACAATATATTAACAGGACATTGAGTGTGGCGGTGCATGATTTAAGAATTCGGCTTGGCTTCTCCGCGCCGGCTGAAATCCGAGCCGTTTATTCATGCAGTGGGGGACCCACTGCGCTGAGCTCAAACTCAGCTCGGCTTGGTGATTTATACGCTGAAGAGGAGAAGGAGTTGTTGGTGGAGGTTAGAGTGCCCACGTCAGCATCAGGGACCCACCATGTGATGACAGTGCGGTGTGTTAAAAAAGACCCTGTGTCTCAAGAGTTTGTATACGGTGCGGAACACGCGTTTACGGTGGTGCCACCAAAGAGTATTCCAATTTGTGGCGGTAGGGTGGAGCGGCTGAGGAATGTGTTTATAACGAGCCGAGCTGTAGCCGAGTCGAGGAGGCTGGCGAAGCACAACGAGTTTTCGAGTGCTCATCATTTGCTCGCTTCGGCTCGGGCGCTTCTGACTCAGTTCGGCTCGGCTGAAGAATACGTGCGTGGCTTGGAAGCCGAGCTAACTGAGCTTAATTGGCGGATGCAGCAGCTACGTGTTGAGAGGGAGGTGAGGTTGGTGGATGAGAGTGGTGAGGTTATAACGCCCACGTCGGCTTGGAGAGCCGCTGAAAAGCTGGCTAAGATGGCTAGGATGAAGAAGTCGTTGAACAAAGTTAGCGACTTGCACGGCTTCGAGAATGCTAGGTTTTAATAATGCTTGGTTGTATTTGCATTAAAAAATAATTAAAATGTGGATTCCAGAAAATGTATAAAATAAAAGTGTGGAAGTGTAGTTGCTACTTAAAAGATAGGGTGCTGAATGGAATGGGGACAAGTAGGTAGAAGAGGGTGGTGCTCTTTTCTTCATGCATAGGAAGATTACTAGCTAGAAGAAATTAAGAGTGTAGAATGTTATGTGTATAATACTGTAGAGCAAGTTTATGTTAAGAGTTTTTAATTGCACGGATCAACACAAAAGTACTTGGTTTATCTTAATTAATGGATTTTAATTATCTTACTTGTACAGTTTATATTTCCTTATGGGAAGGCATGAAAACTGATTGGATTTATTTGCCTTTGTCTTGTGTTTTTGAATTTCAGCCAATCCCTTCTGAATATCAGAATTCAAACGATGCATAAACCCAGAAACTCTCAAACTAGCAACACTCAGATGTCGGCATGTTGATTTTAGGGTGGAGATTTTACGGTATGAAATATGAATGACAAAATTGTAAATGTTGCAACAAATTAAATAATGTTTTCTGTTCTTCCCCCTTTTTTTTTTAATTATTATAGTAGTAAATCGTAGTAATAAGTTTGGCTTTTGAATTGGAGAGTTGAACATTTTGTCTAGTGGGTAATACGTGGGGCTAATGATTAAGGATCGGACCAGAAACGCGAGTAAAAAGCTTAAAATGATTTTTTGCTTGAATGATATGGCAGAGGACAGCACATAACATAGAGTGGGTTGGACGAGTAATTATGAACAAATGATTACATTGAATAATAATAATAATAAATGGATGCCTTTCCAATCTTTTATTTAAATATCTTATCTTCCCGTTTTGCGATTAAATCATTAGAGACATACTATGTCTTTGCTAGCTATGGTAATAGGGGAAACGGTTCTTTTTATCTTTGGGAAACAAAATTCCCCTACAACAGTGCGAGTTTAACATGCGATTTTAGAGGGGTGAATCATGTTCAATCAAATCACAAGTAGTTTATGTGTAGTTTGATTGTTAAAGGTGGAAAGAGAATAATTGATCCTTGTTATTAAATGTGTGTTTGGATTAACATTATGTTAAGATGTACTAAAAACAATTAAAATTATTTTTGTCATTCACATCTAAGTTGTGTGGATAGAAATCCAAATATGTTATAAGTGCGTTTAGAAAAAATTAAAACATAAATCATATCTTATCCTTTTTACATATAACAAAATTTTTAGCAAAAACTACTTAACTATACTTGAATTAAACATGAATTCACTCACATAAAATGCTATAAATTGATTCCAAACATGTACCAAAATCAAGTCTTTTACTTCCTTAAAAAATCTATTTATCTCAATTTAACTTCTTAATAAGAAAGTCACCGAATAATTATGTAAGATTTTTTTATAGATAAAACTATGTAAGATTTATTTTCATCCTTTCACCTAATAGATAAAACAACTATAATATACTTTAAAATGTCTTATAGTTCCTCTAAAACCAAATAGATATACTTTAAAGGATATAGAATATCTTGAAAAAAAGATATAAGATGTAATAATAGTTTATTTAAGTTGTTTTTAGGATTTGATTTAAGTTAATAATTAAAATTTTAACAACTTCATAATTTATTATTTTATTTGTGTATGTATTTTATCTAAATCTCACCTATTGTTTCTCTAACTAATGATTATAATTATATTTTATCATTTGAAATACACTCTTTTACAAAATTCACATATCCTTTGTAAGAGATAAAAGTGTTTTTAAGGAACAATTTAAGCATGTACCCTAGGTATGTTATATCTTACCCAAATATTTCTTCAGGTAAAGGCGTAAAGCGATTGAAATTGAACACCATCTTTTTGGTTCATTGTAGGACTTTTGTTGTCATGTACCTCAAGTGGGAAGCCGCAATCTAACTCACAAAAATCACATGCTTTAGATTGATATATGATCCAAGAACACGAAGCTTGGGGATGCTTGATTACTCATATATTATGTCATGATAATTCAATTCAATTCGTTCTCTTTGAACAGCTTCTGTCAAAGATAAGATATATAGGATTCATTCCATAGAGAAGAAAAAAAATAATAAAAAACGAAGATATTTAAATTAAAATAAATTCTAAAAATGTATGTCTCATATCACTTTATTATTTATTTATTTGTTTTTTTTTTTACTTTTTCTGCAAATAAACTCACCCATAATCTTTGGTATTAAATATAGAAAAGTTAGATCGTGATAATAAGAGGGATCATATTTCTAGAAATGTGGAACCCAGCACAGCAAGTGTCTCAGTTGTCCAATCCATCAATATCTACCTTCATCCTCCTACATGTGTTGTTGCTATGATTTTTTCTTGGGTAAATTTCTGAGTGTGAAGGCATAATAAATTGATAATAAATTAATTCTTTAAAGATATAAAATTTAAATTTAATCATTATATTTGTTAAAAATATAATAAATTGGACAATTTTTTTAATTTTAAAAATAATTTTATTATTAAGTTATAATATTCGAAGATTAATATAATAATAAGTTATATTTTTAAGAATTAATTTTATATAAGTTGTAAAATTTAAAGATTAATTTATTATTAAATTATCTGAAGACTAATCTATCATACTTTTTTATATTTTGAAAGAAAATTTAAATTTTTCAACATTTAAAAATTAATTTATCACTATTTTACACTTTTAAAGATAAAAATAAATATTTATCTTTTTTATTTTATCTTTTGTTGTGTTAAGGAGAAAACTCACTCTCCTCTGCTAGCTGGCTACCTCTCAGCGAAAGTACTCTAATTGCCCTAAGTCTGAGTGGTTGCCAGTTTTTTTCATGCTCAAAATAAATTAGACTTAACATTTGACATAAATTAGACTTAACATATGATATAAGTAATTAGTAATTTAGACATTTTAGTGAAAAAATCTAACTCGATTGGCTAAAATATGTGTGTAGGTTGTTATAAATTTTTAGTACTTATCATTAATTATTACGAATAAAAAAAATTCAATAACTAGAGTAGGACTTTTAGGTTCAGTAGTTATCTCTTGACGGTTATTCTCCTTTTTAGAGGGATTAATCCATAACTTTCATTTGTGGAATATTTGAGTCTATTTCTAAATCTGAAAATAATGGTAAAAATAAAATATTATGTATACTTTATAGTTTTATCATCCTCTCATAAACTTTCTTAATTTCTTAAAAAAAGTGTGGTACTAAGAGGAAGAAGCAAAATGTTGGATGAACTTTTTATGGTAGAAGAAAATTAATATATATATATATATATATATATATATATATTCAGTTTAGTTGTATAAAATAATTGAAATGATTTTCCATGCTTGAAATGGATCTGATAAGAAAGATCAATTCATGAATGTGGTAGCCTACGGGGATCGTTGTTAATTTTCTTCATATTATATTAATCAAAGTTTTGTATTTGTCTCCCCTAATTTTTATACTAATTAAAATCTTTCTTTTAAAAATAAATTAATTAAAAACTCTTAGCATTTAATAATTTTTTATTAATTTAAAATTAAGTTTAGTATTAAAAGTTATAATATTATCCATGCATGAAATGGATAATAGTAACATAAAGCAAGTTCTCTTAAAAAATAAAACATAAAGCAAGTTGATATAGAAGGTAGCTAGTAATTTAAAGTTCCGTTCAAGCTGGTTTTTCATTCAACACAACCTCTTCTCAATGGACATGACCTTGTTTTCTTGGTAAGTTTTGTCTTTAAAACTTTGAATATGCATGCTTATTCCCTTAAATTTATGCTTTGTTTGATATGAAGGAGAGAAAGTTAGTAAAGAGAAAAAAGTTTAAAATTTCACTTAAGTTGAAGACAAGATTTTTTTTTTTTTTGTTTACAACAAGTCGACTCTCTCTCTCTCTCTCTCTCTCTCTCTCTCTCTCTATATATATATATATATATATATATATATATATATATATTCATTTCTTTTCTATCAAACAAAAAATAAATATAAATGGTATTTTATTTTGTTTACTAGGCATTAACATCTCTGACTATTAGTATATATTTTAATTAAAATTATTATTATTGTTTTTTAAAGGTGTTATTAAACTAAATTGACTAAACTATAATGGTCATGATTAAAAATTGTATTAAAATTATATATATATATATATATATATATATATATATATATATATATTAGAATGATAATGACTAATCTTAACCATTAAATTAAAATGAAAGATTAAAATTAATATATTTTATATTCAAATTAAAAAATCATTTAACTATAAAATCTTGATAAGATTTATAAAAAAGAAAACCAAATATATTAAAGATTAATGTATGATGTCTTAAAATATATTAAACAACATTTGTTGGTGTGTTTTTTTGGTATGATATATCTATTGATTTTTTTATCACTAATTTTAAAGAGATCGAGTCTAATACCACTTGAAGCAACAACTAGTTAGTTTTATAATCAAAATTTTAATTAGTTAATCATTTTTTTGCAATTATTTAGCCTTTATGAAATTTTAGGAAAATATATACAATGCGTATGTAAACTTCAATGTGTACAAATCAAGACCGTATATATACTAATATACTAATTTGAAAAACGCATATTAAAAAATTATAATAAATTAGAAAGATTTGATTGTCAGCAATTGGATAATAATATATAATCAATTTTTAGAAATTCAATTTTTTCATTCACAATTTTTTCTTGTGTTTTTTTTTTATTGATCTTTCGAATTGGAGGTTGTTAAAATATGAATAATATGGTTACCAACTTATTTTATAATATTTATCAAGAAGAAACTCAAAGAAAACAAATACTAATAAAGATTAAATTTAACAAAGTGGAGATGGATATGTTAAATCAAAATGTGATTCATAATGTTATTATTTTATTAAGAAAAAAACTTCCTATTTTTTATAGGACTTGCTTATATACTCACATATTTTTCTATTCTATAGGTGCTTATGGATAGAGCCCCATCGTCCTTCACAACAAAAGGGAGGTTTTTTTTTTTATTTTTACTATTGAATTATCGATTATTGATAATTATATTCAAATCTAACTAGGATATTTATTTGAGTATAACATTTCAAATCAAGAACAAAATCATACCCATAAAAATTGAAAATTGTAATCTGGTAATATTTTCATTTAGTTATAGGCAATCGCAAAAAGAAAATTATTTTAAATTTAAATTTTACAAACGTGTAATGTAATTGAATAAGCATTTAATTCATTCAAGTTCTTTACTATTATTTTACTCTAGCGGAAACAACGAAGTAGTTTAGACTTAGAGTCGCAGAATTCTGTATCTTCTAATTCGTGGAGTATGTGACGATCCACCAAATGGATTAGAAAAATCAACATGAAGGACCATGGTCGAAAATGTGCAGTTACATGAGAGGGGTTATAGAGAGTAACTATATAACATGGTAGAGATTGACTACCTGGAAAGAAGTGACGGAGAAAAGAATTCAAAAAAATAAAGATAAAAGATGGTTAATTCTACCTTAATATTATTAAGGATAAAATGACCTAAAAAAATATCAAAATAAAAAACAATTACTTAAAATAATAATTCTTTATATATATATATATATATATATATATATATATATAATTTGAAAAGATGGGGTTAATCAATTTGTTATATATTATTTTTGTAATTGAGTCTCACATGAGACCTAATACAAAAACATTCATTCAATTGAGACTTTAAAAAATGTATTATGTCTTTTTAAACTGAGGGGTTCTGATTGACAAATTCCCTTCTTAGTGACGGTTTTCTTTACTTTAATTATCCATTTATTTTGATATTAAGGATATCTCCTAATGACACTTTTTTTATGATCATTAGGATCTTAGAGGGGTTATAAACATGGTACAACAATAATATCGATGAACACCAACTAAAAATAGATGTCTGAGGTGAAATATAAGTCGATCTCCAAACAACCAGATGGGATTGTCCTTATTGACATACAACTGGCCGGAAAGGGTGCATAATCTTTCAGTCTCGAATGTATAAGTGCGACGAGACTTAAAGTCCTCTACCGTTAACATATCATATGATTAGAAAGAATACAGATTTGACTTCCTGTTGTTTCTTCCTATGTTGTTCCATTAAAATCATATAGTTTTCATGATTTTTAAAATTAAATGTCACCATGTCACTATTAAATATTAATACAGCCGTGCATTATTATTGTAATGAGACAGTATAGGAACAACATCAAAAAAGACACTAAAGAAATCAAAACCAAAGAATACTTATATAAAAAAGATTGAAGTCCTTCAGCCTAAAGTGCATAAGCCTCACAAAGCTTGAAGTCCTCCTCGGTCGAGGTAAACCGAGAAGGATACTTATGTAAAAAAGATTTACAGTGATTACCACCAACCTCTCCTTTCTTTCTTTCCCGCTAAACTCAACAACCAAACTTGAATTCCGATCTCTGATCCCTCTCCCCCGGCTACCTCCGACTCTCCCTCCCTCCTCACCTTCCCAAGAGACTCCATTAGTCCGTTAATACCTTCATTTTCAATTGTTTATTCTTCGTCGCATATATGTGAATTATTGTTTTTACGCGATTACTCTGAATCGAATTTCTCAGCTAAATGCTTCAAATCATTCGCTGAATTGGTGTTCTTCTTTGTTTAAGGAATGCATTGTGACATTGTTATTATGTAATTCGTTTAAGAATTTCTGAAACAAAGTTCGTATATCATGTTAAGTCACGTTTCCTAAATCACCATCGTTTGCGTTGCTGCATTCCTTTAGTCACGGACTCGGGGCTGCTATTTCTGATGCTGCCTCCTAACCTTAACTTTCTGAAAAACATGTTTGTGGTAGGAATTGAAAATTTTCAGAAACTACTACGGTTATAGCTTTTTTCAAATTCAATAAGTAGGATTGCAGTCTATGATAATTGATAAACAAAATTAATGTCATTGAATTGAAGGAAATAGCCAATTACATTATTACATGTTAAGAATTGACATATTACAGTGATACAGGCGACTGGAAGTACCTATGGAAATCATTTTTGTGTTACGACATAGGGAGAATCTCATGAAGGAGGTGTTGGTTGTTTGTATTATTGATGGATGTTCTTCTCGCCTTCCTCTCTCTGAAGCTGACAATGCAAGTTGATCTTGACAGAAGGTACTTACCTCTGAAATCATCTCTTTATCTTCTTCAGTGAACTACTTGCTAGTAAGGGAATATGACATTTATGATTCTATGAATGATAGATAGATGACGATTGCTTCTAATGCAACATGTTTTCAAAGAAAACTGTGGAGTTCTGATGATGTATAGGAGACCAGGTCAGAGCCGAATTACAACTCCTAGAAAGGAGACTCATACGTGTAAAATACTTTCAGGAGTTTCTGAAGGTCAATATTACTTCCGACTATTATTAGCTATTAAATTATACCTTTCTTGAAAAAGATTTGAAGCATAATCTGTTAATTGCAGGAATTACTACTGGAACTCCGATTAATGTATTTGTATCCAATACTGATCAAAGAGGACATGTGAGTATCTAATGTAATGCTAGAGCTTGTTTATGACAAGCAACCATTATCTTAATTTAGGGATGCTGATAAAATATTGTACTCTGGGAAACATTTTCAGGACTATAGTGAGATGGCAGTAGCTTATCGGCCTTCCCATGCAGATTCTACTTATGACATGAAGTATGGTCTCAGATCAGTTCAGGTATTGACTATTTTAGTGTAATGAGTCTAACATTTTTATTCAATGTGATATGTATATGTATTATGCTCATACATCTGAATTTTCTTATGTTTAAGGGTGGTGGTAGATCTTCTGCAAGAGAAACAATTGGAAGGGTTGCTTCTGGTGCTGTTGCTAAGAAAATCCTTAAAAGTCTTTTCTAGAACTGAGGTGTGTTACTTGTCTTATGAGTTTAGTTTATTATTCTTTTTTGTAGTATTTTCTGTTTTTGTTTTTTTGTTATAACCGGCCAAGAAGATAAGGAAAGTTGCCAAAGCAATCTTGGGTGAATCAAAAGGTTTTGGGTTAAAAGGTAAGGAATCTTGGTGGTGGTATGAAAAGGTTCAAGAAAAGGTTAAAAACAAGAGAGATAGGTGCAACATTGCTGAAAATTGATCAAGGTATCAAAATGCTAAGAACGAGACAAGAAAAGTGGTAAGTGAAGCACGGTTCAAAGCATATGAAGAGTTGTACAAGGACTTAGGGACAAAGAATGGAGAACGAAAGATATAAGCTTGCAAAATATAGAGAAAAGAAGACAAGGGATTTGGATCAAGTACAATGCATTAAGGATGAAGAAGGGAAAGTTTTCACTAGGTTGCAGTTGTCACCTAAACTTAATGAAACAATGATTAAGAAATATTACCTTATGAAATAAACTACCAATGACTAGTGTGAATTGCAGTTGGGTTGGCATCCAATGCATACTGATCTTAAGTAATGTGCATTGAGTGCGAATGTACTTATAGAGTATGATGATTTAAAAGAAACATTTCCCTAAGAGATAAACTTCTAAAGACTAGCATGAAATGCATTGATCACTGGGTAGACATTCTATCCCTACTGATCATATATAAGGTCAGCTTGTACACTTGTCAGAGGCTAATTTTACCAGATTTCTCTCTATCTGATTTGATTTTTTCTCTCTTTCCTTTTTAGCAAAATGGAAATCTTCATTCACCAATGCGTGTTTGATATAGATATAATAATGCTAATATATGTACATGTAACGTGTTTTTATTTGCAAATTCCTCAAGAAAGATCCTAGCTAAAGGTCTCTTATTTTTCAGATTCTTGCCTATGTCTCTCAAGTTCACAAGATATTTCTTCCTGAGGACCTTATTGATCATGACACTCTTGACTCTTGATCAGGTATTAACGATAACATTCATATTTATGTATGCACAAGCAGCACAGTGGTTCCTTTGTAAAGCTGTTTGAAGTGAATTTCATGTATTCTAAACATGGAGATGACTATCTGTGCTATTTTCTAATGTTTTCTTTAATGGATTTTGGATATCACTAACTAACAAAAGTTTTGATCTAGGTCACTTATTGGCAATGGAATGCATTTTGCAAATTACACTTGCAACTCTCTTCTTGTTTGATTATAACCAGACACATTACTTCTCTCACATACCTTATTACGTAACGCTCGTTTCTAAAACTAAAATTTATTTCTCCAAATACATTTGTTTAAATGCTACTCTCACGTTAACACTGGTGATTTTTGCCAAAAAAAATCTCATAGCAATCCTAAACTGAAACTTCCAACGAATATTACTTAGGAAAGGACTTTTGTCATTACTAAGGAAATGAGTGATGAATACTTTACCATCCATGCCCAACGTTCTCCCCTGGGCATTCAGGCACAACGCTGAATTTCAGGCCAACGTACATATGCATCTATATTCTTCACTTAAATTCGATCTTACAATTTTTACATATTACAGAATGTATATTTAGTGCATGAATAAACATGTCAAAATCTATTTATTTTAACTGATGAAGAGTTATTGATAGTAAAGGGGGGCAACATTCATATAAAATGGATAAATTTTCATTATCATGGAACATGTCCAATGCATTTAATTATAATATTTTATGAATTTAATCTGCACTAGACTTCTGTTTATTGACCAAATAATTGTCTATTTGCTGCTAACTTTGCCTAGAATAATATTGTGCCCCATCCAATTTGTTACACACTTGCAAGGAAACTAAGTAACTAATGTTGATTTAAATGTGTGAATACCTTATTATTTCTTTTATTGAAACGGTGCCATCATGCTGTCCTGTTCAGACATTTACAATGCAATATACAATATTCCAAATTGACTAATTATTGTTATAACTTATATTGAGCATACTGTCTATTGATGTTATTATCATTATTTTTTTTCTTGCAATTCTGAAGCCAAATTCCTGGTTAACCCTTTTTCTTTTTGGAAAATTTCCAGATTGAGAGTAACATTGTTCGATGTCCAGACCCTGAGTATGCAGAGAAGATGATATCTGCAATTGATGCTGTGCGAGTGAGAGGTGATTCTGTTGGTGGTGTTGATATAACTTGCATTGTGAGGAACTGTCTACCCGTAAGTCTTTCCACCTGTCTCTAAAAGGATGAAAATTCATAAGTCATAAATCTACTTACAATTTCTTAAAAAAAAAAGTTGAAACAATGAGCAAGTAGTAAGACTAATTACGACTTCTGTTTGGAAAAAATATAAAAAGAATAAAAGTTCAAAAGTCATAAAATTGAGTTTGAATTCAATGACAAAGTCGTATATGAAATCTACCACTTACCCTTGATCCAGTAATTTTTCAAAATTCACTCTCAATTGGTAATTTTGGAAAAAAATTGTCCCCAGATGGTAAAAAAGCCCAGTAATTGGGAATGCATAAATCAGTGATTGGCCTTTGATAACATCTTCCTTCTGGCTAGTGTTTTGTTGACAGTTAATTAAAGTGAACATAATGGGTATAGGGAAAGATGCAATCATTATTGTTACTGAATGGTGGAATTTTCGTTGTTGTGTAGATTGTTAGAGTCCTTCTTTCGCAGGATGCATGTGATATCATGGCACATGTAGTTGGTTCTGTGTAATCATAAACTATATTTTGTATTTGTCTGTTGCACATCTTGTGCAGTTGAATGAATGAATCTTGTTGCTGATAAAAAAAAAAAAAAAAGCTCATAAATCAACATAAATTTCTAGCGAAGTCTTATAGTAGTGTAGCGGTGACAGATTCTTCAACTTGTTAAATATATGCTTTGGACACAATATTTTGACAGATTCTTTCACTGTAAGTGGGCACCACAAAACATACACATAATTTAGTCATATTTACAAAAACGTAATCTTTAACATAGAGATAAAGGAATACTATATGCTTTCATATTGTCAACAATTATGCTATGTATTCTTAGTGAAATGTTTGTTCTTTCTTTATGTTTCTCATTGCTCTTTTAAATGAGTATTTTCAGTTTTTTTTTTTTTTTTGAAGAGGAAGAGGAATATCATAATTTAAAAGGGATTTTTCTTTGATGTTATTTTAGGGGAATGTGTGTGTTTTTTACCAACTAGAGGGGTTTGAGTTTCATTTAAGTAGACCTTCAGAGAGATTAGTTCAATTTTATCTAAAAAATAAGATTGATCTTCTAGTTTAATGACAATTACTTTTTTAAGTGGTTGAAAAGAATTTTAGTTTTGTTTTGATAGTCATTGGACAATTATTATATGTTTCTTCTATATATAAATGATCTGCCCGACATGTAAAAGGGAAAGTGCTTTATTCAGAAAGGACACTGAACCATAACTATACATGGATTAAAAATAAGAATTATTTGTGGTATAAGACAATACAGCTTCAGTCATCTCACAAGGATTTTTTGTACTGTAGCCAATTAAGAACCTTAGAAAGAGATATCTAACAATCCAATGGTTAGGATTTTTAATTGAGTCTTCTATCAATGATTTCTAAAAAATTGATTCTAATTCTTGCTTGATCCTAAAACTTTACTAATTAAGCATCCATTAATTTCAATTTCCCCCCTACTAAAATAAGCATTCAAAATATAATCAATTTGAGTTAGATAAATAGCATCATACAAAGCACCAAATTAATTTAGGAATTGAAATTCAATCAAACCTATGATCAAGCATCATAGATCTTATTATTATGAAATTTAATTACTCATTTAGTTTTTATAATTTTTAAATTTATCTTTTTTAATTCATATAGTTAATAAGTAGATTTTTTAGTTCCTGAAGTTTAATAAGTGAATATTTTAATTCTTGGAATTTACATTTTAATTTCAAAAAGATTTATATTAAGATTTTTTAATTCCGTTAGTTAAAATTTTTTTAACTACATATAAACTTTATGAACTAAAAAAATTCACTTATTAACTATACAAACTAAAAAGATGTATGATAACTATAGGAAATCAATGTATAATTAAACTTTATTCTTAAATTAGAACATGTCAAATCAAAACATTCATAAAAAAAGAACAACTATTTTAGAATCTTGCAATACAAAAACCCAAATGTTGGATGAAATGCTAATTGGCACCTCAAAGTTCATGAAACCCATCTTCAAAAGAATAACAAGATCAAAACAAAAGACCCTTTGGCTTTTAATATTAGTGAATCTAGTCATAAGAACCCAAAAAACTATGCCAAAAGCCTTAAAGGCTCATATTGGAGAATCAGAAAGCTCAGACGAATGCCCAAGTGGTTCAACACACAATAAGATTAATTTCTCTCATGTCAAGAAAGTTCAAAAATATATTGAAAAAAGGTAAGTACATACATTTTTCGAAAAAGAAGGACGGATTCAAGAATGCCTCAAAGGATGAAAGCAATGATATTGTCTACTTCGAGTGTAAAGAGGCCTGGACATATGTAGGTAAAATGTCCAAAACTCAAGAAAAGATGGCACTAAAAGAAAAATAAGAATAGTCTTTTACACATGGGAAGATCTAGAGAGAAACAACAGTAGCTAGGATGATGATAAGAAGTCAAACATCTATTTGATGGCTAACATAGATGAAACACCATGAGGTAAACTCTTTTTACAACTCTGATTGTAGTTCATCTAAATCTTACGAGTCCATGTCAGAAGGTGAAGAAAAAATGCACTATGATGCTCTTAACAATTCTCATATGATCACACTTAAGTATATCAAATGCAAAGAAAAATACTCAAGAAGAAAAATGAGAAGTTGGTCTTAAGATTAATCTTAGCCAAGCCAGAGCTGTGAAAAAACTAGCATAAAGAACAATAAAAATCAATCTCGGTTTGTATAGAAACTCAGAAGATTATTAACAGGAGACTCATTTTGGGCATAGATTATTCGTGATAGATACAAAGCTCACCATAATAGTATAGTACATTGTACATAACACCTCTATTTTGCATATAATAATAAACAAATTTTAGGCATAGAGGCAAACGACTATGGAAGAAAACCTTGGAAACACCCGACATAAAAGTTCAACACAGGAGTTAGGCCAAGTAGACACTGAGACACCACTAATCAATTGAAGTTCTTGGGGACTTTTACTGTTTCAATCATTCAATCAAAGATTGCATGATTCTTAAGCCTAAATAGAGTAAATAAATGAGTGTTATGAATGAAAAATTGGTACTAGATCTCTCACACTATGGCTTTTGCTCCACCTTGGCTCGAATCTTCTGCTCCAAAACAGATATTTCAGTCTCAAGGTTGAACATTCTATTCAAAGCATGCATGTTCTCAAGGGTCTCACTTAGAGTCCTGCTGTCACTGCCATCACACCTCAAGTGTTGCATTGGCCCATGAAGCAACTTATTCACTATACCCCTGCTAAGATCATCCACAGCTCTTTGTGTCTTCTTGTTGATATCATCACCCATCTTACCTAGGCACTTCTCAAGCTCAGCCAACCTTATTCTTTCAGCATATGCCCTCAACTTTTTAATGGTAGGGACAGTTTCCAATGAGTCCCTCCAAGCCTCAAATTGTTTTGATTCTTCACCAATGATTGCTTGAGCCTCCATAGCTTTTCTTAGCCTATCCTCTTTGTTGGCTGCCACAACCTCCTTAAGGTCATCAACATTGTACACTCTCACAGACTCAAGGTCTGAGAGACATGATCCAACATTTCTAGGAACAGAAATATCGACGAACAGGCGACGGCCACCAACTTCATTGGTGGCAGGAGGAAGGTCCTTGACATCATCCTTCAAGAACAATGGATTCTCTGATGCTGTGCTGGTGAAAACCACATCTGCCTCACCAATACATGTGAGCATCTCCGAGAGTGGCTTGTAGATTATCTCAACATCCTTGATTTCTTCGTGGATCGCAGTAACTCTCTCCTGACTTCTATTGACAACCACCATCTTTGTGCACCCTTTTGCCACCAAATGCTTGATCACAAGCTTTCCCATTTTCCCAGCTCCAATGACCAGCATCCTTGCATTGGCATGTGAGGCTTCAGGTAGCTTCATCAGGGCCAGTTCAACAGCTGCTGAGCTAACAGAAACTGCACCAGCAGCAATGTTTGTCTCAGTTCTAACCCTCTTCCCCACAGTGATTGCATGCTTGAATAGTCCACTAATGTTCCTCCCAAAGCCATTCACTCCTTGTCCAACTTTGACAACCTGCTTCACCTGGGCAAGGATTTGACCTTCTCCCAACACAAGAGAATCAAGACCAGCAGATACTTCAAAAAGGTGCTGTGTTGCATCTTTGTTGTATAGCAGAAACTGATGCTGGCAAAGGTCTGCAACCGGGATCCCACTTGTCTGCAAAAAAGGACAGAACAAGAATGTCCAATATCTGTAAATGCACTAGAAAAACCCATCTGGAAAAAAAAACTTGGTAGTAATACCTTAAACTAATCCATCACATTATATAAACCAACATTTTAGTCCATGAATTTATTAAAACTTCGATTCACTTCTCAATAAGTTAAAATCAACCTATGCATTTCAACTTTGATAAAAGCTTTATCATTTAACTTCTCCAAAAGCTGATTTTAACTTTTGCATAAGTTAATTTTTATTTGTTTTACCTTCTTATCTTCTCCTACAAGTGCATAATGAGAAGTTTATCCAAATAAGACCTTAGTCACTGACTTTAAAAAACATCATTCATTGATCCTTAATGTTGGTGGAAAGGGAGTGAAAATAAATGACTGAAATGATTGCCACATGTAATTTCATCATTTCAAGGACTAAATTAAATTGGATTTACTCAAGAAACTTGGGAGAAGACTTACTTTGGACATCCATTCAGTGACTTCTTTGACACCGCGGTGCTTGGACAGAGCAACAACATATATCTCCATTCTGTTGCAGGTGCTCAGAACAGCTGCTTCCTCAATATGATTCAGACTACAAAGCTCCGCAATGGCTCTTGGCCATTCTGCTTCTGGTATGGCAAGTTTTTCACGCATTTCCACAGGTGTACTATGCACACTCAGTCCAATAACCATGATGCTGCTCCTTTCCTTTGTATACCCTGTTCAAATTAATCACTTAAATCAAGTTAATTGCATAAACTATTTAATTCCTATATAAAAAAAGGATATGTTGTTGATTTCATATTTTCATTCGAAAGCTACAAATTACTGTTGAAAACAAAAATCATTAAAATGTCATGTACTTTATCGTAAGTTCTGAAAGCTACAATCACTTGAATAAAACTAATCAGAAGTTAAAAGTTTCACATAATTAGCCAAAGAAAGACAAGTAGATAACAGTTCTATTTTTTAATTTTTTATTTTTCTTTTTGATATTTGTTTTTGAATATTGAGATGATTCTACGTTTCTTAATTATTACATCAAAATAAAGACAATAGTAACTTTTTGTAGAACAATAAGAAAGAAAGGGGAAAGAACTAGTGAGTTCAATTCTATATTTGATATATTTTTAAAATGAAATAGAATAGAATATGAGATTAAAAAGACTGCTACATTTTGATTCCCATAACGAGGATGGAAACAGAGATAGCGTTCATTAGATTGTTAAGGCTTAGACCGGTGCCATAACATGTGCATTCTTTTCTATTTTTGGTATTTTTACAATATGAAAAGACTAACATTTTAATTCCCATCATCGTATTCAACCCCTCATGTCAAGGAAAGAAAACAAAACCAACGTTTTAATGGTAGCAAAAAGATTAAGAGAAAAAAGATTAACCACCCCTATCGTTTAACCACATAATAGTAACATGGTTTAGTTTAAATACATTTATCTTTTTATAACTAAAAGACTAAAAACAAAAGGTTTGGATGTGACAAGAATCATGAATCAAATTTTGTTTTATAAATACTAAAAGCAAATGTGTGAAAACAAGTGAATACAAATGATTAATGTGTTAAACTTAAGATTGAATTGTTTGGCTAGTATCTGAATTCAATCCTTTGAAGAAATAATTCTTAGTCAGACTTTATTTGTCTCTGATCGGATTTCAGATTAATCAGTGTCTATTTCCCATAATGAAACGGAGAGTTAAAACAAAAAAAAAATGTGTGAAGAAAAAAAGATGAGTAACTAGTCTATGTACTAAATGCATAAATTTTACACTATCATTTAATTACACATTAATATATATGGTATGACACCTTCATATATGGTATATTTGTGGACATTAACATCCTTAAAAGACTGATGATTTTTAATTGATTGATTGCGTAAACTTTGAAATTCACACTACAGAGAAATTAAACTCAACAGATATTTAAACTTTGAAGTGTCAACTGAAAATTGAGCTAAGAACAAAGAGTTAGTTACTTACTATCAGCTGCAGAGGTCTTAAGCTGCTCAAGAGCAGAGACACTAGCAGCTTTCTTGGTGGCATCAGCCACAACATCAGAAGCAGAGGAAGCCTCACAACGAATAGCCCCTCTCTGACTCTGAACAAGTGTCTTTCTGTTTTTGCCAAAACATGATATATGAGTGGTGGTGGTGGCAGCATTGGAGGAACCACATTTCAGCAACAAAGCCTCCAACTTTACACCCGAGAAGCTGGTTGAAACAGCCATTGAAACTTTGAAGGGAGAATTGTGTTGGTGACTTTGAAAGCCAATGAAATGGAGAAGAACCCCAGAGAAAGAAGTTAGGAGGAGTTAGTTGGTGTGCATAAGCTAAAAAACTAAAACCTCTTTCTTTCTTTCTTAGTGAATGTTTTGGTTTTGATTTGGGTTTGGGCCTATGTGGAAATGGTGCAAGAGATGTGGCGGAAGGAAAAGGATTTGGACGGATTTGAAAGAGTAGGATTTCTCTGAGTTCTGATTGGGTGGTGGAGTACATGTTTTATCCACACTCCTTACTAATCTCACCCTCTTTTTTCTTCCACTTTTATCTTGTTTGATTTCTCATGTGACCCCATTCTCCTCATGCAAATCAAAGGTTGTGGTCTTTTAATTTGCGTTAAACGGTGAAAGGGATACTTGATGTGCAAAAATAATCTCGTACTAGAATATTAGAATCCAATGTGATTTAAAATTTTGAAATGTAATATTTTTTACATTGATGTGAAATGAAAATTACGTGTTACACGTATTCAATTTGAGGAAATTAACAAGTTTTACTTTGGATGGTGTTTATGGTTAATTATAATAACGTGATGGATCACATAGTGGTGCAGGAGTTATTGAGAGGGCAAGGGAATGAAAATGAAAAATCATTGGGAGAAATCTGAGAGATAGGTACTAAGTTATTAACTAATGAGAGAGAAAAGATAAGGGAAAAAGAGATGGAAGGGTGGATATGTGGTAGGGATTGGATCCTTGGATTTCAGGGTTGTGTTTGCCACTACTTTAATGAGAAAGTCGTATTTCAATATCACAGTTTAGATTTTCAGGCCCGTGGCATGTGGGGATGGTGGGCGATAGTTCTCCTTAGGGTGCCACAATAATTTACATTTAATAATAACAACTAAGAATACATCCATACTATTACACGCATTAAGTTGGTTTTTATGTATGCTTTAAAATTAATTGTATGTATTAAATTATATCATTTATGTTATAGTGAAGTTTATTTTTTTAATTAAGGTATTGAATTTGAATATTGTGATAAAAATAATAATTAAAAAAAACAAATCTCACGGTCAATAATCACTCAAGCAAGCTTCCGATGAAAGTTAATCATTAAAACTAATAAATATTTCGTACTAATAATATGTTAAAAAAATATTATATATGTTTTAAAACCGGGTAAATCATTCTCCAAAAACCTCTAAAATTGAACTTCGTCATTCTTGTTTTGTCCGGACATTAAATTACCTCTGTTATCCTTGACAGAAATATCTATGCAAGGTTGTGGGCTTGTGGCTGCCTCAAGACCGATGATGCTCTTATTCTTACATTTAAGTTCCTATTTTTTTACATTCTTTGAAAAAATAATTTTAATTTAAATCATTAAATGATAAAATTCATTCCAAAAAAATTAAGTGATAAATTTTATTATATTATTTGCAATTAATTTGTTAATAAGATTATGCAATTTTAAAATATGCACATAAATATTTATTTAGATTATTTAAGAAGTTTTATTATTCATTTAAAAGTTATAGGAAAAATTGTTATAAATTTACTTTTACCTCAAAGATAAACAATGGCATTGAAATGAATATAGAGATTAAATTTCATAAAAGCAGTATGATCTATCATTTTTTATAAAATTGATAGTGATAAAATCACACATTTAATCAAAGATTAATGCTCTTGGTTCTTACTTCTTACAAACAAATTAACTCTTTTGGTTTTGACTATTTTGTATATATATCAAGTCAATTTATTTTTTACTCATATTAAAAAAAATTAAAATACAAGATCCCTGTTGACTTCTTCTTTTTTAAGCTCAATAATTAAAAATTGACTTAATTATACTTTGTCACCAATTGGCAATTCATAAAATGTGGGGAGATGAGTTCCCAACACTCCAAGGCCTCCAGGACAATCACTTGACCAACTTAATTGTTCATAATATACAAGAAAATTATATCATATATAACTTAAAACGGGTGACAAAAATTGCACATAAATTTATTACTAATAAATAAATAATTTAATATTATATAATCATTTTTATTTAATTATTTTTAATTAAAAATAAAATTTTTATAAATATATAACTATATTTAAAATAACTCATAATTTATTTAAAATAATAATTATGAGTAGAAATTTATATACATGATTTATATATATATATATATATATATATATATATATATATATATATATTAACATAAAGGCAAAAAACTTGTAATATAAATTGAAATATGCACACTATTTCCTTTTCTTTTTTATTAATTCGTTTTCACATTTATTTTTTTATCAATTTTTTATTAAGTTTTTCACTCACAAAGCAAAACTAGCAGCAAATAATAACAAATTTTTTGTTGTTGATAAGAAAAAGGTAGACCGGGCATACTTTTAAAAATCAAACCAATTTTTTATCTGATGGAGACAGTTGGTTGATGGGTCGAATCACTAGACCAATAATGAAACTGCATAAAAGGTATAAGTAACTTAAAATATGAGTATATGTATTAATTGTGTTATAAGTTTAATAATTAATAGGTGGTATGTTGATCCACTAAATAAATTTTAGGTTCTTTTTCAATTTTTGATTGTACCATATTTTTTTGTATTTTTATTATTTTTTTTTAAATAATTAATTTTGGGCCACGGGATTCAATCAAACTAGTTGACTGATTCAATTGAATTAGTTTATAATTCAACCATCAAATCAGTCGAATCGCACATGATTAGATTGAGTCAATTACATGACTAATCCAATTGGACTTCTAATTTACGAGTGGATTGGGTGGACCAATTGGTCAATCCGGGTTTAAAAACATGGAAACCAAATCTAATCTAACAAAAAAAAAATGAATAAGAAAAAGAAAAATAATACAATAATGGTGTAAAACTCGACTTGGACCGGTCACTAGACCAATCTGGCAGAAATCAATAATGTCACTACTTTGATTTGATAATTGGATCAAGCACATGACATGATAATGATGTCATCAAATCAGTGCTAGTTAAAATCTCATGGATTAGTTTAGGGTTGAAGATGTTCATGGTTTGAGATTTATCGATAATAAGAGTGTTGGACTTGAATTACCCAAGATAAAAAGCTAAAAACTTCAATTTTAGGCCTACATGTCAATTCAAATATACTTAAATAAGAGTATTTTTTATAACTTTTTCTATAAGCACTTTAAGGATAAAAAAAGAAAAAAAAATGAAATAAGTTTCTTAATAAGTTAAAATTAGTTTATGTATAAATTAAAATCAAATTTTGATGAAACTAATATGAAAGAGCTTCAACAAATTACATTGTGTGTAAGTTAATCTTGAAAAAGTTTATTTTAGGGCTTGCCTCGGATTTTTAATTGTAAGTTTCAAAAAATTTAAAAACAACAAACCAGTCTTTTGTTTAAAAATTTAAAAATCAGTTTTTAGACTTTAGTTTTAATTTTATATAAAAAAATAGTTTCAAGATAAATTTATTTTAAAATTTTTCAATCCTATTAAAATTAGTTCAAATGTATTTTTTTGTAAGTGATGGTAATGACAACAATGACAATGTTAGTGATAAGATGTCGATGCCAACAACGGTGGTGTTGTATCAATAGTTATAATGGTGGTGCTGGTGTCGATGACAACAATAAAGATAGTTATGCTAGTGATAGTGATAGTAGCTAGGAATGGATCCATGAATGTTAAGGGGACCAAAAACAATTTGTTCCACATTTATAATTATTTAAGTTTTTAATTTATAACAAAAAATCATTGAATAAATAATGAATTCCATAACATTTACTAATTTTATGCATGGAAATAATTTTTATTTCAAATAATAAAAAATTTATAGGATATTTATTATTTAAAAAAGTAAGGAAATTAATAATTATTTTCTTTTAAGTTTTTATTGAATAGTGTAATAATACTTGTTATATATATTTATTAGATTTGTTGAGAAATTTGTATGGTTATTTTATTTAGTTATTAATATTGTTCAGTATTTTCTAATCCATTGAAATAGTAAACAAAATAAAAGAGGTACATAATATTTTTAAAAATTCATAAAATAAAACTACACCAAGCTTGATTATAAACTACAACATTTTTTTGTCTCTCTTTCTAATATGTGTGTGTGTGTGTTTTAATCTTATAAATAAAATACACATCAAATAATAAAAACCCACACGAATTATCAGCACAGTTAAGTCATCTTGTTAGCAAAAGGCCATAAAATTTCTGCAGCCTAGATCCACACTTATCACATGTGACCCACCTAATGGAATACAATATGCAGCATACTAGAATTCTATAAATACGTTGGATTCTTCATATACAGCCACTCAAAAAGACCCATCCTATATGTTTCATTCCACTTGCAACTAACTATGTTGGTATAGTTCTCAATTTTTTTTTTCTACATATATAAACAAACAAATTTCAGAAGAAGGGGCCAAGCTCCCAACTTACCTCCCACCCCACCATGTTTATTCGTCACTCCCTGATTATAATGCTAGTGGCTAGTGACAATATTAGTAACAATGATGATGATGATAATCTGAATAGTAACAACATGAAGAATTACGGACAATAATAATATTAGTGATGATGATAATAACAATGAAAAGAATCATGATCAAACATAAGAATAATATATTTTTTTAAATAAAAATAAAAAATTAATAAATTATTTTTTCTTGATTTTAAAAATTAAGATAAATGAGTTTTAAAATTAAATTAAATCTTTTCAACTTCATTTTTATCAATGTATTTTTTTTCTTCTAAATTACATTTAAAAATAAAAAAAAATCACAAATAATTCAAATTGACCGTAACTTTTTTCTTTTATTTTCTTCTATTAGAAATACTTAAAAAAAAATTTATCTAACTAGACTTTAGTCCTAAATCCTTCTTCAATATTATCATTCTAACTTTATACTTCCTTTACATGATAAGTATTAGAGCAAAATACAGTTGACATTCGATGTGTTTTTCTTGAATTACCGAGGCAATCCTCCTTTTTATCAACATATAGAAAATCCTCAAACTTTTGTATTTCCATTATAGTGGCACCCTATGTGTACTAAATGGTGTTAAATTCATTCGATTACATGTCTGTCACGTGATTTTTAAGTAACTTTTTTTCCAAAACACCCTCAATCTTCTTCCCTACAAAACTAATACATTTGAGAATTTTCAAGAATACATGAAGGCAAAGATGAAGCCAAAGTAAGAAGAAAGAAAACAACACACACTGATTGAATAATTGGAAGATATCTTCGTACTACTGGAACAAAGACGCATTGTAAAGAATCCTTGCCCTCTCTCAAATTATAGATGTCACCCAATACTAGAAAAAAAAAAAAGAAGAAGAAAGCACAATAATCTATAGCGATCTTGAAATATAGTTTTATAAAACAAGATATATGTTGTCTAAACAAGCTCAGAACAAAGCACAATAATATTAAATTTTCCAACAAGATGATAAAATCAAAAGGAGAAAAAATATTTATTTACTCAAGACTTAGTTTTGGAAACAATCCAAGTCCCACATTCAATTCAATATTAATCCAAATGATTCAAGAGGTAAAGGTTATTCCTCACTTATATATTCTAATGTGAGATTACTTTTAACCAATATAAAACTTAGATATTTCCCAAACACTTAAGCATGTCGTTGCATTAAGGAATGTGATTCTTCCTACATGGACAAATTTGAGGTTGTCTACGATGCGTTCTGCATGCTCAAAGATATCACAAAGGGTGTGATTTCGTTCCATGTGCTTTTCTTCTTCATTGTTCCTTTGAAGCCGCGTCTCTTCTGAATTTCGATAATCTGTTAAAAATGTTAAATTTAAAATGTTATCTAATGTCGTTAACAAAAAAAAAAGGCCATGATAATGTAAAAAAAAAATGCAAGGTTGTGTCCTGTAATTTGAGTGGAACACGGTGAGTGTCATTATAATTTGCTCTAAGTATTAAATACATTTTATAATTTCAATGCATTAAAACTAGTAATGTTTTATTTAATTATTTCTTTATAAAATAAAAAAAGTATTTATATGAAAATTTACAAAAAAAAATTCAACATTACTCAATCTGCTTTTATTTCGAAAACTAAAAATATAACTGAATTAATACAAGGGAGTATGTAAAATGATGTCAGCATTGTTGAACTCAAATACTCAACCATTGACAATTATACAAAGAAATAGAATGATAAACATACGGAGTTCATACACTAATTTTATCTATACTAGTTATGAAGACTAGTTATGAAGTTGTAATAGAGTAATTATGATATGTTTTGAACCACTTATGCAATTATGCATATCTTTTGAACAAATTATGAAGTTGTAATAGAGTAATTAGGATATGTTTTGAACCACTTATGCAATTATGCATATGTTTTGAACAACTTATGTATTGAAATATTCTGGTTAAATTTCTGGTAAAATTTTGGTTAAACTGCAGGGACTATATTTCCTGGTTAAGTTTTTGGTGAGGTTGGTAAAATTCTAGTTAAATTGCAGGGACTATTTTGATTTCACGTGTAACTTTCAGGGACTAAGTTGACAGTAAGTGACAACTTACAGGAACTAAAACAATATAAACGTATATCTTTCAGGGACTAAAATGATAATTATATACAAACACCACCATTGACAACAATTGGATTAAAAACATTCCATAGACAATTGTTCTAAACATCTTCATTTCAATCCCCATACAATCAAGCTTTGAGTTAACTTGAGCCTTCCACATTGTCTTATCTTCCTCTCTTCCAAATTGTCTTCTTTGTTCCATGGAAAATGTCCCAAGTGAATCATCAACTCCAAGTGCTTCAATCAATTGATCAACCCAAATAAAGTACCCACAATATCCAACTTCATCCTGAAAAGCCCCAAATAGAAACCCTAAATCAAAACCCCCAATGTGAAATCAAAACCCTAAATCAATAAATGTGAAATAGACATACCTTATTAATTGAACAAGTGAAAAACGCCCTTCCTCTGTTAATATTTGTTCCAGCAACACACCTAACAACCCTTCTACCACAACCACAAAAAAGAACAACTTGTGATGAAACTCTTGTTCGAGATGATGATGCATTGCTCCTCTGCGACATTGTTGATAGTAAGAGAGACGAAATGGTGCGATTTTTGAGGTCTATTGAGATTATTAGAAGTGCAAATGTGGAGGAGGAGGAGAAGAGGGCATAGGTTCTGTTTAAGGGTTATGTTAAAGAAGAAGAAGAAGAGGAGGAGGATATATGAGGGTTTTTTACTTTCGTTTTGGTCCTTCATTTCATTAAAATAAACGAAATTAAAAATAAAAAATCCACATAATCATGTCTGTGTGGCACTTAACGAGCCACATCAGCGATAACGGACGACGTTAACTACTCCATTCACAGCAGGGACTGACGTGACTAACAAATTGCACTTACAGGGACTATTTTGTAATTTATCTCGATTCAGGACCAAATTGACAGCGATTTACACTTTGAGGGACCAAAATAACTATTTACCCTTTTTTTTTTCTACATATATAAACAAACAAATTTCAGAAGAAGGGGCCAAGGTCCCAACTTACCTCTCACCCCACCATGTTTATTCGTCACTCGGCGATAATAATACTAGTGACAATGTTAGTGACAATGATGATAGTGTGAATAATAACAACAGGAAGAATCACAGGCGATAATAATACTAATGATGATGATAGTAACAACGAAAAGAATCATGATGAAACATAAGAATAATATATTTTTTTAAAATAAAAATAAAAAATTCACAAATTATTTTTTTTTTATTTTAAAAATTAAGATAAACGAGTTTTAAAATTAAATTAAATCATTTCAACTTCATTTTTGTCAATGTATTTTTTTTCTAAATTACATTTAAAAATAAAAAAAAATCACAAATAATTCAAATTGACCGTAACTTTTTTCTTTTATTTTCTTCTATTAGAAATACTTAAAAAAAAGTTTATCTAACTAGACTTTAGTCCTAAATCCTTCTTCAATATTATCATTCTAACTTTATACTTCCTTTACATGATAAGTATTAGAGCAAAATACAGTTGACATTCGATGTGTTTTTCTTGAATTACAGAGGCAATCCTCCTTTTTATCAACATATAGAAAATCCTCAAACTTTTGTATTTCCATTATAGTGGCACCCTATGTGTACTAAATGGTGTTAAATTCATTCGATTACATGTCTGTCACGTGATTTTTAAGTAACTTTTTTTCCAAAACACCCTCAATCTTCTTCCCTACAAAACTAATACATTTGAGAATTTTCAAGAATACATGAAGGCAAAGATGAAGCCAAAGTAAGAAGAAAGAAAACAACACACACTGATTGAATAATTGGAAGATATCTTCGTACTACGGGAACAAAGACGCATTGTAAAGAATCCTTGCCCTCTCTCAAATTATAGATGTCACCCAATACTAGAAAAAAAAAAAGAAAAAGAAGAAGAAAGCACAATAATCTATAGCGATCTTGAAATATAGTTTTATAAAACATAAGATATATGTTGTCTAAACAAGCTTAGAACAAATCACAATAATATTGAATTTTCCAACAAGATGATAAAATCAAAAGGAGAAAAAATATTTATTTACTTAAGATTTAGTATTAGAAATAATCCAAATCTCATGTTCAATTCAATATTAATTTAAATAATTCAAGAGGTGAAAGTTATTCCTCACTTATATATTCTAATGTGTTTAACCAATGTGAAACTTAGATATTTTTCAACACTTAATCATGTCGTTGCATTAAGGAATGTGATTCTTCCTACATGGACAAATTTGAGGTTATCTACGATGCGTTCTACATGCTAAAAGATATCACAAAGGGTGTGATTCCATTCCACGTGCTTTTCTTCTTCATTGTTCCTTTGAAGCCGCGTCTCTTCTGAATTTCGATAATCTGTTAAAAATGTTAAATTTAAAATGTTATCTAATGTCGTTAACAAAATAAAAAAAGGCCACGATAATGTAAAAAAAAATGCAAGGTTGTGTCCTGTAATTTGAGTGGAACACCGTGAGTGTCATTATAATTTGCTGTATTAAATACATTTTATAAGTTCAATGCATTAAAACTAGTAATGTTTTATTTAATAATTTCTTTATAAAATAAAAAAAGGATTTATATGAAAACTTACAAAAAAAAAATCAACATTACTCAATCTGCTTTTATTTCGAAAACTAAAAATATAACTGAATTAATACAAGGGAGTATGTAAAATGATGTCAGCATTGTTGAACTCAAATACTCAACCATTGACAATTATACAAAGAAATAGAATGATAAACATACGGAGTTCATACACTAATTTTATCTATACTATTAATAAAGTGAATAATTCCTTTTTTGGTGTCTACAAGTTTTAGATAATTTTATTCTTTATCAATTTTTAAATTCTTTTTACTTTCTTTTAATAACTACTCACGGTCAACTCTCATTGTTGTTAGTTTTTTTTTAAACTTCTAAATCTTTTTATTTATTTAAAATATCTCTCCCACTAATAGTGTATAGCGGCAATAGCTTATTTATAAAGATATGTATTTTTTAAAAACTAATTTCATTCTATTTATAAAAAGTAATTTTTATAAATAACTTGTCTTTGACATGAATTTTGTATTTAAAAAATTTAATTTGTTGGAATATTTAAAAAAGCTCACACACTATTATATTTTTAATTTGATTAAATTTGTTTATTTAGATTTTTTTAAAAATGATCCTAGTCACTAGGTATTGATTAAGGATCTAAAAAACAAAGATTTTTAATATAAAAAGTATTTTTTTCTATCACGAATTTAATATTCGTTTATTTTATAACAAAAACGTTCCATGTTTAACCTTTTAACTTGTCACTTAATGCATATGACAGAAGAACTGAACTTTCAATATATAATACTGATTTATTTTCTTAAATTTAAAACTTGATATATATTTATTGAAAAGTGTTCTCTATTGAGCTAACTTCTACATATCCTGAAAAGTTTATCTCTGGCTATTTTTTCTTTCAAATGACGACTTTCAATTATTTTAAAGGTGATTTTGGAAAAGAGAAGTGCTAAAAAAATAATGCATATTGCTAGCAAATTAATATATCTGGAGAAAATTAAAACCCTTATAGAACAAGTATTTCCATTTGGTGAACTATTTTTTCTCTCAAATTTCTCTCTCTTCCTTTTTACCTTTTCACTTTTCTCTTTTTTTTTTTCTTTCTTTATTCATTTCTTTTCCTTTTATATTTTTTACTTACACATAATTTTTTTTAATAACTACTCTTTTATTTATGTATATGCTAATTTTTATGTCTTTTATTTTATGAAAAAATAATTATATTATATTAAAACTGATTATATTACTTTTCCTTTCATTTAATTAAATTTAGTTAATTCTGTTATTTATTTATTATTATATCCCTTTTTATGCCTTTTATTAAAACTAATTTAATTCAAAAATTATTAAAACTAATTATATTAATATATATAATTTTATTTTTGAAATAATATGAATCAAGATTTATTAAATATATTTGTATTGATCCAACAACATCTGTAATGATTTTACTCTTTTACTATCAAATGGCGTTGTTTAAAATAATGAAATCATGTTATCAATATATTTATAATTTATCTTCATATTTAAATTAAAATAGTAAAATTTTAAATATTTGAATTGATCAAATCATTCTACTGTTTATCATTTATAAGAATCATGTTAATATTTATAAGATAGTACAGATTACACTAAAAATACTATAAAGTTAACAAAAAGTTATATATAAAATTATGCTCCATATTATATAAAAATATGTTATTGTTATATTAATTTTTTTATAAACTTATATAGTTACTTATTACTTATTAAAAATAATTATAATTCAATTAACTTAAATTATTTTTACATTAAAATTCCATAAAATCATTTTTACCTTTTTTTAAGGGAAAATGATTTTTATTTTAAAATTATATAAAATAAATTTAAATAATTTAATCAATAAATATTCTTTGATTAATTTTTATATTATAAGATAGACTTTTTTATACTAAAAAATTATTTATATCTAATTAGTTAATATGTATAATGTATATACATATATTACAAAATAATATTTTGACTATATTTAAAATTAATTTATTAAATATATTTTTATTATAAAATAATTTAAATTACTTTATCAATAATATCAAAAATTAAATTAGTCTTTTTAAGTCTTTTATGGTAGAAACCACAAATATTGTTTAAAAAAACAAGAATGCTCGGAATCAATATGGACAGTAAATTTTTTTTTAAAGTATTTCACACAAATGCATACCAAGTACTCGATAAATCATAACTTAAAATAATGTTTTTTTGATAATCTTTTATGGTTTGGATTATAACTATCATTCACGAGAGATAATCTTGTTTAACAAAAAAATTTCTTTGAATATTTAACAGAATTGTATATACAAGGTTCAACACAACATTTCTATTTACTTTGAAATTCTATAAAATCATTTTTAGTTACTATTTATAATTTGTATCAATAATTTTAAACAAATTTCATAAATAAACATTTAATTGAATAATATTCACATTACCAGGTTGAAAGTTTTATACTAAGAAAGAATTTAAATCTAATTAATTAATTTATTACATAATAATATCCTGGCTATATGTTTAATTACTTCATATACTAAAATTTTTTTGTTGATGAATAATTATACAATAAATTTAAATTTTTACATAAATATATAATAAATATATTAAAAATAATTTATTAAATATATTTCTATTAGAAAATAATTTTAATTTAATTGCTCAATAATATTATAAATTAAATTAGTTTTATTTTTTTTATATACTGCAAGTATCACCGGAAGGAATCTTACTCAACACCATATTATTCATAGAAGACAATCCTACTTGAGTTATACAATAGTTGACTTAAATCTAAAGTACAACTATCCAAAATGAAAATTTAAATAATTTTATATTATATCTTTAAAATATACAATTATACTATAATTTAAAATATTTATTGTTAAATTAAATTCATTTTATATTATTATTTTTAATATACTTATGACATACAATATCAATATAAATTCTTATTGAAAATTTGATCGAAATACTTGGATAAAAATATCAGTCCTTTAAGTATTTGTTACAACTAATGGACTTTGCTATAATTAGTTAATATTGCTTGATATTTTAATTAAGGATTAAAAAAGACCTACGTTGCAGAACTTAATAGTTATTAATTTAGTATATTTTTTTCTTACGGCACAAAGATAATACCAAACATCTATCTATAGTAGCATATCAAATAAGTGCTAATGAAATATACATTATCGATCAAACTTTAAAACAATAATTTATTTTAAGTAAGATTGATCTATATAGTTTGCATCTAGTTTAATTCATTTTTGTATTTTAAATTATTCAAAATATTATTTTTAAACTATAATATTATAAAATAAATAACTTTTTATTTACATAACTCTTTCTGTTATTTTTGAGAACTTAATTAGCTAATAATATTTGTCTCAATAAAAATACTTAATTTTATGAATAGATGTATTTTAAACATTAAAAATAACCCACGAGAATTCTTGGATACCTTACTAGTTAACTAAAAAATAATCATTGTATAATTAGTTGAACTAATTTTGAATTAAGATAGAACTCTTTTTACTGTAAAACAACTTTTGTCATTCGCTATAATTTTTCTGGTCGGAAACTAAATTCAATTGGGCAGGAGTGGTTTTGAAAAGAAAGCCCAATAGAATTGGCCCACCCTAAATCACTTATTGGGCTTAGAGTCATGTAACTATACATAGATAATCAAGGTTCAATGTTATATGACTACTTCAAAAATATGATTTTTTTAATTTAAAAAAACTCAAATAATTTGTGTTATAATCTCAATCATTCATGATAAAGTTAAATGATTAATAGTTGTTCTTCTCACTCTGATAACATAAACGTCTCTCATAAAATACATTTCCTATATATGTGTGTTGCGTAAAATATTTCAAATTAAATCCATAAACAATGAAACTTCTATAACATGCTTCATCACTTCTTCTTTCTTTGGAGAAAGTTAGTGAGCAAGACTCACACAACAAATTCCAAAGAGAGACTCACATAGGAGAGGAAAATATGAATTACTTTTTTTCGTCATGGTCCTCGGCTTCTCACATAAAAGGTTAGTTGTGCAAAGCAATATGGAGTGGTCAGTTTCATTATGGGAACTATAATTGGGTGTAAGTTTTTTTTTTTCTTTTTTCCCTCTAGAATTTGGCATTGTTTTGCGGATATATATCTTATGTGTTGTCATCAATTTTTTTTGTTTCATTTTGGTTTAATGAGAAATAATATTTACATAAAAAAATTGGTATAAAATTATTGTATGACGAGTTATTTTCTTTTCCTTTTCTTTTATAGAAATTACAAAAAAAAGTCATTGAATTTAGATGAAATTCTAAAATAACAAGTAATTTATGAAATTATTTGTTAATCGCCCCAAACAACAAAAGGTGTGTTGGGGAGATTCGAGGGGTACATCTGTGGACCACAAGTCACCACATAAGGAGACCTGACACCACACTTTAACCCAAAACCTTAAGGTTCAGGTTTATGGGTCTTCTCCTCACTTATATGGTGTTCAACCTTTCCACTTCTACCCGATGTGGGACTTCACCTCACACTTGTAACCCAACACATCTCCCCCTCAAGTGTGAGTCTCTTCCACATGGTAGTTTCCCCCTCGAGCGGAAGTCTTTATCATCCACGAGTATAGTCATGGCCACCTGCGGTACTTGCCTTGCCCGCTAGGCATTCTGGCCACCTCGCTTCACCTGCGGGGCACGCTGTCCCGCTAGCCATTCTGGCCACCTGCGGTACTTGCATACTCGTCTGAGCCGGTCACCAACTTGAACCATCGACTCTGATACCAATTGTTGGGGAGATTCGAGGAGTACACCTGTGGACCACGAGTCACCACATAAGGAGACCTGACACCACACTTTAACCCAAAACCTTAAGGCTCAGGTTTATGGGTCTTCTCCTCACTTATATGGTGTTCAACCTTTCCACTTCTACCCGATGTGGGACTTCACCTCACACTTGTAACCCAACAAGGTGGAGGAGTCTGGAAGAAGGAAAATGTTGTATGTGGAGAAAGCTGCAAGAGCGGAGAATGCTATAAAGGGTGGGGGTGGTCTTAGGCATGGCCAAGGATTTAGGAAGGATGGAGTGTAATATGCCCAAGTCACAAGATAAGCTTACCAGATTCAAGATCACGGATGGCGAAGAAGACATCATCAAGCACTAAGATACATCGGGGGTTCAAATATGAAGGTGGAGGTCAAAGCAACAAATTTAGATTGGTTGTGGAGATGTCTAGTAGGGAGTATCCATGATTTAGGAGATTTCCTTAACATACAGGAAACCTTTATTATGGAAGGCTACCAAACTATCAAGATTCACTACATAAGAGATCACAAGGTTTTGATGTCGGGGAAGAAGGAGGATAACCTTTAAGATATACTTAAGGGGGAGGAAGATTGGCTAAGCAACATGTTTGAATTGGTTGAACTGTGGAGTCTAGAAATGGGTTGGGGGCATTGGGTGGCCTGGTTTTGATGCTATGGTCTACTGTTCCACTTGTGGAGCGATGAGTGTTTTCAGAAGATTGTAATCTCCTTAAGAACTTTCATTAGGGTGGATGTTGACATCTTTAACCTATTGTTTCTACAATATGTGAGATTGCTTGTAGAGTATCATTGGGGACGAATCCACCTCTGATCTCCAAGATGAATATCAATGGGTGTGCGATAGTGGTGTGTATGGTTGAAGAAGGTATGATGTTGGAAAATAGAGACAAAATAGTTCTTGACATAAGGCATTTGGAGGCAATATAGTGTCTTCATCTGCAAGCTTTGTGGCAAGCAACAAAGCTTCTTCAGGGGAGGATAAAGAATAGGATGATGGGTGTTGGATAGGTAGCACTGACGATGATGATCGGTGTTCGGTGGGAACACTTTCCTATGTTTTTGAATCCTTAACCAATTAGTGGAGTCCGATTCTCAGAAAAGGCAATTAGAAAAAGACAAAAATTCCTGCAAAAGGATGGATGGGTTGCGTGTAGAGGCAGTGGATTGGGAGGATGGTAGTAGAAAGAACTTTTGGGTAGGTGAAACATCGTATATGGGTAATCCTAAAGATGTTGATGCAGACAAAGGATGTGCAACACCTTTAGACTTGATGGAGACATTTGATCACATTTGAATGGCATGTGGGGTGGACAGAGAGGCAAATGATGTTGCTAGGGGTAAGAAGCATACAAAAAAGGAGGACTTCACTGCACAGAAGACAAACTATCCATTGGAGAAAGTAGTTACACCTAAGGACATGCCAATAATTATTATTCAAATTGATACAATAGTTGGTCAAATAGGTTCAGTTACGTGTATTGGGCCTACAAAGCAAGATGGACTTGCTAATGGCTTCAAGGACATTGTCAACAAACAAACTTCAAATTCTACTATACTACAGGAGGTGGAGGTATGTGGGCCGAAGGGGTTGAACGACGAATGTCAAACCCATATAGAAGTTCAACATGCTACCTACAATATTGGGGACCCCAATAACGTTCTAACTCCTATACAGGGCAAGGAAAGGTTGAATGTGGGGGCTAACAAAGAGGAACAAGAGGTGAATATATCAATAAGACAAAAAATATACGGAGTGAGATGTGTCAATCTGTCAAAAATATGGATGCTGGAAAAATGACAACAAGTAGCCACAAACTTAGATACAATTGGCAAAAATCAAAGTCTGTTAAAGGCTTTGCACTATGCAAGGAAGTTATGATGTAAGCTCCATTGGAGCTTGTAGGCCTAGGATCTTCTTCATCAATGGATTCCTTTGCTTCTTGGAAGATGAATGGCAGCGGAATGGAGAAGGAAGAGAGAGAGGAGACGCCACTTCAAGGAGAAGATGAGTCTAGAAGAAGCTCACCACCATAGGAGGCCATGGATAAGAGCTTGGAGGAAGAAGGAGATGAATGAAGGGAGAGGGAGAGAAGAGCACGGAATTTTGTGCCCCAAATGAGCTTTGAAATCTGAAGTTTAATATTCAAATCATCAAAGTTGAAAAAAAATGCACACACATGATCTCTATTTATAGCCTAAGTGTCACACAAAATTAGAGGGAAATTCAAATTTCACTTGAATTTGAAATTGAATTTGTGGAGCCAAAATTTCACTAATTATGATTAGTGAATTTTAGTTATGGTTCAGCCCACTAATCCAAGATCAATTCCAAGATTCTCCACTAAGTGTGCTTAGGTGTCATGAGGCATGAAAAGCATGAAGGACATGCACAAAGTGTGACTTTATGATGTGGCAATGGGGTGTAGTAAGCAAATGCTCACCTCCCCCTCTAAAATTTAATTGGATTGGACTTCTACCAATTCAATTAAATTTATTTCCAACCACACACATCAAATATCCACTTAGTGCATGTGAAATTACAAAACTACCCCTAATACAAAAACTAGTCTAGGTGTCCTAAAATACAAGGGCTGAAAAATCCTATATTTCTAGGGTACCCTACCTACATTATGGAGCCCAAAATACAAGACCCAAAATTAATAAAACCTTATTCTAATATGTACAAAGATAAGTGGGCTCGTACTTAGCCCATGGGCCTTCTCTTGCATCTTTGGCCCATTCTACTTGGAGTCTTCTATCCAATGCCCTTGCAGGGTAGGATTGCATCAAGTTAGATATGCTATAACAAGAAAAAAAAAGAGGTGTCATGGAGGTGCTTTGAGGAGGTAGTATGGGATGCATGGAGTCAGTCCTGGAGGAATGCGAGGAAGGAGGGGGAATGAGTGGGTCCAAAAGAAATCTGAAAGAGAACATCTTCAACATAGGAGGTGTCATGCTATGAGGAAAGGAAGAGATGTTAGCAAGAAGACGGGGGAAGTTGAGGGTAGTATAAACAATCATAGGAAATTGAACAAGATCATGTCGTTATGCTTGATGCAACAACATTGCAAAAGAGGCAATATAAGGTGGATATGCAACGAGAAACAAGACGCATCTAGACTGATTGAGTTAAGGGAGAGTATGAGGGTGAATTTTGAAGAAGACAGGAGCAAAATTGTCCAACTTTTTATGCAGATGGAACTACAAGACAAATCAAAATGGGAGAAGAAGTGTGTGGTAGGTTCTCTAGGTGGGGCAACATCTATTTTATGAAGATATTAAGTCAAAATATAATAGGTCTTGGAGGGAGATGCCGAGGCTTCTTAAAGAAGAAAAACCTGATCTCATTTGCATTCAAGAGACTAAGAAGCAATGTGTAAAGGATAAATTGTGTGCAATGATATGGGGTGACAAAGAGGTGGAGTGGAAGATAGTTCCAGCCTTTCACTTGTTTAAGGGATTGCTTTATATGTTTGGGAGGACTGAATTTCAAATAAAGGATGTATTTTCCAATGTTGGTTTTCTTGGAATTAGGGGAATAGCAAAAGAGGACTTCCCACAGATGGTGATCATAAACATATATTCTCCTTGCACTACGATGAAGAAAAGAATTCTATGGGGAAATTAAAGTCACTATATGAGTGTTGAAAAGTGATGCTTAATTGGCTATTTCAACATAGTAAGAAAAAGTCATGAGAGGAGAGTTTGTGGAATGCCATCATCACAAGCTACTTCTGACTCATGGCTTTAATGTATTCATCAATGATATGGAACTATTAGATGTGCCGCTTCTGGGTCATAAGTTCACCTGGTTTAGTTTGACCAACACTATTATTAGTTACATTGATAGATGTCTAGTAAGCCCTGAGTGGCTATCACATTGGCCACAATCTGTTCTATTGGTTCTTAATCAATCAGTATCTGATCATTGCCCCCTGATCCTCAAGCATGACAACTTTGACTGGGGACCTTGTTCGTTCAAATTTATCAATGCTTGATTAACTCATCACTCCTTCTTTAAGCTTGTACATATGAAGGTTACAGGCTAGGCAACTTATACATTGAAGGAAAAGTTAAAGAAGCTTAAGGGATTTTTGAAACAGTGGAATATGGGTGTGTATGGTGATCTAGTTGAAAGAAAAAAGCTTTTGGTGACATAAATTGGTGGAATAGATTCTAAAGATAAGGCGGGGGATCTATCCTTACAATAAGCACAATCAAGGAGCCTATTGCTAGAGGAGTTAGACTTATCTCGTGGAGATATGAATCTCTCATGTATCAAAAGTCGAGAGTTAGACGGCTTGTGGAGGGAGACTCAAATACTAGTTTCTTTCATAATGTTTTTAATTGGCAGGGTAGAGTGAATACTTTGAGGGGTTTGAATATTCAAGAATTATGGTATGAAGAGCCAACATTTGATAAAATACGGGTGTCAATATTCTTTGAGAACTGGCATAAGAAGGAGGGTGGCTTGAGGATCAAGTTGGAAGGAGTCTCTTTTAAATCTATGAGGAGATGGACACTTAAATGCTATGTGCTGCATTTATGAAGGAAGAAGTCAAAGCTATCATATGGGCTTGCAATAGTAACAATGCGCCAGGGGCTAGATGGGTATAATATGAACTTTGTGAAATCATGTTAGGAGATTTTGAATGTAGATATCATGAGAATGATGAACAAATTTCATAGAAAAGGGGTGTTGCCAAGAGGGGTCAATGCCAGCTTGTGGCTCTTATTCCAAAAGTCAACAATCCTCAAATGTTGGGTGAATACAAACCCATCTCTTTAGTTGGGTGTCTCTACAAGATCCTTGCACAACTATTGTCTATAAGATTGGGAAGTGTTCTTCATAAGGTGATTGACGAATTATAGGCAGCCTTCTTGGGCGGTAGAAACATGTTAGACAGCGTGGTAGTGGTTAATGAGATTATTCTTCATGCTAAAGCGAGGAAGAGATTGTCATTCATTTTCAAATTAGATTTCGAGAAAGCTTATGAAAATGTTAGGTGGCCTATTTTATACTATATGATGAAGCATCTAGGCTTTTGTGACACTTGGATTCACTGGATGAAAGGATGTGTTGAGTCATCTACCATGTTGATACTCGTCAATGGATGCCCTTCGTCAGAATTTAAGAACTATAGGGGTTTGCGGTAGAGTGATCCATTAGCACCATTCTTATTTCTGGTGGTGGTCGAAGGATTGGAGGGGTTTAATGAGGGAAGCAATTATCGAAAGGTTGTTTGAAGGGTACAAGGTGGAAGACAACAATTTAACTATCTTTATGTTATAGTTTATTGACGAGGCCTTGTTCTTCGAAGTTCCATTTGCATGTAACATCTTATCTTTTAAAGCGATTATGAGATGTTTTGAATTGATTTCAGGTCTAAAAGTAAACTTTCATAAGAGCAAACTCACTAATATAGCTATTTCTAACAATTCTTTTGTATGCTTGGCCACTATCTGGAACTGTCAACTTATGGATATTTCGTTCTCCTTCCTTGGGATCCTGATTGAGGCTAATGCAAGGAATGTTGGGGTTTGGAATCCAATTGTAGAGAAATTAGAGAAATGGTTGACAGGTTGGAGAAACAGACATTTATCTTTTGGAGGTAGGATATGCTTAATAAATCCTCTTTGTCTTCCTTGCCTCTATTTTTTTTGTCTTTTTTAGAGCACCAAGGTCGATTATCAAGAAGATCACTTGCTTGCAACATAATTTCCTATGGGGGGGTAAGGGAGATGAAAAATGCCTATGCTAGGTAAAATGGAAGAAAATATGCTTACCAAAAGAGTTCAATGGTCTTGGGATAAAGGACCTTGATGTCTTGAACAAGGCACTATTGTCCAAATGGATGTGGTGATTTTTAAAGGAAGGGAGCTCACTATGGGCAAGAATCATCAAGGGTTTAGGCAAGCTTGATGAAGATGTCTTAAGAAATCCCAAATCTTCAAAATGGTGGAAAGAGGTACATAAGATATGTATAGAAAAGGGACAATCAGGGATGGTTTTGGAGAGGTGCCAAAAGAATGGTGAGGGATGGTAGAGACATCATATTTTGGAAGGAAAGTTGGTTGGGAGATGATCCACTATATTTTACTTATGCTTAACTATACTCTATTTATGTTCAATAAGACTGCAGTGTGCAAGAGATGGAGGTTTGGCAGGCCAATGAATGGTAGTGGAATCTTGTTTGGAGAAAAAATCTTTTTGTGTGGGAACAACAAAGCTTAGGAGACTTGATTACCAAATTAGAGGCTTGTTAGATAACCAATAATTCACAAGATACATGGGTGTGGAGAGCGGGTTTGGGTTTGGAATTTACAGTAAAGGAAGCGTACCAAATCATGCAGTATAAGGATGATCTTGATGATGATGGCTTCTATAAAGTATTATGGATTACAAAGGCTCTTTAAGTTCATAGCTCTAGCTTGGAGGATCACATTGGACAGATTGCCGACCAAGCCAAATCTAAAGAAGAGAGGGGTAATTTTATCCATAGGAGATACTAAGTTTGTCTTATGCAAAGAGGTTGATGAATCTGTATCACATCTTTTTTTTACATGCAATATATCATCTCTAATCTAGAATAAATGTTGCAGATGGCTTTGTATTCCTTCGGTTCTCCTTTCAACTACTAAGGATCACTTCTAGCATTATAGGGGTCTTGTTCAAGGTTGGGAATCAAGGTTGGAAAGCGAGGAATATGTGGTGGAATATGTGGTTAGTTGTGATTTGGTTAGCTCTAAATGATATAGTTTTCAATAAAGCTTGCTACAGTTTGGATAAGATATGTGAAATTGCACTAATCCAGGCTTGGCAGTGGAACAAAGCCAAGATGAAATGTTTTGTAGGATCACTTTATGATTGGATGAAACATATTAGGGGGGTGTTAAAAAAACATAACTAGAACCTCTATTTGTTGAATGTAGGTTGGGTCTCTAATGTATGGCAGGGGAGGTTTTGATCCTAGTAGGGGGTTACTATCATAATGTCATTAATGTTAGGTCGTATTGACTGATAATGTTGGTTATATCCTATTTATACCTATGGTGATATAAATAAGAACTAACCTTTATTGTATGTGTATGTATTTAGTTTATATTAGTACTTCTTGTATTGAATTTTAATAATATTCTTTTGGCCGATAAAAAGAAAAAGCAAGTAATTTGTGAATAATATTTTCTTAAATCAAATCTTATTTTGACTTTTCCCAATTTTCTTCAAGCTCTACAACTCAGTCTATAGTAGCTAAAGTAGAATAAATTAAATTCCAAGTCCAAAAGAATATAATTCACTATCAATTATAAAAAAAAATAGGAATTTGTAATTATAGTTACTTTTGCTCTCTCCATGTGAGAGTTTGATCATTGGTTCTTTGAATCCAAGTTTCCTTTATTTTCATCTAGCTTAATCCTATCATTTATTACTCATTCAACTCACTCTCCCTCACTATACATCTCGTTGTTGTTCTTAATTCCCAACACAATGGAAAGATTAAACATGGAAGGTCTAATTATTGAAGAAGATGAGATTGGTATAGAGATCTCTCCAAATGAATAACCTAGCTACATCTTTGACCCAACTTTGTGTTTAGTGGGTCAATTTCTTATTGACAAACCCATCAAATTTCATATAATGAAGGAAAGAATGACAACTATATGGAGACCCTTACATGGTATCACCATAACTGAGCTATAGCAAGGTTCGATCCTATTCCAATTTTATCAAGAGGTTGACATACAACAAGTCATCAAAAGTTGTCCATGGAGTTTCGATGAAAATCTACTGATACTTGGTATGATTAAGGAAGGTGAAAGCCCTGAGCAAGTGCCCCTCTTCAACATCCCTTTTTGGGTCCAAATACAACAATTTTCTATGGGTTAAATGTCGCAAATAGTGGGTAAAACATTGGTGACTATCTCGACAAGTTTATGGAGTATGATGATTGTAACAACATTAACAACAACAATCTTTGGCATAGCTTCATGCGTATTAGGGTTCTTCTTGATGTCAGGAAGCCCTTGAAGATATCTCTTAAGATTAAGATGCAAGGAAATGAGCCAAGGAGGGTCTCTTTCAAATATGAACGCTTAGGGATCTTTTGTTATCTATGCAGGTTGATGGGTGACATAGAGAACCAATGCAAAAAACTATTGACACAAGAATGATGATGGCAAAAGACTATAGGGTCCTCACTTGAGAGAAGAAAATATAAATTCTAGAAGCATCATTGGAGTGAGGTATCTTCGTGAATCATGAAACTCAAGCTCAACCACTCCATCCATGGCAAACATGAAAACACAAGAATGATGATGGCAAAAGACTATAGGGTACTCACTTGAGTGAAGAAAATATAAATTCTGGAAGCATCATTGGAGTGAGGTATCTTCATGAATCTTGAAACTCAAGCTTAACTACTCCATCCATGGAAGACATGAAAACACAAGAAGGAATAAACATTAATGAAAAAGGAGATAAAGCATTAAATGAAAATCATTTAGCGATTCAAAAATGCATGTAGTTAGTGGCTGAAATCAAACCCAAACTATTGTCGACAACAAATTCAATGGCACATTCAAATGCTAACACTACTCCAAATCAATCAGCAGATACAAATATGATTGTTAAGGATGTTGCTGAAATCTTGGTAGGAGAAAAGAAATGCAAAATTGATGGTCATCTAATCGCCAATGAAGTTTGTGCCAACAATAACTTAGCCAATCAACATCCTCCTCTAACTCTTCCAACCCTAACCAATCCACATCAAACCACGTGCACCCTCCCAACCCCAACCCTAACCGAAAACCAACCTCAAGTCACCACTAGCCCTACCACTCACACCAACCTAAATATAAACCAAACCTCTTTTGTCATCAATTTTATTCCTTCACACAATAACCTCTCCTCCCAAAACATAAACCAAACCTCTCCTCCTATGAACCCAAACTACTCCCAAGTCAATCCAAATACATACTTTTCTTTTTTAATAACAGGCCCTGGAAAAAGAAGCTTGTCCGAGATCATGATTTTTTTTAAGTTGGAATTTTTTAGGCCTAGGAAACTCGAGTGCAATTCCTACTCTTCGTGACTTTATAAGGACTTATCATTTTTATGTTCTCTTTCTTTGTAAAACTCTCATAAATTCAGTTCGCATTGAATATATAAGGATTCTAATCAACTTTGATTCTTGTTTTGCTGTTGATGCTAATGGCCATAGTGGTGGCATTGTTTTTTTTTTCTTTTCTGAAATCCCTTTTTGACTGATCCCCTCAAAACTTCTCTTTAAATTTCATTAATGTTGAAGTGAAGTGAGTAGGATCATCCACCTGGCGTCTCACTGGATATTAAGGCCATCCTAAAAGAAACAAAATAAGGGATTCTTGAGAACTCATTCGTATCATTACTAATCAATCTGCATTGCCTTAGTGTATTTTTGGAGATTTCAATGACCTTTTGTCCTCTAATGAGAAGTATGACTATCCCAACTGGTTGATTCAGGGATTTTGTAAAGTGGTCTTTAATTGCAACCTCCATGACCTTCCCATGGAAGGTTACCCTTACACTTGGGCCAAAACAAAAGGATAATTGAATGTAATTGAAGAAAAGTTTGATAAAGTACTAGCAACATTTGACTAGTTAGACCTTTTCCTTAATTTCAAACTCACCTAAGCACTAGCTTCCAAATCAGACCACTTCACCATCCATCTCAAACTTGGTGCAAATTCTAGAAACTATTTTTGTAGACAAATTATGTTTGAAAACTCATGGCTTCTTGAACTAGAATTGGAGACCATTGTTGGAGAAGGTTGGAATAGTGTTGATGATGATAAGGTCATGACTAGATTGGACTCATGCACGAAACACTAGAAAGAATGAAGCAATCTAGTTTGAGCCACTAATTGAAATCAAGTGGGCACTTGTCGAAAAGAGATGGAAAGACTTCATGAATCCTTTGATGAAGAGCCTGCCTCTCAATGTTTTGCCATTCGAGAAAAGTTAAATGCATTGATCTCACAAGAAGAATTTTATTGGAAGCAAAGGGCATAAATTTTCTTGCTGAAAGATGGAAACATCAACTCTCATTTCTTCCGTTCTTTTGCTTGTTCTCAAAAAAGGATGAATTCCATTTTGTCCCTAACTCATGAAGATGGTATTATGGTTACAAATCATGTAGATCAATGTGATGTGGCAAAAGTTTGTTTTAAAATTTTTATGGTGCTTCAAATGATGATTCTGATCCAGTAAAAAATCATATTCCTTTTTATCTCTCACTTGATGATAATTCTTCTGTACTTGCTCTTTTTACCATTAATGAATTGCCTTTTTTCTATGGATTCTAACAAATCTCATGGCCCTGATGGATTAGATCTTGCTTTTTACAAACATTTTTAGAATATACGTGGTTTTGATATTTTTACTACAACTGCATCTTGGCTTGAACAAGGATCTTTCCCAACCCAAATCAACTAAACCTCCATTGTCCTCATTCCCAAAATACCCAGCCCCAAAACCATGAAAGACTTCCAACCCATCTCTTGTTGCAATGTCCTTTACAAAGTCATTTCCAAAACCAATTTTCTTTCTTTGCACAGAGTTACTTTTTATGCTTCTAAATTTTTTTTGAGAGAAAGGGAGATATTCATGGCATCAAGGTGTGCAGAAGGGCTCTCGTCCTCTCACACTTATTATTTGTTGATAATTGTTTTCTTTTTTGCAGGACAATAGAAAAAGAAGAAACAACCCTAGCCAATATCCTTGAAACATATGGGAGAGAATAAGGCCAAATAATCAACATGCAAAAATTTGAAATTTTCTTCAACAACAACACCAAATAGTCGACGAAACAGACCATCATGGCTTCATTGGGAGTCTATACCATCATGCCTTCCATCAATCATTGATAAAAGCAAAAAAAAAAAAGAAATCATTTTTGCCTATAAAAGATAGGATTTGGAAATGCATCAACCACTGATTCGAAAGACAACTCTCAAAGATTGGTAAGGAAATTCTTATCAAATCATGTGCTCAGGAAATTCATTCTTATTGCATGAGTGCCTATCTCTTACCCAATTCTCTTGAGTATGACATCCAACAGATAATGAAATCATTTTGGTGGAATTTGAAAGGTGCAACATCAAAAGACATCAAATGGCTTAGTTGGGATAAACTATCTATGAGGAAGGAATTTGAAGGATTGGGCTTTTAGAATCTCCATGGTTTCAACCTTCCCATGCTAGGGAAGCAAGGTTGAAATTTTATTTCTAAACCAAATGCTATAGTGACAAGAATCTACAAAGCTAAATATTTTGTCGAAAAAGGTTTATTGGATGCCAAATTAGGGCATAGACCAAGCTATACATGGTGTAGCATTTTCGCTTCACAGGTGTTGGTTAAGGATGGACTTTAGATGGAGGATTGGCAATGGCAAGCCAATCAATGTTTGGACACAACCTTGGGTAAGAACAACATAGAATCCCTACGTCACTATTGCTCCTCCTCTCGGCCTTAAAGATCTTAAAGTGAGCACTCTCATCAACCATGAGCAACAAACATGGTGGCAATAAATACTGAAACAAGTTTTCCAACCTAATAACAAACACAATATATCTTGCTTACCACTCATGAATACTTTTGAAAATGACAAGTTTATTTGGAATCTAGCACCCAATGGTGAATATAGTGCCAAAATCACCACCTCATGGAGCACTTGACCTGCAACAACCACTTGAAAGTTCCAGGTAACTGGTATTTAATTTGGAATTTTCATATCTCACCCAAGGTTAAGCACTTCATTTGGTGCATTCAAAGAAACTGTCTCCCAACTCGTCAAAAACTGCAAAAAAAAAGGTGTAAACTGTCCAATCACTTGTCGTTACTATCACAATGATCTTGGAAAAGAATACCATATCCTTTTTGGTTGCAACCAAGTAAAAGAATTTTGGGAAGCTACTAGATTTTGGTCGAGAATCAGTGGTTTTGTAGCAAGGGCCAAATCTGCAATTGTCCTCATATTTGATCTGTTGAATGAGTTCCAAGATTTCTCATTGAAAAAGTTTGCCATAATGCTATGGTGCATTTGGAGAAGAAGAAACGAAAAATTATGGGAAGATGTAGACACAAATCTCAATACATCAGTATCGTTGTCCATGCAATTCCTAAATGAATGGCTTCATGCACGTCAACACACAACTACATCAGTAACGCAATAGTAGGAACCTGCTCAATGGACGAAACCAATACCAAGCACTCTAAAATTAAATATTGATGCAGCTATTTTCAAGAGACAACAACAATTGGAGTTGGAATCTATACAAGAAACCATAGAGGTATGTTTGTCAAAGCCAAAACAATACTCATGTCGAGACTGCCTCAATCTCAAGAAGGAAAAGTTGTTGCCCTTCTTCAAGCTCTAACTTGGGCAAAATATATTAATGTTTCAGGAATAATATTTGAATTAGATAGCAAGCTCTTAGTGGACAACACCATTTCTAACACTTGTGGCTCATATGAATTTCATGTTATTATAGATAAATGTAGAGCTCTATTAGATGTAATTCCAAACTCAATGGTAAGTTTTCTAAGGAGGCAAACAAACTAAGTATCCCATTTACTTGCAAAAGCTTCTAGGTTTTATGCTAGCTTTCATCAGGTTGATTATATTTCAAATTTTATCTTCTATTGTTCTCAATGAAATGAAATAACCTTCTTCTCAAAAATAAAATAAAAAAGGAATTTGAACTAATCCCTTTAACAAAATAGAATCATGGCATTTCATTTATGTAACTAATTTCAGCTAACAAAAAAGACTTCAATTATTGATGTCATAGTAGCCTAGCCTAGGCAACTAATTTCTCCTAAAGTGATCGAAGTGTCTTAGGATAATAAATAAATAAAAGTACCAAATAATGTAGTAGGAACCTAAATGTAAATTTATGTATGAATTTATTAAGAAAATTTAACTTAATTGATTAAGCAAAATATATAAGTTATTGTAAATTTTTATATTTATCATTTATTTTTACAGATAAAAAAATATAATTGTCATTAAAATAAGACCCACTTGTATAACACATAAAATGAGTATAACTATGAAGATGGACCAAAGTGGAGTCGGTCCTAATATTAAATGATTATAAAGATATTAATCATGATTAAACTTTTTATTGTCTGATTTTTTAATTTTTATTTAAATTTACGGTAGCTGCCCTATTTGTAGGCAATAAGGCTATGGACGTAGTCTAGCTAGGCTAATTTTATAACAATCCTACTAAATATTAAATAAATGGCTTTAGCTCTCACGTAGCGTAAGGTCGGCTAGCTAAAAGTAAACATCTGAGCAAAGAAATGTTATAGGTTACGTAAATTTAATGTTCTACTTTTACTTATAATGCTATCTTGGCTTCTAAAGCACAAAGTTGGACTAGCTAGTTGATCACGCACGATATGTATTGCATTGGTCTTAATGACCATAGCAATGTATAAGCTTCCGTATTGCTCATTGCCAAGATCAATATACACATTTTACGTTACACATGCACCACACTACTCAGTCCAAGTCAAATTGTTTCACTTGTTATGAAACTCTTAATACGACATAATTTGCTTCCTTGACTCTATATTACCATTCAAACTTGTATTGCGGATAATTTTGTTACACCAGTGGGAAGTTGGTAGCATATGGCAACGGTTGTGCTTCCGTGTCATGCATAAATATATTGCTAGGCGAGTTTTGTTTTGTGTAACTAAGAAGTACCTGATACTTCTATTTAGTATCTAACTAATTCTTGTTGAGTTAACCTATTTTAAAATAAAATGATACCTCTAGACTTGAATTCATTATGTTATTAAGTTGGAGATCAAATCCTAAAATTTGATTAAAATACTCAAGTATGGAATCACTTTTACCAAAATTTTTTGATATTATTGGAGGTACATCTGGACTAATTTCATTGGATCGACGGGTAAAGTGATACATTTAAACTCACTCTATTACCGGATCGAATCCCAAAATTTAATTAAGAAAACTACTTGTACCAACAACTTTCTATATTACTAGGAAAGTTTACATGATGCTCAAACACAACGGGACAAGACCCAAATGCCAATTTCGCGTCCTAGTCTTGACTAGCTAGGGGTAATTCAATTCAATTTTATCTGTCAGTTGTCAGAATGTCACTATTCTCGTTAGCGTTTTTGAACATATAAGCATTACCGGTTTGACTGTGAAGCTCCAAAGGTCATGATATTCGTTCAAAGTTGAAGTGAATTGCTCATGGAAATTTCCACATTGGTCTGGTCTTTGCAAACCCCACTCGCTAAAAAGAAAGGTAACTGGCCTATATAGCTATCTTTTTCTGTTATTATCTTGTCTCTTTTTGGTTTTGGACATGAAATAGTCTTTAGTATCTTTGCATCACATTGATTGGTGTTAAGCTTTTCTTGGATTTCTTTTTCCTCACTTTTTTCTTTCATCCCCCGCTAATTGAATTTTGTTATTAAAATTGCTATGTTATCCTTCACAAAGTAAAACTGCATTGCATCTACTCTAGCATTTTCTTAGAGTATGTTTCTCCTCCACTCAGCTGTAATTTTAATATATGCTAGAGAACATTTGACTAAATTTTCAATGTATCTTCTATTGATCTCAGGGTTTTCTTGAAATATGAGTAAAACAAAATATATACATCACAATCATAATAACAAAATTCAATTAGTAAGTGATTGGAAAAGAAGCACAAAGTGAACAAAAAAAATGTCTATGTACATTGTTTATTTTAAAATAATATTTAGTGAATGTTTTTTGGTATAACCTACAATTTGAATTAAGATATAATTTGTGAGAGTTATCTCTATTTATATACAATATCTTTGTAATTAATACGTGATCTTTAACACATTCTTTTTTATTAAAAACTAGACATGTAAATGATTCAATAACACTTAAGAATGAGTTACATGAAAAGTCCATTGTTAATTATTATGATAGATTTTTTATATTATCGGATGAAAATTTAAATTTATACTTAACTCAGTCTAAAAAAACCTAATTTATGATATGAGAGATATTTTTTACTTATATATATATATATACTATTTTAATCATATCATTAGTAAATATTGAATCTCCAATAAGGTAACAACATATGCCAAAATGGATGGAAGAGCAGTTCCCTCGATTTGAACCACATGGTTGTTAATTTTTAGACACAAGAGGGGGTATATGCATACATGCAATTCCAAAACCCTACTCCATGGGCCTAAAGTGAAAGGGTTAAAACTTGTAGACGAATGAAATGAAAAGTAGTTCTGTTCCCTACAAACGGTACCAAATGCAATTCCCCCGTCAAAGTGACCTTCTCCTATAGCTTCTTATGTGTCAGCACTTTAATGGATGTGGCAGAGAAGAGGATGAAAATGGTCCAGCAGCACCGCACCCGTGCCAATAAAGTGAAGGGGACCCTCCTTTTTGCCAAAGAATTAAAGCCATTACGGCACTGCTACAATTCATCCTTGTGACACCCTCTACCCCTCACATATATATTAATAAAGGAATAAAAATTCAAATATTAATTAAAAGTATTTTTAAAACATTTTTAAATACAAGCTTTTCAAATGGATAAAAGGCTCACATTCACTCTCTTCTACATCATATTCAAACTTGTCCAAATAAATAATAAAGTCATCTCGACTCAAAGAAAATCATATAAGTCTCATACAATTAATATAGAACCTATATCCTAATGTCACATCCTATCAGAGCGTGGTGTTCCCGTGTCCTCTAGCATGAGGTTCTTCATAGTCATCCACCTATTCATCTGCTCCCCCGAACACAAGTTCAAGATCATCACAGGATCCAAACACAATAACACACAGGGAGTGAGTTATCACATTCCTAGCTAATAGAGAAACAAGACAATTAAATATACATATTATATAAATGAGATACCACTTGCTTAAACATAGCTCACGTAACTTCACCACTTCATCATTCAAAATTCACTTTTCAATTATCAATCACATTATACAAGAATCCCACACTTCGATCAAGATATAATAACACATCAATTAGCAAGCATATGCAATAGTTATGCTAAGACTCAATCCTATATGCAATGTGGTACCATGTCAGTGAAAAACCACCCTGGGGCGCTTAGGAGTACATAACAAGACACACCACACAATGGGTTTGTCAGGTCACTCTCACTAAGTAAGATCATAGGGAGACCAGTCAGGGTCACGATGTTTTGCGAGAATGCTCCAACCATATGAGATCAGCATAGGCTTAAAGGAGCACTCAAACCCGGTGACCCCCAAGGCCTACACTCCGAAGAGTCCGTCAGGGCCTCTCCCTCCTGATTCAGGTCCAACCCCTAAAATAATTTTTTTGCATGCAGACACTGCTCATGAATTATACAATACCCACGACCTTACACTCGTGTTTTAAACACGTTCAACACAATCGCACTATGATTTAACACTGGCTCCTAAATAGGAAACCTACATTTTCTCTTTAACACTGCGCATCAACGCTTTTCTCAAGATAACACTGGTCGGGTTATTGTACAATTCATAGCTTACAACACAAGTAATTTCACATCAAGTGTTAACTACACACTTATCCACAACTAGAACTCATTCACAATTTCACTTCTCATAGTGTGACAATCCACCATCACATGTTTACACGTATCTCACAAATTAACACATGTTCAACTTTACACTTATACTCAATCTCAATAACAATATTATAATCTCAAAGCAACATATTCTTCTACAATTCATCACATACTCACAATTTGAATCATCATTTCATATCCTCAATATAACAATTTATATAAAACACTACCACAATATTAGGACTAAAATCCCTTAACTAATATTACACAATTATATCAAAATCATAGGTCGAAATATACAAATATCAAGAGCACAATTTATCAAGCAATTTTCATTAGAACATCAATATTTTATTTATAATCATAAAGGAAAAATTGCAATTTAATAAACATCTCAAAATAAAACCCCAATTTAATCCTCTAAGGATCCCTACACATGTTCTTACTAATCCCCAACTGTGAATAACTCATCCCTTACCTCTAAGCGGGCTCACGTGTCTTCAACCAGCGATAGCAACATCTCTAGCGATTCCCGGAAATTCTTTCAATTATTCATCCGACTGCTCCGATAGAATTCCCAAATGTCAGAGAGACGGAGAAGAGATTGAAACCTCCACTTGTGTTGTCTTCATGCGATTCCTTTTTCTCCCTCCACAAATATTATCTCGCAAATCCCAACGGTGGAAGCGTGCGGAATTGAATTTCGAACAACATATCCAAATTTCACAATAATCCAACGGTTAACGAAACCGGGATCGTAGTTTTACCAAGACAGCTCTGGGTTTCTGCGGGAAAGAAAAAGGCTACAATGCGAAGGGTGTTTCTCTCAGTTCAGACATGATATCGAAATTCCCAACGGTGAGAATGCTCGGAATTGTGTTGCAAACATGATACTCAAATTTGACAACGATCCAACGGTGAACGGGTTCGAGATCGTCGTTTTTCTGAGACTGGTTTGATGGGCTGCGGGAAAAAGAAAGGGTTTTGAGAGGAGAAGGGGAAAAACGAAAATGAGGCCAAAAGGAGGCAGCTGACTTAACATAACTATTTATACCTAGGGTACTCAGCCTATTATTTGCTCTATATTTATTTATTTATTTATTTATTTTCTAAAAAGCTTTTTAAATTTATTTACGAAAAATTGGGATGTTACAATTCCACCCCTCTTAAAAGAAGTTTCGTCCCCGAAACTTGCCGAAAGATCGAGAAAAAGATATCACGCATATGATTCTCAATATCAAGTTGTGTGTCTAGTTGAAACTCTTTTTCCGTTACTTCGATCACAAGACTCCTCTGCACTTAACTACTAAATCCGGTGATCCTCGTTTACTCAATGATAGTATTTCATAAGTAAGTCTTCTCACGAGAGTGACATCTCAACTATAATAAAATGTGAAAGACATACTATTTGGATTAGGGTAATATCATAAGAAACATGAATAACAATTAGAAACAAACAAATATACACAAGAAAACGCGCCCCTCTTAAAAGAAGTTTCGTCCCCGAAACTTGCCGAAAGATCGAGAAAAAGATATCACGCATATGATTCTCAATATCAAGTTGTGTGTCTAGTTGAAACTCTTTTTCCGTTACTTCGATCACAAGACTCCTCTGCACTTAACTACTAAATCCGGTGATCCTCGTTTACTCAATGATAGTATTTCATAAGTAAGTCTTCTCACGAGAGTGACATCTCAACTATAATAAAATGTGAAAGACATACTATTTGGATTAGGGTAATATCATAAGAAACATGAATAACAATTAGAAACAAACAAATATACACAAGAATTGTCATATGTGACTACTATATATACTATACAAATACATTACCACACGTTTGGCATCTTTTCAAAGTTGAATAGTGCTTGTACAACCCTAATATTTTGCTGTGTGATCTTCTTTCTTCGTCCATTACTTGAATAATATTAATTAATTCATTTTATATATTAGATTTAGAGGTTCTTCTGGTCAGCACGGCATACTAGCATATTGTAGATTCTACTAAACCGTCGAATTTGAAATTGAAATTAAAGAATTGTGACGCAATACAAGAATATTGATTATCAGTCAAACCCTTCTATTTGAAAAATAAAATCATAACACTAAAAGATTTTATGTTTATTTAAGATGAAAAGACCATGATAGCGGTGGTGGACATTCATCCTATTGATTTAAAATGATACATTAGATAAAGATACATGAACATGCTATTGTCCTTTGTTATTAGACATCTTAAGAGAGAATTGTAGGTATAATGACTGATTTTTAAAAACAAGTGCTTCTAAAAAAGAGTTTTTTTTAAAAAAAATGATTTTTTAAGAATCAGATAGAACTTGTTTTTATAAAAATGGAAAATTGTTTTTAAAAAAATGCTTATTTTATTTAAAAATTAAATAAATAAATCCATGATTTAATAAGAGAAAAATAAAGAGAAAGAATAGATGTTAAATAGGTGTTTATTATGATATGAATATCCATATATCATTATTTGTATACATTTTTGCATGATTAAATTGTCTTCTTTTTTAAGTATTTTAATTGAGGGGGATCAATGCAAGTTTTAAATAGTCCATTTTATTAATAGAAATCCATGTTGTTGGCTTTTAAAAAAATAGCTTATGTTATATAAATAATTTTATTTTTATTTTTTTATATCTAAAGCTCTGTTTATTTGTCATTGTCCAAGGCAATTAGCATGCTCATACTTTGTAACTCGATTTTCTCGAAGAGAAAACTTTTACCAGTGGCCAAACTTTGTTTGACTTTCAATTGAATCTATCACTAAGTTTTGTCCAACTACAAATATACACTAGAGGTTTTGACTTTTGACACTCCAACCAAACGTGTTCGCTTTTGCGCACGAGGAAAAAGGTCAACAAAGGTTATGGTAAAAAGGAAAAAGATTTGTAGACACCCAAAATTAGTTAATATCCAGAGAGAAAAAAGAGATGAAAAAAAAAATAAGAAGAGAGATATATAAAGATAATAATAGGTATTGATTAATTGTGTATTTTTTTAATCATATTATTAATATAAAATATCGGTCGATATTTTATTCAAGAAAATCAAAAAAATTGTTTCACTTGGATCAATAATTACATGGAAGTTGATTTAATGTATATGTGATCACATATGGTAAGAAATCATGCAATGGAAGTGACCATATCCACAGGCTCCTCCATTGACTCGCACTATCAATGTGAAGAGGACAAAGGCTTTCGGCCACTCACTTGCTTTGAAGTGATTTGTTTTGTGTGTGAAAGACATTTGGAGGGAATGGAGCACATAAAATTAAGCCAATTAATTCTTTTTGGGAATGCATTAGAAAATTGACATCAAACATGTTCGCTGATTCTTTAATCTTGATGGTTTCTTCTTTGGTTTAAATCTTTTTGGTTTATTCGGTCCCATACCATATGGGGTCTCCTGGCCTCTACTTCTGTATGTTTTATGCATCTTTTAATTTTTTTGTTACACCTTTCGTGGCTCTATAAAATTTGTGGAAAAGTGGCACTTGTATAAATGATGCGATTGCTGGATTATTATGCTTATGGAATAGTAAATTCAGGGCACGTGTCATTTTCTCAACGGTTTGTTGAAGAAATCAGTTTCTTTTTTTTTTTTTTTAAAGAATAAATCAGCTTCTTATGTACACTACTTTGAATTATATTCGATTCGATTCCAACTAAAATGGAAGAAACATGAAAAATGATGGGTTTGATTTTGATATATAAACAAGCTTTGTTATCACCATAACTAGGAAAATATACATAAAGATTTATATAATATCTAAATGTACTATTAATAGTAGCAAAATTTAGTTCTTAGGTTTAATTTAAATTGAAAAGCTAGCTCATAGAGAGAGATACTCGTTACTTATATATTATATTTTGACATTATTATTAACCAATGGGAGACTTAAATTTTTTCTAATACACCCTCTCGCGCCCAATACTTTTGGACTTGGTGCGTAAATAACATAGCATGACCCATATAATGGATCTAGAATAAACTTTGATATCATCTTGAAATTTAGGTTTGTCTTAATCCCAAAAGCTAGCTCTTAGTATAAGGATTATCCCTTACTTATATATTATATTTTAACATTATCATTAACAGATGTGAGACTTAGGTTTTTTTCATTATTTTTACTTTTTTAAGAAAGTCCTCCCAATATAACTTTTCCCCTAGACAATGCTTTAGTCCATGCCACCACCTATGTTTGCTAGCGCACCTACCCGAACCAAGTCGGCCACCACTCGTGACCCTCGTGTCGAAGTCACGCCCTAATGGTTGCAACATACGTAACTTATCTCTAACAGGTGAATTTCAGGTGCATGACCCTTTTTGGCACGTGGCACTTCACCGGTGACTCTTCCCTGACCCTTCCTTGGTGTAATTTCTCTCTCCTAAACTTAGAAAACTTTTAATTCCATTTGCCAGCCAGCTCAAAAAGTAGAAAACTTTTCCCTTAAATAAATCTCTAGATGTATTCCAATTCTAATAAAGATAGCATCTCTCATTAAACCATAACTGCATAAGATATTCATGTTATATTGCTATCAATGTACCTTAAGCCATTATCTCACCAAGGACATGTAGTCAGTGACGGACCTACGTTGTTGCTCTGAGGGTGTGCACTTGCACCCCCTCATTTTTTAAAATTCATTAAATTTGTAAATAAATTTTTATATTTTTATATTTTATTTTATTTATATTTATATAATTGAACCCACTGATTTTATTTTTTATATTTTGCACCCACTAACTTAGAGTCTTGGATCCGCCACTGCATGTAGCCAAACTATAGTTGTTTGATGTTTCCCTTTAGGTCTGACCACATGGGTCCTTCCATACTCAAATGTCTTTCTAAGAGATCCATTACTTGAAACATGGCAGCAATAAAGTTTATTTTAAAAATGTCAGAAATCCTAGATGATAGAGTTGCCAAAAAGGTTCACTAGTAAATCAATAAATGTAGTGTGTATATGTAGGGCAATGAAGATGGCATGACAATGTGGAATCACAAAACTGACCAGAACTCATTGAGGAACCACTATAGCTCATTGACCAGAACACTGTTTCAAATATACAAGCAAGAGATGACAGCAATCATCAAGGATATAATCTTTCTTTTAAGAACAAATTAACCTGATTAAAATGTTGCCGATAGAGGATTTCCATCCAATCAGGAGATCACTAAAGTGATAAAAGTGGAAGCTTCTTAATGAAATATTTTCTACATATGGTCATGTCGTCATATATATGGAAATTCAAAATTGGCATAACAATTTTGGCAATGAAATACTCACAATGAGCTCAAATGCAATAACATTAAGGAAAAAAAGTATCAAACTGCAAAGAGAACAAAAGGTTCTATTACCTTAAGTGAGTCAGTTTCCCCCTCCAACTCGACCATGATAGGTGCATTCATAATGCTAAACCAAAAAGGCAACATTTTAGAAATAATCAATAAGCAGAATCTTAAGCTCACGATGTCCTGAACAAACTAGATTTGAAGAGAACAAGTATGCAAAATTCTAGCACGCTCATACTTAGTCATATATTTTGATGTCTTTTGAGGCTACTCCACTAGTTGTTCCTCTTCCTTATCCTTAGTGTCAATAGGCTCTCCAGTTAACTCATCATTTTTGTTCTCTAAATCTTCCTTGCACCTTCCTGTTCATCAATCAATCCACCAAGCAATAATCTGTCTTAATTCATTCAGCACTAAGTTCCATAACATGTATTTGTGCAGATACAATGAAAGGACACAAGAGAAAGAGTACACAACCAAAATCTTGGGCTCTGGTGACTTATCCTTATACCTGCATCACCACCCTTTATTCCATGAGAAACCATTCAATGAAGATATATAAATTATAGAATTCAGGGCTCTAACCCTAGCAATTGAAGCATAAAGACTAATTTTAAATGGATGTTGGAAAGAAAGGAGCAAATGTGATCAAATTCAAGGGAAGAACATATGAAAAGTTTTTATTTTGCTTAATATTCGCATGAAGCATAAAAAAAACTACAAGTGTTATCATGAACAAACCAAAAAAAAATATCAAGAAGAAAAAAAAGAAACACGGAATAAATACACGATACGGTGCAAAAAAAATCCATTTCGAGGCATTGTGAGTTGAAGAATTGCTCTCATCTGCTGTGGGAATTAAGGGTTTTCAATAAGCAAATTGAATTAGGGAAAACCCTAATTTATGTGTGTGTGTGTGAGAGAGACAGAGAATGAACCCCATGTCGACATCCTCATAGTCAATCCAATTTACACTCATCGTCGTCGCTCAAGCCACCGCTCTCGGTGATCTGAAGCACGTCGAGAACCATGTCATTGATGTAGGGTTTCAGAAGCTACGGCTTGTGAGAAACCAAATTTATCAATACCGCAAACACACTTTTGAAGTAGCTTCCTTCGAAGCCATTCAAGAGCGTTAGGACGTCGACCATGAACGTGCGAAGGAGCTTGTGGAACATCGAAGGCTTAAAGAACAAGCGGATCACGTTGACGATGGCGTCGAATGCCGCAATCTGGACGTCGGGGCTGGATGACAACGTTGCAAGGCAATGTAGAAACGACGCGTAGAGAACGCAAGCAAAGTGGCATGTGTGTTCCCTCAACACGTTGTGGACGAGCATGGTCAGTGTGACTATGTGAGAGCAAGAGAGCTGCATGAGAGAAAGATAGAACACGAGCGAATAAGCTTTTAGATTGAATGCATTTCAAAGACGGTTTTTCTAAAATCATCCTTGAACATTTGCTTTCAAAGATGGTTTTTCCAAAACCGTCTTTAAACACTTGCTTTCAAAGACTGTTTTTATAAAACTATCATCATTTTTTTCCTTGTATTAACAAAGTTGCCTCATAACCTAAATCATAAAAAATTGATTGAAAGGTCACTTGAGCCCTTAAGTTCTGAGCTAGTATAACACTTGAGCAAATTATATTATAGTATTTTTTATGATGTTTTTTGTCTTGAAAATATTTTATTAGATACAATATTTTAATTTTTTTAATATTTTGGATATCAATGTTTATTCGTTAATATATTAATGTCACATTTTGAGGAAATTTCTTATATAATGTTTTTATTTTTAATATTTATATCTTTTGTTGTACACATTTTATTAAATGTTTTTACACCTTCATTATATTGCAATTCCCTTCCACCAATATATCAGTTAAAAGGATACAAAGGTAAAAAAAATTGTAGTTATTATTATTATTATTATTTAGCTATTTATTGTGCATAATATAAAATAATAATATAATATAACATTATACTTAGATTTTCAGATTAAACATATTTTAAGTTATTTCATATATTTAATTTCTTAAATTATATTATTAAATATTGAGTATAATTGATATACATTGTTAATGTAAAAACAATTATTGATTAACGATGTAAAAAAATTTTATAGTAGTTTTTTTTTGTTACCAAAGTGTATAGCAATTAATTCCTTAAATATTAATGTTTTATTAATTAAATATATATTAGAATTAATTTGTATAAATAAGAGTTTAATTTTATTTAATTGATAATATTTATTTGGTTTTTTTATTAGTCCGAAATAGGATTTTTTCTAGAGTTAGAGATCTCCTATTCATGAATATAAAGTGTATTATGCCTTTTGTAAATTAATACATATAACATTATATTATTGATTTGTTCATAAAGATATTGAAAATCCTTCAACTAACTAGGGTAGAATAATTGATTTAGTTATTATGGGCCTCAATCCTTTTCTCTACATTTTATTCGGACCTCACACTAATTTCACAAGATTCGGTTTAATTATTATGGGCCTTGAGTTACTGAACACACTAGTATGAGGCTTCATAGTCACATGTTTGACTGTAGTTCTGGTTTGATGAATTAATACTGGAAGGTTCTTTGGTAATTGGTATGGCGCCTTAGAAAACTACTTGACAATGGAAAAGGAACATATTGCTGCTAAAGATTATTGGTTCATATTATATTAGTCAATTATATATAGACCTTGTCAATTATACTATATCATATTAGTGATTTTATATAAATGTTATTTAATGTCTTCTACTGTTTTCTCTTTTAATAAAGGACTTATTTGTTTAAATTTTAAAAAAACATTTGTGAAAAAAAACATTTTTTTAAAAAAGATACTTTTTGAATAAGTAGACAAAATTTGCTGCATAAAAAAGCAGAAAAAAATAATTTAAGCAAACACATTTAAAAAATAAAAGAATTACTTATTTATTTTAAAAGAATTTTTAAATAAATGAATTTAAACAAAAGGACCCTAAATAAATGAAATAAAGCACTTATAATAATGAATTTGATGTTATATGATATCAAATGCATCTCTAAATTATAAAATCTTCTAGGATTAAATAATAACAATACATAGAAATTAGTATGAGTATACTTTCATGATTATATCTCACGGTTTCAGTCTCGTGCATATATATATATATATATATATATATATATATATATATATATGACAAGTCTTAAGATGGATCAATGTCACAAGTCATCCATCATGCACCACATTTTACCGCTCTTGAATTAATCTTTGATGAAAAATTTTACTCTACACTCTTCCAAATTATTTTTTTTTCCTCCCTCTCCCTCCTCCATACCATTCACTGACTAGCATCATAACTCTCACCATTAAAGGCAATTTTTGGCTGCGATGAACCTTTTCCCCCTTCTTTTCCTTTCTCCATTGCTTTCTTTTTTTCCCTTCTTCACACTACAAAGCTTGTGGCACACAAGTAAGCAAAGGTTGAATTTTTCATGGCCATCACCTTTTGTTCCTTCTTCCCAAATCCCAATAAATCATCAACAAAAAAAAACAATTTTTTTGGGGGAAAAAACAAGAAAATGAAATTTAAGTCAAAGAGCTTAAAGATGTTCCACGACGACAACAGAGAAGTCATGACGCAACAAAAAGACTCCAACAAACTTGTCATAAAATTTTTCAATTAACAAAATTAACTTAGGTCATGTCATAACAATGTCGTTTGTGGCTCTAAGAAAAACCTTGATAATATTTTAGACAATGTCGTTGACGACAATATTTTAGAAAATTGGTATTGTGATGATAGTGGGGTTTCTGGGTTTGGTATTGTAATGGATTGGATGTTCTACATTATGATTAAAGAACATTAGAATCGATCACAAATTTGGATAACAAATTAAAATTATCATCCGTGGACACCTTAATAGGTATTAATGTTCATTAAACAACAAACGATATAAATGAATCTATTTATAAATATAAAAGATCAAAAAGACTTTTAAAACAAAATATTAAATTAAAAAATACTAAAATATAAAGGATAAAAATGTGAACAATAGTTTCCTTGTTTGTAAAAGAAAACCTTATTTTAATATTGGGGATGAGATTGTTGACTTACCTGTGTTTTTTTTGTACAATTTAATAAATTGACCATGAAAATGTTGTTTTTTAAGGTTTATCGATTTTGCTTGTCAATTTACCATATATAGGACATTCCTCTTTCATTTACACCAAATGCATAAATATTATTTGATAATGCACCCTAGAAGTGAAAAAGCCCTTATGTCCCTGTGCGGTAAAAAACCCTATAGGTTTCTCAAACATATTGTAGGCGTGGAGTAGTCTTTGATAATGAAGGTACCTATAAGGTATTAGTTCGATAGATTTATGCCTTCTACCAAAGAAGGAAACGATTCTGGTCCTTATTTGGTGACAACCTTATAGGCATCTCAAGCATAGCCATATAGGTGCAAAGTAGTAATGTAAACTTCGTTAGATACTGGTTAGAAAGTCTAAGGATAATTTTTGTGAAATTTTAATATGTTGAAATTATAAGATTTATATTTATGGAAAGCATGAGTTATTTATATCCTTTTTTTTTTGTTCAAAGGGAAGCTTATAGAAGGTCTCACGACAGAGAAGGGGGAGAAAGAATAACGTAATGAGAAACGGACAAAATGTATTTTTAGAAGCCTGTCTCATAGAATATTTTAGTTAGTTTTTAACTTTTTTTATTAATTGGAAAAATTGTATAATTATTTGATAAATGAATTTTTTAATAACTTTTAATATCTTTTGAGACACTATTTAAATTATTATTTTTTAAAATATTAGTTTCTAACTTTTCATATTTATTTTCTTTTTCTTTTTATTTTTGGACATTTATTAGATTTTCTTTTTAATCTTTCCTATTTAAGATTATTTTTACTCTTTTTTTAAATATGATAGGATTTTTTTATTTTAACATTTTTATTATGTATGATGTAGACAGTGATATATAATTAGTTTATGTGATATATTTATTTATTATATTTTATAAATAAAAAGCCACAAATGCTTAAAATAAATTTAAAACAAGTTATAAATCTTACAAAATTTATTTTTATCAAGAAAATCAAATTAAGTTTTGTATAAAAACATTACATAATTATGTATATTTATATAATTTTATATTTTTCAGCTACTTTAACATATTATTTTACTGATACTTATGATTCAATAAAATAATTTTTTAACTTTCGGTTAACTTTTTAGTTAATTTTGTAAAATGTGACCTATATATCAAAATTAGACACTCATAATTTGTTATAATTTTTCAACTTTCAGCTAGTTTTTCAGTTAATTTTATCAAAAATAAACTAGATATCAAAATTGCACACCAAGAGGGAATAGAAAATTATTTAAATACAATATTTGAACTAATAATTAATATTTATCTATAAAAAAATCTTTTAATACAGTATGAAATCAATTTTGAATACAAGATTTCAACTTAACATTACCCAAAAACTAAGAGTGCCACATTAATTTAGTTCTAAATATTCAACTTTAATTTGATCCGACTTGATGTAATCCAAAAATTGCTTGACTCATGCTGCTGGTTAAGCTTACTGGGAGGGGGCCCAATCCGTTATCCCAATTTTTTTTTACTATTTTTTTAATCTTTTATATTTTTATTTATTTAAGGGGTGTATTGAATTAGGATTTCAAAAAAATTTATATAAAAAATGTTGGGGTATCCAACAAGATTATTAAATGGTATAAATAAGTCTTGTGATATTTAATTAAGACTTTTAAGATTTTTTAAGGAAGACAATAAAATTCGATGATATTCAATTAGAATTTTTTATAACTTATAAAATGTCTTTTGGTATTTAGATATATACAAATCCCAATGAATTGTTTTTTTAAGATGGATTTTGATGGATTTCATCAAAAAATTTAGTATAAAACATCTATCAAACAATCTCATCTAAATCCTTGAGATTTTGCTAGGTTTTTTTTTCTTTTCTATTGGTTACCAATATTTCTTTTCTCTCATCACACATACTCTCTTCTCACTTTAATATTTTTCAAGATTCATGTACCATATATATTTCTCTTATTCTTTTGGAATAAAAAAATGTCAAATATACTTCTCCTTTGTGTACTTTTTCTTTTGTTTTCTAAATTAAATTAATGTTTGTCTTATGTGTTAAGAGTAATCATACTTTTCTTACATTGATTATGCTCATAATCTACTCACGTAATATTTTCATAATTATCACCCTTAATTTTGTTATCCATATAACACAGTGACCCTCCTATCAATTTTCTACCATCATTGCCCATTTCTAGTGTATGCTTATTTTTGCATCCCATTTAAATATGTAATTAGATTTATCATAAAATAATTTTAGTAATTTAAAAAAACATTAAAAATAAGCAATATAGCTATTAAAATGTCAAAAAACTTATTTTGGTTTTACTTTCTTTTATCCAAATCTCAAAATTTCTTATTATTTTTTTTTACTAATTCTTATAATTTTGAATGTGTTTTTAAAAATTCATAAAATCCTTTCAAATCTTATAAATCTATATAGTCCTTTCAAATCTTTTAAATTCTTATCATATAAATCCATTAAAATCCAAACAATCATAAAAGTCTTATAAAGAAATATGATAAATCATAATATCCTTACATAATCTTTAAAATTTACAAGATTATGTTAAAATAATCTTTTAAAATTTTAATCCAATACCCGGGATTCCACTTAGTAACAAATAGAACCAATTTTGAATCACATTTTATGGCAGCAAATTGATTTTGTACAGTAGAATACAAGTTGGTAGTCAAACTTATATTGAAAGATACATATAGTCTATAAAATCAATTCTCTATTGGGTAGAATTGCTTCCACGAGAACTGAATTGTTTTTAAAAAAAATTAAGGATCAAATACTTATGTAAGGAATTTTATCAAATTATAAATATATTAAATATCAAATATTGTTAATAATATTATTTTTGATATGTAGAAATCGAACTCTAGCTGAAAATTTACAATAACTGCTCAACCAAAATCAACTAAGCTAGTCGGTAAATATTAATAACAATATGTTAATGTAAAAGTGATAATATTAGAAAATGGTAGCAAATATATATATATATATATATATATATATATATATATATATATATATATATATATATATTTCCATTATAAAGATAATTATTGTTGTTTAGCAGAGTGCGTGCATTAATGGGAATAGATGCTGGAAATGCAGATATTATTTATACAATGCAAGTTGAAAATTTGAAGATAAGGTGAGATGAGAGGTGGTTTCAATTCAAGCACTACTACAAAGCGTAAAAGAAGGAGAAGAGGACAAACTTGACCTTAGGTGTTCCCCTCCAAACTACAAATAAGATGGGACCTGTACCACATTGTGTTGGAGAAAATGTGCACATGAAGATTTAGAGGAATTAATAAATAAACTACAGCACTTTTTTTTTATTCATAATAGTCATCTAAAGTGTTATTTGGTGATAGCTTGGGCCAAAAGAGAATGAAGGGTAGTCACCATCAAATTTATCGATCATGACGCGAGATTGTTTCAATTTAATTAGATATTTTGAATTCGAGTATTAAATATATAGTTTCCTTAGATATTCTGATAGAGAGTTTTATTGCTCATAGTGATCATATGCAGCTCCATCATGATTCTCTCTCATGAAAGATACATATAATCTATAAAATAAAAAATAAAGGATAACATAAGGTGGAGGGCAAGTGGTGATGCAAAGGAACTGTTCCAATTTTGTTGTCATCTGAGAAATAGACAGGGGCAATAATAGATGGATTTGTATGTACAGTTTGAAACAGGGCCCCCCAATACCCTTCTGCTGTACATATTCTCTATTGCCAATTATTGCTATCATTCTTTTACTACTGCCTCTCTGTGTAGACGCTTTGTGCATGCATTTCATCTGTGATGTTTTTGTATTCAACCTCATTCTTACTTTGCTTATCTACATATCGTACAGACACTATTGTGTCCTTGGAAAAAGAGAAACATATCTCTCTACCAATTTTCATTGCCAATGTCATAACCTCGTCCACTACTGGTCATTCTAGTCAATGTGCATTGTGCCATGAAAAAACATTAGTTAGAGGAGGAATGCTCTCTTTTCAGCTTATTACTTGGCAACATCTTATGTTGGCCCTAGTAAAGTTCACTCTTCATTAGAGGAGTCTTTTTTGGATTTCTTCCACTAACAGTGTGTTAAAAGAATGTTAAAATGTGTTTGCTAAATGCTTCTTATTCTTATCAATAAAACACGATACAATTTGCAGATAATAAGGTTCTTTAGGCACATTAATTAATATATGATTCATGACTATGTTATAAAAAAGACTTGTTTTTTATATTTTTTCATACCCGTGAGTTTATAATCAAATTCCTGATTTGCTTAAGAAACAAGATTATCTGATCATCATATTACACTATATTGATTAAAAAAGACTTGTGTTAAAATGAGATTATTCCCCTCAACATATCTCGAAATTTTTTAATTTTAATTCTTATAAAAATTTAATATCTATTAATTTTTATAAGAAATAAAATCAAATTTTGATATATTTTGAGATATTGAAAACATATTTAATCAAAAAGACTTTTTTAGGCTAAGTGAAACCCTCTATCATGATTTCTTGCCTCTCTAAAAGGATTAGTTCTAACTAAAGGATTAATTCTAACTATTGATGGGAGATATTCTTGCAGCACATCAAAATAAATGCCTTTTTTTTTAATTATAACCGCAGAAAGTTAGCATTTTAATAAATATAACGTTTTTCACACACATTATAGAACTGCGAGAGATTAGGATACAAGTTTTTTTGCTGCATAGCTCAAATATAACATCATTTCATTTGGTTTATTGTTGTAAAAGAGGATAGAAAAATAAGAACAGGATGCTCAGACCTCAGAGAATTTACTTACAGTGGGTTGTTAGGCCTAGTGTTGTTAATGGTATAAGAGGTTATTTTTCCGTTTTTAGTTCGTTTGGCTTTTTATGGAATGGGATCAGTACCAAAGTCAGGTAGAAATCCCTTTTGCCCTCTCTCTCCAACCTCGTTCTATGAATGTCTTTATGAGGAAGTAATTAGAAGAAGGAAAAAAAAAACATTCTTTTTTTCTCAATTGCAATTATTACTAATACAACCTGAAGAAACAAAAGAAAAGAAAAGAAAAAGATGGGGTATTAATAATACAACCTGAAGAAACAAGACAAAAAAAAGGAGGGGCAATTTTATCCTACAGAACAATCCAATAAATGAAGGTAAAAAAAAAATGGGTAGGGTGCCAAAAAAAAAAAAACACTCTGGTTAACTTAACTAAACATGAGTATGTTTGGTAGTTGGAATGATCAGTGGATCTGTTTCATGTGAAGATATCTTGGTAAGCTCATCACCACCACCACTAGTAATTACTATCTCCTCAAGACAAGCATGTTCATTCTTGTTCATGTTAGCTTCTTTTTTGGTGAGTGTAGGTAACAATTTAGAGTTAGAAGAATCAGGAGCAACAGAACCAGAAGTGGTGGTAGTAGTAGTTGTTGTTGTTGAATTTTTTGTGAGTTCCTTGGCTCTTTCCACTTGCACATTCCAATCTGTTGTGCAAAGAACATAGAGCATGAGGCCGGCACATGAGGCTTGGGCTGCAAGCAACCCAAGCCAGAGCCCTGCAAACCCCATTTTGGCCACAAAGCCCAGAAGGATAGCCACTGGCATACCCACCAAATAAAATGAGCCCAAATTGATGTTGGCACCAATGGTTGGTCTTGCACTGCCCCTCAGGACTCCACAGCCTGTGGTCTGAGGGCAATTCCCAAGCTCACAAAGGCCAGCAATTGGCAGCACCAGTGACGTGATTTCCAAAATCTCATGGTCATTGGTGAAGAATCTCCCCCATTGGTGCCTCATCAAGGTGGTGAAAAGCATGGCTGCAAGGCCTAAAGCCACAGCACAAAAGAGTGACACTATCATGGACACTCTTGCCTTTCTAGGATTGTTTGCACCCAACTCATTCCCTACCCTTGTGGAAACACCAAGGCTGAGTGATGATGGGAACACATAGACCAAAGATGTTGTTTGGATGAGGATCCCCATTGAAGCAATGGTTGCTTTCGGGCTTACCAAAAGGCCACACAGCATTATCATGAACTCATACCACCACCACTCAAGACAAACTGAGACACAAGTTGGAATTGCAAGTGATAGCAATGAGGACCACCCTTTGATGCAGTCCACACTAGGGGGAACCCATGAGGCCTTGTATGCACCAGAAAAGTACACAAAGGAGGATATAAGAAGAATGAGGTTGAGGTTGGTTAGCACCATTGCTGTGGCCACCCCAGCAATTCCCATCTTGAGGTGAACCACAAGGAGGAAATTCAAAGGCACGTGGAGCAGAACTGAGATGGCTGAGCAATATGTAAGTGGCAATGTGATGCTTTGAGTCCTGAGGTAGATTCTTATAGGGTGGAGGAGTGAGAGCAAGAAAAGATCAGGTATGGAGAAAGTGATGAAGGTTTGTGCCACTGATGCTATTTCTTGGTCTTGGCCTGACCACAAGAGGATTCTCATCATGTTGAGCCACATGAATGAGATGGGGATAGAGGTTGAGAGTAGAAGGAGAACGGTTCTCTGAAGTGTCAAGCCAAGTATCTTCCATTGCTTTGCTCCATATGCTTGTCCACAAATTGGTTCCATCCCCATGGCTAATCCAGAGATCACAGAGTAGCCAGTGATGTTAGCAAAACCAATGGAGAGAGACCCTCCAGCTAGTTCCATCTCACCAAGATAGCCAAGGAAAATCATAGAGATCATAGCTCTTGAATATAGGATTAATCCAGTGATGGCTGTTGGCCCTGATATTCTCCCTATTGCCTTCATTTCTGCTATGGCCTGAATGAATCAATGCAGAAAAACAAACAAAAAAAAAAAAAGACAAATTGAATAACGAATAGTAGTTAATATTAATGGTATTTAATTAGAATCATAAAAACTGGCATTGTTGTTTGTTTATCATGTCACTATAGAGGGGGTAGTATTAGTAACTTGTTACTTTATTTAATTTACTTTCATATTAAAATAAAATAATACGTATATATGTTAGTAGTACTTGGTTTTTTCTTGTATTGATTAGATTCTGTTTCATTACCTCACTAAGAGTAGGCCATCTGTGCAATTCATCTTGAACATGATCATCAGATTCAGGGGAAGGGTACACAACTTTGGGGTGGGATTTTGTGGGACTCCGAAATGGAGATGCTGAAGATGGCTTGGGATTACACATGACTAGCTGTTAACTCTTATGATGTGGATATTATAAAAACAAGAGTTAAAAGAGATTGTGTATGTTTATATGACAAAGGTAGGAAAATATATGATATGATCCCCTGCTACTCTTCTCTTGTTTCTGGCTTAGGCCAGTGAGCGTGTAGTTTGTTTGAGGGAGAGTAGCAAGGTTTGTATTTGTATGTGGGGAGAATGGGATGAAGGGGAAGGAGGGGGGTTTATTCTTGAGGGGCCCTTTTGAAACGTGTCTTGAATTGACACCCTTAAATATGTGATAAAAAAAAATCAATCTCAACCCTGTACATATAAAAACACATGTTAAAAATGTCATGTACTTCGATTTTCGATTTTAATATCTTAAAGGATTAATCCTTCTTGATTCTTAATCTAGAAATATTCACCCAGATAATATTATATAATTTAAATTTAATGATCTCAATTTTAAATTTTACATATACAATTAAATTAAAAGATTTATATGAAAAAAATTGTTATTTATAGTATTTTTATTTTATCTAATTCAAATATGATTGTTTGTTAAGAATATATGTAGCATCTCAAAATAAAAATATCATATTAATAAAAAAGGTTTATATTTATTTTTTAAGAAGTTTAAAAGGAATGTCAAAGAAAGATCAAACTTGAAGGAAAGAAAATGCTTGTGGAGGTGCACGGTAACCGACCTTGTTCACTTTCTAATTTCTATCCCTATGTAAGTGTACGTGATATCCAAAATTTGTTTACTAAAAAGTGAAAAACAATTGGGAGTATATGGCATCTGAAGAATTATAGGCTGATAAGTCTTTCTTTACCTTTGAGTGTGGAAAGAAAATGAGTTCATAGCTATCTATAGGATGGTGAAACTCAAGGAAAAAAAGAAGAGAATGAAATACCTTTATTCGCTTTAATGATTTTTTTTAGCCGTCAAAACGACGACAAGTTTGGGTTCGATAATGATGGCACTAAATAGTGGTTTTAAGTATCTTCCTTGTTAATGGAAATGGATAACCTTTTCAATTTAAAACACCATGTTTTTGGGTTGTCGTGAATGGAAAAATAAAGAATTTTATCCTGAAATTTGGTTAGTGGAAGTAATGGAGAAGTCAATTCTCTTGCATATATGAAATTAAACCATAGGTTATAGACTTAAAGTAGTAGTAGTTTTTCATTTTTATTAACTGCAACTCTTTTCTTTTAATTAATATTATTATCATATCGTGTATTGTCACTTAATTAATAAAATGTTTAATTTTTCAGTAGTTGTTAACTTAATCGTTATCATAGTTAAGCTTTTCAAACAAGATGATAACTTAATTAATTAAATATATTATTTTATTTGATAACCTATCATATATTATTATTATTATTAGTTTAATTTTTATAATAAATATAACTTTTAATATGACTATTGTAATAGTCATCATACTTATTATATATACTAATTTCTGATTAAATAATATTTTAAAATATCTTTCAAGTATCTATTTACTCTTATATTATTATCATTATTGACTTCGAATTCATTTTTAAGAATTTCACTTGTAGTTTTTTATTTGTCTCTCTCTTCCTTAAGTGATTGGACTACCTTTTATCTTATCTAATTTATGATCTTTCTACACACATGTCTAAACCACTTAAAATAAGATTCTACCATTTTTATTTTTTACAATCGATATTGTCCTGACTTTTATGGTCTTCCTACACACATATCCCCTCTTGCTTAGTACATTCACTCATCTAACACAACATTCTTATAATTTTTAAATGAGCTTATTTTGTCGTTACCTTTTTACTGTGCAAAGCTTGTATACAACATCACAAGTTTTACGATTGTGTGGTAAAATATTTCTATAAATAATACCGGTACTTTTATGTCACATATAAGACTCAATGCACTCCTCCTTTTCATCCACCCTATCCCCGAATCTTGTGGTTAATATTATTCTCCTTTTCTTCATTGTTTTGTATATTAGTCATGATCTCCAAATTTTACTTCTAAGTAAGGATCGATGTGAACTAATTAAACTTACATTCTATAAATTATCTCATCTCTACTTATATATTATATAACTTGTCTTCACTTCACATTTCCTCTCAAATCTTCTAACTAAAATTATATCATCTTCAAGAAACATATATTGATCATAACACAGACTCTTGGATGTGCTAGGTAAGCACATCCAATTAATACTGAGGTAAATATATATATAAAAGTTGAATTAAAATATTCATTAAAAATGAAAATTTACCAGTTTCTCCTTCCCTTTTCATTCAAAATCTCACCTTCAAACATATACACTATATATTTATGTTGATTTATAGTTATAAGAAAATCTTAAATGACCACACGTTGTATTCTCACACAAATCATGACCCCTTCTTACAATATATTTGATTGCTCAATTATGAATTAAAGCAGTAAGCTCTTCTTTTAAATCTAGGGTTTTCTAGCCACAAAATCTCTCTTGAGATTTCATTGTATGCCTTTTTCATATAAATGAAAATCATATGCAAGCATTTTTTATTCCTGTGTGTATAACTCTAGGGTGATGTCCCAAAGTTTTAGAGCCTTAGATAAAGCTATTAGAGAAACTTAATATAATAAGTAAGTTACTAATCCTCAATTAATTAATTTTCTATTCTTTTGAGTCGTTAAATCATTTATCAAAACTTTATAATTAAGTATTTTTCACATTTTAGCCTCAACAAAAAAACATCTCTAACCCACTTAATCTATCTTACAATATTGTTGATTTAAGATGAAATTTAAACAATTTTTATTTAAAAACTTTTTTCAGCAATAGAAGTTATTACAGGTATTTCATGGTATCTTATAAGTAATGCATATATTAAAAAAATATTTTTTATTTGATTTAATCTTTTTATTAGAACATTAATTTTTTATTAATATTTTTTAATACTCAGTTTAAAAATAAAATCAAGACCACATCTCAATATATCAAAATATTGTTTTCGGTTTAATTACTTACTATACGTTGGACTTCTATAATAATAGTGAACTTACTAATAGCCATTGAATGTATAAAAGTGGAACCTAAAACATAGTTTATTTTGGTTGCTTTACCACATCCTCAACCTTATATATATGCCATTAATCAACACAAGTCTTTATTACTTTCATGGTTTACCTCACTACCATAAAACTAGATTGATCTTCCCTGAAACGTGGATCCATGAAAGTGAACAAGTTTGGGAGCCACATGAAATTTATCAAATAAAATACTGCCGTAAAAATAAGGTGTCAAAAAGCAATCATATAATTTAGCATTGCTCTTGTACTATATTTAAAAAGAAAAAAATATACAGCAAAATGCTACATTGTTTGCTTTGTTTTGGAATGTAGCTTCTGATTTGGAAGGTAAAATGTCTATCTTTGCATGTTCTTTGAGGCAGCCAAGCCTTTCATGTTGCATTCTTTCCCAACCAATGTCATAAAACCCCATTCCGAACACAACTGCAGCTGTCTAGTGTGGATAGAACCATATCTGAAACCCCGAAAGACCAAAACATTCCCTTGATGACTACTTTCCCAAATTGTAGAGATTGCAACTTTTCCATAACATAAAGCATCATTAAATATATGGATTAATTAGTACGAGATTATTTTAATAATTAGTCTTTGAATTTGAGTTTTGAATATGTAATTATATTAAATTTTTAAACTATAATTTTTTTCATCTATAATAATTTTATTTAATTCAAACATGATTATTTCCGATACCAAAAAAAATATGTGGTCTAGACTTCACCATAAAACATATCTAAGTTTAGGCCCCCACAGTTTCTACGCCTCTTGCTCTATTGCTCTTCATATTATTGCTCGTTGAATGTTCAATCACGAGCAGGCAAACTGATTGGGGCAATGAATGAGTACACTATGTTTATCAAGTTATATAAGAGTTGTAATGTGAGTAATTTATGTGTGTTAACCAATAGAGGAGAAATGAAATCTTTAATATAAGATGTCTAATCAATTATATTATATAGTTAGCGATATAGGGTCTTTTACCGGGCACTCGTACCAATGACAAGTTGCTTTGTCCTGTATTTAGGTTTCAGTTGTGGCTTAGAGGATTTTATAATGCACCTTTTTTTCCCACTGTCCGTTTTATAAAGGTTATCTTCATTTATATATATGATTATATCTATAAATATGAATATGGAATGGATGGTACACTAGTGGTGCTAACGGGGAACGATGGTGGACGGCCATAAGGAGGAGAGACAGATGGGAATTTTGAAACATTAAGAGAGAGAATTTGCTCAAATCACAACATCCATTTAATCTGTATCACAAAGGTCACGAGTCTATGTGTTGTATAGGATAGCATTAGCATTGTACAAGACACCAACAGAATTAGGTCCAGCATAAAGAATTAATATCTTATAACAAGATAAATTAAGATTTGAATATTATTTAATAATCAACCGTATTTAGAATATGATTACTTCAGAAGAAACATACTTGTGAAAAATTGAAAAATGCATTATGTAGCCTACAAGCAACACAAGCACCAATGTTGATATAGATCATAAGTATATTTCACATAAGATAATCTTACTATAGACAATTAGGATCATCCTAAGTGACAAACCTTTAAGTCTGTTCTTGGTTCGACGTTCAAAGACCATGTTTTTGATAAAATTCACATCAAAATTTATCGATTGGTGTAGAAACAACTATTGTTAACATTCAAAATCACACATGTCTCATATATCTCAAGGTTATAAGACATCAATCCAAACATTTTTTAAGTATTTAACATAGTTATATATTTAAAATTCGAACAAACTTGAGACTATTAATTAAGATAGAATAATCATGCCCAAGTTAATGAATTGATGGTGCAACAGAAACACCTATGCTCAATCATCATTAACCAAAACATTTTGTGTACTGGTGCGTTTTAGAACACCCAAGGTGGTGAGTTTGGTCCATCATGGGCAACTAAGTACTAGCTAGCTAGCTAGCTAGTTATTATTTGGTTACTCTACAAACACACTTTTGGTGCTTAGTCCCTGAAAATGGTAAAATTGTTGATTAGCACATGCAGGCTAGCCCCTATTTAGGAAATAGTGTGGACCTATTTTCCCATTAGATCTGAGTGTCCCCATTTTGATTCCGGGCGACGCGATACACAGTAAAAAAGTTTGGCATTGATGGTAAGGGACGTGACACCAAGCAACCAAATTAATTGCTTGGTGCAACCATATTAATAAAAGTAAACAAAAAACTACAAACCCCACCATCCCCACTTTTAATAATTAAACGAATTTCTCACTGGCAGCAAGCAACACGACATTTCTTAATTTTTCAGCTTCTATGCCATGGCCTTATTAGGTGCCTCCTTTAGGCACAACCTCACTATAACCGTCACGGGTCAAGTACTACGCACATGCACTAAGAGGGTGTTAATTACACTTTACACATGCCTCTACCATGACTTAAATATGATATAGATGCATGCAGAAGCTATGATGGATTCTCCCAAGTTGCTGGGGATTTATCATTCACTTTCTCCCCTATGGACATTTACTTCGCGAAAACTTCAACTACTTTGCTTTTTTTTGGGGGGTTGACTTGCTAAAAATAATATCTTTTATGTATCCAATAGTGGTTATATATGTTTTGATTATCTTACATTGGAGTTTAAATGTGAACATAAAATTTCACATTAGTTAAAAATGATTAAGTTTTTTTAAAAAAAATAAATTAACAAGTAGAACGATATATAATTAAAAAAATATCTCAAATTCTATAAATTTAACTTGTAGGTTGAGGATTATTCCTCATTTATATATTCTATTTCGATATTATTTTAATCCATATGAAATTTTAATATATTCTCCTTTTACCAATGACTATCCTACAAACCCGATTTATAAAGTGAGAATTATTTCTAATTATATAATCAATCTTAATATTATTTTTAATTATTATGGGACTTCAACATATTCTTTTTTCATCCACGATTATCTATTATATGAAACTTTTAACTCACCTCTCTATATAGGAATAATTACAATTTACGTGACTTTTTTAAAACTTTAGATTTTAGCTTCAACATGTGGTGTTTAATTCCTCCTATTTCCAAGGTAGCGTGTTTGAGTAGGTAAAGTAAATGTAAATTTCCAAGGTTAAGCATGAAATTTTCCCAAAATTTTTATGTAGCAATAAAATTATATATTCAATTTCAACTAGTTTTTATGTACCATCCACACAGAATCAGGACTGAAGATGGGAAAATAACAACCGGTGTCATCCAAAGGATGAACATGATTTGGAATCCAAATTCGAATTTGGCATCGTGATTGGGCAAGGACAGTGCCTAATTCCCTCCAACTAAGGGGTTTAATGAAAGAGACCCAATTTTAGGATCATGTGATTATGGCATACAAATGAACTGTCATCAATTTAAAAGACATCTTAAGACAGGTTTTGGCTTGGCAGAGATTATACATGGTATTTTTTTTTTTCAGAAATTCTATTTCTACAATTGTGTGCATAATTAAGAGATCGAGATAAAAAGAGAGAGGGAGAGAAGTAAAAAATAAAATTAATAATATAATAGGCAGAGATAAAAAAAATTATAAAAAATATTCTAAAAAGAACACATGAGAATAATACTATCAAGCTGATTAAAAAAGTAGACGAATATAGCTCAAATTTTATAGATATGACAAAAAGAATACTACAAATGCAAGCTTCAGGAAGAAGGGTGACAAGAAAAATCAAATATTAATTTTGACAGAGATAACAAAAATTATAAGAAAAACACATAAAAATATTACTCTCAAGCTGATTAAAAAAGTAGAGGAATATAGCTCAAATTTTATAGATATGACAAACTGAATACTACAATGCAAGCTTCAGGAAAAAGAGTGACATGACAAATCAATTATAAATTTTGACATGGTTATGCTTCTCTAGAAGATCGAACAGGTTCCACACTTGTATTGTATCCATCCAACCAAAGCTTTTTTTCCATGTAATAGATCCAACTACCAAATTCATCTCCTCTCTCCCCACGAATCAAATCACATCCTTTGCTTTTGGTTTAATGGAGTTACTGCGGAGATAACAAAGTTAAATTCCCCCACATGGCACCTTGAGTAATAATCATTTACCAAGACGTATGCATCTTTCGTATACACCAAATCACATATCAGGACAAAATAAAACTTTAATTTTGATGGGCATAACTGACGAAAATGGTGAATAATACTCTTCTCACATGTTCATACATGTCGTCACTTTATTGTAAATCTCTAACGTTATGTTTGATTCTTACGAATAAAAAAAAATAATCATTTTATTAGTCAGTTATCAAATTAATTTATCTAGTTTTGGCTTATAATCAACCACTTAACTATTTATAATTAATAATAATTACTGTCACGAATTCATCAGTTGATTATAAATAGATTTGTGAAGTCAATCGAAATGATACGAGCTAATGTACGTAGCGTGTGTGTGAATAGAAGTGTATGAGTAATTGATATTGTGCGAAAGATAATTGAAAGCAAATCGTGGCGAAGTGTATGAAACACGAATTTGTTCCATGGTATAAAAGTAGCAAAACGAATTGAGGAATTCGTCCCCGACCATTGATTATGAATTAAAAATAAAAATAAAATATTTAAAAACAATTTTGTTAAGGCTATTGTTAAAAAATCAAATTTTTTTTAAAGAATCAACTTATTTATTATTAAAAAATCACCTTTATGTACATAGGAATAACATTAAATGTTATATTTTTAATAAAAATATTTCAAATATAATTCATTAACCATTACCCATTACCCATTATTGGAAAAACTGTGAATTAAAAGTAAAAACATTTAACTTTGAAAATTCATAAAAACATTTAATACTTTATTCTTAAAATAGTAATTAAGATAATTTAATGAACAGTGAGTATTCCTCAAACAATGTCTTTTTAAGACATTACATAGCAAGACCTACAAATTAAATATAAACATTAAATGACCACAATGAATCAAACCAGTCGTTCAAGAATTTTCTTTTTCAAAGAAAAAAACTTATACCAAAATAAGGAGCATTAAGCCATGTCTCCATCAAGGTTTCCATCAGCAAAATTCACATATTCACTGTTGGCCACTTAACAAATTCATCCCACTAATACAACCAACTCACACATATGTATAAGATTCCAACACTTCATTATAGAAGCACTAATGCACAACCAGAATTGCCTAAAAATAAAAGAATTTTTCATGTGGAATAATTCCCAATCAGCAGCAACTCGTCTTGGTGGGAAAGAATGTTGCCCTAGATGAACTTTAGAACCCATGGAAGATGCCCCGACTACTTTGCAATTAGCCTCGAAAGGAACATCTTGCACAAGAAGAGCTAATTTACATTGAGGAAGGTCTCCACTGATTGCACAAAATGTCAACCAGTATTTGGTGACAGCTTTTATGATTTACATATTTACATGAGATTCCAAGATGTTTGGAAAAGTAATGATATATGAATTTTGTGTTTTACATCGTTCCTTTGACATCAAGAGTATTCACCCTTTTCCTACAGCTTGTTGAAGTCTCATGATTTACATAGCCAACCAACCTCACTGTTTTAAACAGACAACTCGCTCATCAGGATCACAAAAAAAAATTGCTCCCAAAGCTTTCTTTGCTTCAGAAAATAATAACACTCAAGAATCAGGTCATTCGCTTTAAACAATGACCAATAATAGTAAAGTACATTCAAGCATTCATTTATTTATTAGAAACAATTGCGAGATTGAAATTTTTGCTCAGGAAAAAAGGATACAATAAAAAATAACTATATACAAATACTTGCTACCTGTTCATTTTCACCATCCTCCTTCGAAAGAAATAAATGCCAAAAGCAGACAGAACATGATACCTCATACATGGCTTCGAGCCTTTTGAGCACCAGATCGAGGAATAGCCAACACAGCTATGAGTCCACTGATAAGGGCTGAAACAGCTGCCACAGCAAAGGCTGGGGAGTTTCCTCCACCAAATAGCTGATCCCATGGTCCACTTCCCAGTGACACTATTATCTGTTTAAAACATGATAAACATGTAACTCAATAGCTTCAAAACATCATTCACTTAGAACTACATACAGTATGTTTGGAACACTAAAATAATCGGAACTGATTTGATATATAAATAAATTTTGTTTGTGTAGTTATAAAATAGGAATTGATTTGATTTTAAAACCCTTTTGCTTAAATTGTGTCAGTAAAAATCCACCCAAATTTGGTTGAATTAAATTCAACTTCAGTTTCAAATAAATTAAAATTGAAAATTTTTCCCTCGTTAATGATTTTATTTTACCTATTCTAAGTAAGGGTAATAAAGCAAATTTGTTAAAACAATAAATATATATTATCTTGTAGGTGTTACATACATGAGAAATAATTAACAAATCATTTCATATTCTATTTCTTGATTAAATCTTCATTTTAGTCTTTGAAATTGTAGGACAGTATCAATTTAGTCCTTGAAATTATTAAAATTCCAAAATAATCCTTGAAATTGGAGATTGTAAGTCAAGTTAGTCCCTTTGTCACCCCCAGTCAATTAATGTGGCACGTTAAGTGCCTTGCTAATGCACACATTGGCCTAGTCCCTAAAATTATTAAAATCCCATAATAGTTCCTACAATGGAAGATCGTCAGTCAAGTTAATCCAGTGGTTATCCCCAGTCAACTAACAACGTTAGACACACTGATGTGGCACATTGAGTGCCTCGCTAGCTCCTACGTGGCAACCCAATCACATGACCATTTTAATGATGGTTTTTTGCAACATTCACCTCCTTTCCGCTTCTTCCTTCTTCTGTTCAAAATCATCCCTCAAACCCTAGTGCCTTGCTAATGCCCACATTCACCTTAATGTGGCACATTAATGTATAGAATTTGAGCTCCAAAAGGAACATGAACAAAATGATGATAGGCAATGTAGGACCATTAGTATTGTTAAGATAGAACAAAAGGCACAAGTGAAAGTTGGAGTGCCTCAAACTCGAGGGTCAATGACTAAGAAAACACAAGCTATAAAACTTCGTACCCCATTGCCCAGAGGCTCTTCGCTATGCGAAGGTATGGGGGAGGGATATTGTACGCAGCCTTACCCTTGCATAGGCAAAGAGGCTGTTTCCCGATTCGAACCCATGACCAACAAGTCACCAAGGCACAACTTTACCGCTGCACCAGGGCTCGCCCTCTTAAGAAAACACAAGCTATAATTAACAATTTTGCTACTATGATTTAAGATCAGTTATGTGAATGACTGAATGTAACAAAGCCATGTGCAGAATGCATCCTAAGATCCTAATCAATCATTGACCCTTGAGCTTGCAGATGTACCCCAACTCTCAGTTGTGCCTTTTTGTAATCTCTTGACTGTCCAGATGGTCTTACATTGATCATCATCATCACCTCTATGTTGCTCCTCTTAAAGCTTTTATTCTTCAAATTCTAGGGTTCAGAGACATTTTGAACAGGAGGAAGAAGAGGGAGAAGGTGAACACAAAGAATTGTGCGAAACTCAGAAAAAGAATTTTATTGATCTGTAAAAATGAAAATGATGATACAGAGAGAGAGCTACAAGGCTCGACTATTTATACAGTGAGATACTTCTGCTACAAGCTAAAGAATTTAAGCTTAACTGACTGTTACAGACTCCAGTTGTCATAACAGAAAGACAGCACAAACTAACTCTGACAGGGTGCTGAGTCAGGAACTGAGAAGGTGCTGACTCGGCTCAACGGATAATCTAACACAGCAACCACATATACAAATAACAGTTGTACACTTCATACACTGTCAGAATGTCACAAAAAACATTGTCAAAATATTCCACGTGATTGGTTTACCACGTCTTGACCAACATAGGAGCCATCAGAGCACTTACATCAACATGTCTGACACTGTTAGTTAACTGAGGGTGGTGACTGAACCAACTTGACTGGCAGTCTACAATTTCGTGAACTATTTTGAAATTTTAATAATTTGGGACTAAGAGGACTGTCTTCTACAATTTCAAGGTCTAAAATAGTAATCTCCTATTTATTTTTTCGTAACAAGTTCCAAATGAAGGAATTGATTAATCTAGTCACTTCAATGTAAAGGAAATCCAATCAAATCACACTTTTATGATCTCAAATACAACGGTAATAAGTGCACTTGTATGCAAGTGGGTTTCTTTCAAATTCAAATACAATGGATGAAAAATATAACAGTTTCTAACAGAAAGTATTTATATGCAAGTGACTTCATAATCTATGTATACCATATTAAAATCTGCCAATTTCTTGACATGTGATATTTGGGAGAAAACAGAAATGCACTTTAAGTTTTCATTATATCAGTTTGATAGTACAAAAATGTCATGCTGATTAAATTCCCTTTGATTCAAATATTAGCTATTCTTAGGACCTAGGACTGTTGTCTTATCAAGCAGCATAAAGCAGCACGTAATGCGCCTAGTGACTTAGGACCATTAATTACATTCAATTCAGGATAACATATATTAAATAATAAAAGTAGACTGAGTTCAAATAAAAATTTACTAAGATTATGCTTCACACTAGGTTGATACATAAATGTAGTTTGACTAGAATCGTATATGTTCAAAAGAAGAAATACCTGTGGGACCACTATTGCCAGATTTAGGACACCCATTGATAACCCTGTAAGTACCAACTATCCATATAAATAGTTCTACAGACACATCTTCAAGAAAGAATACACAAGGCAATGAATAGAAAAAGCCCACCTTGGCCGAGTCCCAATGACTCAATATGTGTGGAAATTAAGGCATATGGAACACTATAAGTGATCTGCAATAAATAATATAAAGCATATTAAATTAATCAAACCGTATATATAGTTTCAATTTGTTCACTATATATTTGGAACCATTTTCAAATTTGCATTTCTGACACCATGTTGTACTAAAATAAAAGGTGTCACAAGGACTGCACCCAAAAAATGAGAGAGATTATACAAGATAAGACAGTTTGAGCTAAAGATTATTGCACAGCCAAAGCAAATCAATTAAAGCAACTGATATGTATTAGCCACATATTCAATGTTGATAGGAAAGGAACAATATGCTTTTAGTAGAGTAGGGCAACTTACTGCCAGTGGAAACCCAAGAATGGTAAAGATAATCAATGCAGCTATCACAATGCCAGTTGGTGGTAAAGCTTTGCCTATATAGCCCATGTTATTTGCCACATAGGTTACTACTAACATTGCAAGAAAGCAAATGGTCATCATGATATTTGAGATTCCCCATACAAAACCAGCTCCCCTCTTCCTGCATAGACTCTCCATGAACAATGATGTTAATGCAAGAACAACTGAATTAAGCAACAAACCAAGTGCTCCCATTCTAACTCCAGTATCATAAACAAGGCCTTGATTTGGATCGCCACCATAAATCTCTCGACCCATCCAATCAGTATCAAAGAGAGTAAATGGGAACCACCCAATCCATGCCAGAGCAGTAACAGACAGAATTATCCATACAGGGGTTGTAAAATATTTGAATGTCCCAAATAATTCCCACATGAAAGCTTCTTCTGCACTACCTGACTCCCCTGCCCCTGCTTCAGCATGGGCTGCCTCACTTGAATTTAGAGGCACTTCATGAGCTGCCATGATGCTGATATATGTTGTGACCGCAATGAAAGCAATGTCAAGAAAGAAAGCAGACTTGAGATTTGCACAACTAATTGTGCAAGCAGGGGAAAGGGCAAAAGTAAAAATCTTGTACCAACCACTATATGATCCAGTTGCATAGCCAAGAATGTTACCAATGGCCATAAACAGTGAGTAATAAGCATTTGCAACACGTGTCCTTCGAGGATCCTTGCCTAACATTTCAAAGAATAGGAACATCAATGTCTTGTTTGTTTTCCAAATTGATCACTCATTTTATAAAAATGAAGGCAGACATAATAAAAACATTTTGTGCTTTGTTTTTGGTTGATAAGATGAGTGAGTGAGTTCACACAAAGCACACATAATTCTCCCTCCCTCTCTCTCTCTCTGAAATGAACATTTGTATGTCTAAAGTAACAGATATGATTACTGAGGCATCAAAAGGCATAATGTCTCATAAACATTCAGACATTTAGGTCACTTTTGCAAAGCAATTTAGGTCATATGTGATAAATTAAAAGATAATAACTATATCCTTTTAATTTAGTTGAGAACCGTATTCAATAGTAAATATCGAGCAGAAGATCTTATGGGCAGTGGACCTATTTTCAATCAGTGCAGCACGAGTTTATTTTCAACTAAGCTTGTTATATCCCACCTTATCAGTCATCCCATGTGATGAGTCACAGGAGAATGCAACTACTTTCCAGTTAGTTCGTTATCAAATTATGAATAGTAAAATATGTTATAGATTCTGCTAGTTTGATTAGTTGGTAGCAGCTTATTCTTTCCTGTTGCAAAAGTTTACATTGGATGTACACATGTACTTGTTACAAGATGTGTGAACAACATTTTTCTCATTCAATTTTCTTGGACACCTTTTAAATAGGATCATATTTATTCAGTTTTTTGGAATAGAAGTTTCAGTAGCTCAGGCTCGTATCCCATAATAGCATCTAACAGATATGACCAAAGATTGGTGGTTGTTTCAAATTTGGCACTACTGTGAATATGCGACAAAAGATTTTAAATTTGAAACTTATAAAAAATGTTAACTCAAACCAACACAACAGCTCATAACCTACCAAGATAGACAACAAAGCTAATTCTGGAAAATAAATGACCTTTAACTATATAACATAAGGCTCAATCCAAATCGAATCTTAAAAAATCATTAAGTTCAAGTATGATATGCAGCAATGAATAAAGATTAAAAAAAGAAAAAAAGAAAAACCAACTATTGGAGACAGATACTAGTTGTAGCCACACTAATAAAAGAACCAAGGTTTCAATTTTCAAATGCTTAGCAGTCAGCACTAATCTGTATATTATCTTATGTATGCATTTTTTTCTCTGTATACATAATTTTCTTTTCCATCTTTTAATTGTACACATAAGATTATTCAGTGATTAAGTTTAGCTTTCAACAAACATAAGTTTCTTCATCTATCAAAGAAAAACAAACACAATGCCGTAATTAAAGTAAAAAATCATGCGGCATAGCATGTGTTTCAAAGCAAGAAGCACTAAACAAATCTGGCAACACAAGAAAGCACAGAATGAAAATGGTAAGTTGGTAACATAACACCCCCTGACCCCTCAATACAACTAGAATGCAGAAAAAGTGTAGAATGACCCTCGAAAGAGTAAAGACTTCAATTTTGTTCCAACTGAACTTCTTAGTTGCCATTTTAACCCAAACTACAAACTAGGTGCCACTGCCAGCCTTATCCCGACAACAAATAATCTTCAACACGCGACACAATTGAATCATCGCATTTTACATTTTACATTCTGCATTTTCCCTAACAAAAATCATCATGTTGTCATTTGTCAATCCAAACCGAAAACACTAACTTTTCAAACTGAACACCAAATTCAGTACTATCTAGTAAAAATTCCAAGGAAGAAAGTTTGGTCAAATCCGGTCAACAGAAAAAACGCACGCTGATCATAACGGTCAAAGTTCAAAAAAATAACCAACTTCACGACCCACGAAGTCAACAAGGTATCTCGATCAGTTGCATTCGTAAAATCAATTCACGAAATAAACAATTCACAGCAAACAGAGATAACTTCAATTAGCGATTTCAAATTCAACAATCAGAGGGAGAAGGGAGAGAATTATCGGAGCTTACTAGTGAGATCACCGAGCAAGGCACGACAGGGGCCCTGCGTGACGTTGTTGGCGACGTCGAGGATCCAGAAGCCAACGATGAAGACGGTGATGGCGGCGGGGCGGTAGGCGTCGGTGTCGCCGAGGAGCCAGCCGATGTCGGCGGCGAAGGCGATGACGAGGACGGCGACGACGATGGCGACGGAGCCGACGAGGATGAAGGGCCTGCGGCGGCCGAAGCGGCTGGTGCAGCGGTCGCTCATGTGGCCGACGAGGGGCTGCACGAAGAGGCCGGAGACCGGGCCGCAGAGCCAGATGATGCTGGCCCATTGGTGGGGGATCCCCAGCTGCTGGACGTAGGGAGTCAGCAGAGACAGCTGCAGGGCCCACCCGAACTGGATGCCGCTCGCCACCGAGGCCACGCGCAGCAGCTGCCGGAGGGACACGCGGGCCCGGGCCGGGGGGCGGGCCGCGGTTGACGAGGAGGGCCGGGCCCGGGACCTGGAGGGGGGTTGTTGGTGCTGGCTGCGGTGGCGACCGTCGGGATTCGGCATCACTGACAAATAGTGGCACTTTTCCCGGTGCCCCCCCTCTCTATCTCTCTCTCTCTCCCTCGCGGGAACCGTTTAAGTCAGCTATAACGGGAAAATGAAACAAACTCAGACAGAGAGAAAGGGTTTGTGGTGTGTCTGTGGCGTTTCCACCGTTGTGTAAAGCAGAAGCAAAGGTGGTGTGGTGCAGTTCAGTGCGATTCCGTTGTGACTTGTGATCACCAAAATTGACCTCTTTGTCAGATTTATTTACCAAACTGCCCTCCTGATTATCATTGTTGATTATAGAATTATTTGTTTTGGTACATTGCTAATTCTAGATTTGTGGTTTTCTTTTATAAATACTCAAATTCATCCCTTAGGAGACACTCATAAATTAATTTTTGAAAAATAAAAAATTTAAATTTAGTTATTGAATGTGTAAAAGGTCCAATAAATTAACCTACAAATAATTTAATGAAAAATTGATTCATAAATTTTGTAATTTAATGTCAAATTGATCTTAAAAAATATAACTTATTTTTAAATTCATCATTGAATATTATAATTTAATGATAAAATGGTCTCACATATTTAATTGTAAGATTAATTTATCACACTTTTTACATATTTAGAGACTAAATTCATATTTTTTATCTTTTAGGAATCAATTTATCATTACATCATGCTTTCAAGAACAAATTTTCCTATTTATCTTATTTTATATTTGAACTCACTTCTTTCTAATTTTTCACTCTCCTTGTTAAGTAAATTTTTATCTTTTATCCCATTCGTATAGATAGCTTCTTTAACTATGGTGGTAATGATTGTAAATATATTTTATAAAGAACAATCTTATTTGAATTAGATCAGGCTACTATAAATACAAAGTTAATACTCAAAGAAAAAGGGTTATACATTGACAATATAAAAAATTTTATGTAATTTTTCAATCACAATCTATCATATATGATAAGTTTGTTAACTTTTAAAATAATTACCTTAATTCAAATTGTGATTGTGATTGAATAACAATATAAAATTATTTTAGATTGTAAATACATAGATATTAAACTCTAATACTTATAGTTACATGTCAAGGCTCAACTCAAGATTTGTAATTAAATTGAAACAAACACAAATTAGATGATCTAGTGCTTGATGATAACACATTCTTTGTTAACACACTCATTCTGATAAATTATTTATTATTAGTTAAAATTTATAAAAAATTATAAAATCAATTTGCAGTGAAATTCACTAAATAAGAAGTGAGATACAAAATTTTATGATTTTTTAAAAAATTCTACTTAATAATAATATATTTAAAAAATATATATTAAATAATGCCAACATAAACATAATATCATATCATACGATTAATATATAATCATATCTCTTAAACATATAAATAATTTTCAAATATATATACAAGAAATAATATCCAATAAGTGATGATACCCTTAATGGATTTTCATATCTCGAGAGTTTAATATCTTAACTTTTGACTAAGGATATTTTAGATATTTAAAAAGAGTAGTGTATTATAAAAGGTATTGATAATATTTTTCTTGTTATTATTAAGGTGGAGGGGGGACTGCAGCAGAAGTTCAACTAGTGAATGAAACGACAAGGGAAATTGGATAGGAAGGGGTTCGTTTTAAATGTGTTTTATTATAATTATAATATTATTATAGGTTAATATATATAATGGGACAGGTAAATAGGTAGTGTGTCACGTAATGCTAGGGATAAAGAAAAAGGTTATGGTGATGGGTTGGCAAGGGTCGGCTAACCCTTCTGTTCTTTTGGGGCTAATTAAGTAATAATTATTGGTTAGAAAAATGACTTACACTGATTAGAAGATTTTTTGCTTTTTGCTTCCTCACTTGAGTTTTGTGCATGGTAGGTATATATACGTATAGACCAAATCTATCTATTAATCTCACTGATGATTATAATTTCCTTGTTTGTTTCTTTGTTTGTGGTCTCGAATCGAATATCCTAAAGTGACTCTCATTGAGCATTATTTATTATCGACAGTGTTGTTTGAGCTTGTCTTGTTTCTTTTATGGCTTATAAAATTAAAGAGACATTTTTATCATAACTTCTATTTTTTTTCTAAATAAAGATATAAGGGCAACAAATTAAGGGTGTAAAATTGAACGAGTTATTTTCATGTATTGTGATCCCCAGGGGTTTTGCGTACGTAGGTCTTCGAGTATTCAAATGTCTGTGATGGTAATGTTTAAAAATTCATTGCCTTGCGATTCACGTTTAGAATTGAAGAAAAAAAAAAATATTGGAGTAGGTTGTATACAGTAAACAAAACTGATTGGTGAACATTTCTCTTCCACTCAACGACACTCGGTAAGATACAATATAGAGGGGGGAAAAGTATTAGTATAAATATAATAATTAATGCAAGAATGAGAAGTTTAAGTATGAGAAAACTCTATATTAAGAATAAGTTTAATAGTCGGTAAAAAACGCAAACTTGTTAAAATATTTTAAAATAACCCATTAAAAAGTTAAAAAATATAATTTCAATAACAAGATATAAAAAATTATCATATAACTTGATAAAAAGAAGAGAGAGAGAGAAATAGAAAACAATAATAAACATTTACGTAAAATATTTTATAGAAAAAATAGTATTCCTCTGTTCATATTCATAAAATCCAATTATCTAATTCATCAAAATTAAAAAAAAAATACTAATTTAGTTGATAACAATAAATTTATTTTAAATTTATAACTTCATTGTCATTAATACTTCTTTCTTTTTAAATTTTTTATTAATACATTATCTCTCTTCTTTTAATTAGGAGTATTTTTAATTTAAAAATAATTAGTGTAAATTGAATCTTATAAAAAAATATTATTTTAAATTTAAATTTTAGATAGAAATAAAAATGAAAGTAGCACTATATTACTCTAAATATGGGAGTCCACTCATTGAGTATCCCTCGTGTTAGGGAGGGGATGGGGCACAAAACGGGGCCACATTGCATGCTCTTCAATCATTTTGGTTAATTGCATGACAGAAGAATTTGAGGCATTTATAGAACACACATGATGTCTGTGAGCATGGTTCACTCTCAAAATTCTTTTTTCCTAGGTTAGGACTTAGGAACATAATAAATAAAACCCTTTTCTCATTAAAAAAAAAAACATCATTTTAAAAGTTAAATTTGAGTCGTCGTGGTGAAAGAGCATGTGTATATATACCTCATATCATGTGGATACATACTCTTCGATTCGTACTGAAGTAAATTCACGTGCCAGATATTTTTGTGGGGGTAACGTCCACATCATGTTGATTGTGAATGGTAATTTGAAGCTGGCTGCACATTGAAAAGTTAATGTGGCATAAGCATTTACTTTTTAGGGGGGAGGGGGGAAATAGATTCTGATTTGCAAACTTTGTTCCTTGACCTAAGGTGCTTTCCTTCCCAAGTTAAAGCTAACAGGAATTAATAATGATGTCATTTTATTCTTTTTAGTACATGCAAATTTAAGTTTTGTTTTCATTTTATAATTTTAAAAAAATTAATACAAAATCTTATAATGAAACTAATGCTACAGTATACAAAATAAAAATAAACCATCTCATTTGATTTATTTTAAGGTTAACTATATTTTAGTTCCTAAATATTTTGTAAATTTTAATTTAGTCCCTAATTTTATTTTAACATTTTTGTTCTTATATTGTATGGGCATGTTGTTCTTACCAAATTCTAAAATACTCTTAAAATTGATCTCTATCTCTCCTACTTGGTATGTTGAGCTCCTCTAGGCAGTGATCGGTACCTGCAAAAGAGTAGGTGAATGATCAAATTTAATGTGTAATTGGAAGATGTCTTTACTTGCATTGTACCTTTGTATTTATAATAGTATAATCTTTCAATTAATAGAATAGAAGGTTACTTAGTGATGGGTTAGTGGGAAAGGTAGTTATTATTCACTATATTTTGGTCAATACCAAGCCCCCCAAGCCACCATTACAATTTGTGCTAAGTGGCTTAACAAGAAAGTCGATCAAGTTCTTTATGACTAGGATATTACGCAACCCCACACAAACTGTGTGTGCTTAAACAAGAACTATAAAATCAAAGTGACTTGATGAAGAAGTCAACTAGTGAATCATTTGGGGGAGAGAGGGGATTATATAATCTCAAATGTAGGAAACACAAGACTTTAACTTAGTGAATAATCGGAGGCCTATATAGGCCTAGAATAGTAATGTCAGAACTTTGAAATATTTTTACCTGAGGAAATTTTTGGGAAAGTGTCTCAAGGACTGTGTAGGTTAAGAAAAGTAAATTTTTGTTTGAATTTTAAGAAAGTCTAAGTGTTGTGCTTTGAAGAAGAATGTGTATCCCGAGTTTTATCTAATTAACTTAAGGTCTAGGAAGGGCGAGTTGTGCACTTGCATTGGTTTGTTACGTTTAAATTTCTTTGAAATATGTTGAACTCAAAGTCTATTAAGGCCAAGTTGTGCACCTGTATTGGTTAGCAAGGTTTAAATATTTTTTGGAAAATTCTAGACTTAAGGCTTAAGTAGGCCGAGTAGTGTATTATGATGTTTCTTGGACTCGATATTTGTGTGTGTTAAATGTATGTCGAGTTAGTGATACTTATATGAGCAAGATTTCTACAATTATGCGTATCGATGAGGCTACCAACTATTAACGATGAACATATTAAACTCTTATTCTTTCCCTTCTCTTTAGGGGAAAGTGCAATCGATTGGCTTAACTTGCACCACATCATTCACTAACCACATGGGAGGAAGTCAAAGACAAATTCCCCAATCACTTCTTCTTTGAGTCTAGTGTTGAAGTTATCGAGGAGTGCATCATCAACTTCAAACAAGCTCCTAACAAATCGCTATTTGATGCATAGGAGAGATGCAAAGTCCTCCTAAGGAGTTTCCCTTGTCATGGATACAACAAATTCATGCAAATTTCAATGTTCATGAAAGGAATCACCAACGATTGTAGGAGGATGATCAATGCATCGGTCGAAGGAAACTACCTCAATAAATCCACCTCTCAAGTGAAGACCATAATTGAAGATTTGACAACTAGTAAGAGAACCATAGAAACAAATCAGTCAAATCCCAAAAGGTATGTATGAACTTAATGCTCAAGATAACCTTTTAGCTCTTAAACAAAAGATTTAGGTGCAAATAGAAGCAATGACTAAGGCAATCCAACAAATCCTACAACAACTCCAAAGTGTCATCTCGAAGAAACCCCAACAAGAATTCATGTATGAAGAATGTTGAGGAGGCCATCAAATATCAAAATGTACCGAGGTACTAATCAAAGAGGTTAACTGCATGAGACGACAACAACAACCATACAATAACTTCCAGCAAAAAGGTTTCAAAAACATGCATGGAAACTACAACTAAGCGGAAGACAACAAACCACAACAAAGACCAAATTTATGGGACCACACCACAAAGTTGGAAGAAGCCTTGACCAAACTCACAGGAGTGGTCATCACCAACCACAAAAACACCAAAGCCACGATTAAAAGCATGGTGACTCAAGTAGGGAAATTGGCCAAACAATTGCAAACCCCTTCAATTGGTTTTTTTACCATAGACCTTAGATTTTTTATCCATTGGTAATATTACTTTCCAAACTAGATTTCCAACTCAAAAGGATTTTCTCTTAACCTTTTTCTTATAATGCTTAACAACTTTTTCTTTTTGATGAATAATATTTTCTAAGGCAATGAATTTTTCTTAATCTGATAAATTCAATTCATCATATGTCATATTTAAATAATCTTGGACAAGAATTTCACACTATCTTTGAATCAATTTGAATTCAAATTAATTTCAATGGACATCAGTATTTCATGTCCATATACTCATTTAAAAAGAGTAACCTCCGTTGTCCCCTTGGGTGAATTTCGATAAGCCCAAGAAATTTGATTTAAAGTTTCATGCCAACTTCTAGAATTTTGATCAACATGCTTTTTAATCAAACTTATCAAGATTTTATTGATATATTCAACTTGACCGCTAGCTTTTGCACAATAAGGAGTAGAAGTTAACAATTTTATATTTCAAGAGCTAGCATATTGAACCACTTTTCTCCCAATAAACGCAACCCCTGATCCGTAGTAAGTGTTTCTGAAATGCCAAATCAAAATATGATATTTTGTTCAATAAAATTCATTACATCACCTTTATCTACATCCTTAAAAGGAATAGCTTTCACCCATTTCGTAAAAAAGTCTATTGCAACTAAAATATATATTTTCCCTTTTCATGAAGATAGGTGTATTTGTCCTATCAAATCTAAAGCCCATCTTCAAAAAGGCCAAGGTTTCGTTACAAAATGCAATTCACTTGCTAGCACTTGTTGAATAAGATCATGTTTTTGATAATCCTTGCAAGAATTAGCATAATTTATATAATTTTTCAAAATGGTTGGCCAATAATATCCTTGTTGAAATAACATCCATTTCATTTTTTTCGCTAGCTTGGTGAGAACCATAAAGTCCTTCATGTGTTTCTACTAAAGCTATATAGGCTTTTGAGTTTTGATTCTCCCAAACATTTCAATAACACTCTATCAACACCCCTTTTATATAACTCATCTTCCAAAGTCACATAATTCACAACTTTATATTTTGTCTTTAGATCTACTTGTGGATTAGGATTCTAAAGATAATCAACCAATGTTTTTTGTCAATCAGGAGATGTTAATGTAGTCAAAACTTCAAATTCTTCTAGTAAGTTTTCTTTTATAGTAATCAAAGATTCAAAATTTCCTTCATTTAATTTATAACCAGTAGCAATTTGTGTTAAGTCATTTGGTTCTTTATTCTCCTCTAGATATACGTGCTCAAGTTCAACATCATCAAATTTACTTAACAATCAAGTTTCTCGAGAAAAATACCTTAGTAATTTTTTTTATACATTTATATTTTCGATTTAATTGATTAATCACTAATTTTGAATCTTCCTTTATCAAAGCTTGTTTTGCACCTAAATCTATTAGAGTTTTTAAATCAACTATCAATGTTTCATACTTTGTTTCTTTATTTGAACATGTAGGTCTAATTTCGAATTAGATTCTTAAAGGTATATTATTTGGAGATATTATAACAATACCTATTCCAAAACCATCTAGATGTTTTGATCCATCAAAATATAATGCCCAAGGTTTTACTCCTACATAGCATTCTAAAATTTCGACATGGGTATGATCGACTAAAAAATCTACCATAATTTGACCCTTAATAGCTTTTAATGGTACAAAGTTTAAATAAAATTTCGTCAATGCAAGAACCCATTTTCTTATTCTATTATGTAGTATAGATTTATATAGCATAAATTTTAAAACATTATTATGTGATAAGACTTGAACATCAAAAGACCTTATGTAATACTTAAGTTTAGAACAAGAGAAATACAAGCAAAGACGTAACTTTTCAATATGACTATATCTAATTTTAGTAACACTCAGAATTCGACTAAGTTCATAAATTGCACATTTTATGCCATTTTGATCTTCTTGCACTAGTATGCTTCCAATGGTTGAATTTGATGCTGAAATATACAAATTGAGATTTCTTCCCTCCAAAGAAAGCACTAGAACAGATGGATTTGCAAGATATTTCTTGATGTCATCGAAAGTATCTTGTTGTTCTTGTTCCCATTGAAAATCAACCTCATTCTTTAATCTTAGCAATTAAAAAACACCTTAGTTTTTTCTAACAAATTAGAAATGAACCTTATAAGAAAATTCACCTTTCCCAGTAATGATTGAAGTTAATTTTTATTCTTTGGAGGGAAAGTATCGAAAATGACCTTTGTCTTAATTTTATCTATTTCAATTTCCTTTTGATGGATCACAAAACCCAACAATTCACCTACAAACACACCAAAAACACATTTCAAATGATTCATTCTCAGTCCATATTTTCTCATTCTTTCGAATGACAACCTCAAGTGCTGAAGATGATTGTTTTTCGATTTAGATTTTACAACTACATCATCAATATATACTTGCATAATTTTTCCAATCAAATCAAGCAAAATTAAATTCATAACTCTTTGATAAGTTACACCACCATTTTCCAAATCCAACGACATGATTGTCTATTCATAAGTTCCTAATGCCCTTAAGCATTGAAAAACTATTTTCAATATGTCTTTTTCAAAAATATATATTTGATTATACTCGAAATATCCATCTAATAGACTCAAAATTTCATTTCTTGTCGTTGAATTTACTAACATATTAGAAACTAAAATAGGATATTCATCTTCAGGAGTGGTTGAATTTAAATTCCTAAAGTCCATGCAAACACACATTTTTCCATTCTTTTAAATTACTAGGACTATGTTAGAAATCCATTCAACATACCTGGTTGTTCAAATAAACTTAGCATCTAACTATCTTTCGATTTTTGCTTTGATGGCATCCATGACATTAGGAGCAAATCTTCTTGGTGCTTGCTTAACAGGTTTCCTTCCTTTGAAAATGGGTAGCCTATATTACACTAGATCATTATTGATTCCAAGCAATTCATCATAATCCTATACAAAGCAATTCTTGAACTCCTGTAGCAAAGAAACATTTTTTTTTCTCAAAGCCTTGATTCTAACAATTTACTAATATAAGTGGACTTTTGATTTTCTTTAGCCCTTAAATTAATTTCTTCCAATGGATTTCATGCCTCCATTTTTTTGAGATTAGGGGACAATGGTTTTTCAAAATCTAAAGGTGAATTATCATATATACAACCTAATTTTGACCTCTCACCATTTTGTTCAAAATCATCTTCTACCATCTTATCATTGTTTTCTATTTCAAGCCTCATGCTACTCCTTTCATCATTCAAATTTTCTTTAATGGCCTTATTAGGCAACCCTTTTTTATATACGATCACAATAGCCATTTCTTTCAAACTATCAGCCATATAGGCCAACATTTAAGCCATAAAGCTCGAATATGCTAAAGAACTCATATTTTTTTTCACCAGTCTTCTTATTCACATAATACGAATCTTCAATTTCAAAGGTTACAATAACTACCAATGTCTGATTACTTTCATCAACAAAAGAAGCATAAAATCCGTAAGAAGTCTGATCTACCTCAACCACTTCCAACTTACCATCTTTATTACAAAAAAAGATTTTCTAATGCACCGTCAGAGGAACATCATTCCTTGAATCCACTCTCTTCCAAGCAGCATGTTAAAGCTTGCTTGAGAAGACACCATCACAAACACAATAAGTCTCCTTCGAATTCCAACAAATACATCTAAATAGGTGACTCCATTTGAAACAAATGTCTTTCCACAAAAATAAAAAACAACAATATTATGAAGAATAAGATCATTAATAGTCTTGCCAAACCTCCTTAGCATACATTTCAACAAAATGTTGATAGCTACTCCACCATTCACTAAGATTTTGTTAATAATCGTGCCTTCTACCATGGCGGTCAAATTGAAAGGCTTCATATGAGATTTCATCTCATCTATTGGTGGGTTGAAAACAACAACATTGTGATAAGGAATGAAACAAGACACCTGAGTCACCCAAACAACCTTTGGACTTAAAGAAGGGTTTTCGAAACATTCTTCCCTGCATAATCCCTTATCACATGACGAGCTTGATATTCTTTAGCGAACATAGCAGGTAGAATTGAAATAATTCCACTGATTGCTTCAATTGAATCTTCAAACCTTGACTCAAAGAAATTAGTAATCACTTCATTCTCTTCACCTACATTTGTTAGTTCACTCTTTCCAAAAACAAGGGGTGGACTTTCAGTGATCCTCATGAAAATAGATGGATTTGTACCACTATTATTTTGTTGCTCTAAAATTGCATTCTTCCTCAACCTTTGATGTTTCCTCCATTAGGTTTTTGACATGTTTCTATTCACCCATTGTGGTTTTTGATATTTATATTACCCTTTATGGGAACCCTCAATAGTTCCATTTCTTTGAGGCATCAAACCATTCACCTCAAATGTTTGCCAGCAAGAACATGAACATGATTTCCTTGTCGAATCTACCTATTCGAAGGGACCCCAACATATGAGACATAGGTCCTCCTTTGTGAGATATTTTATGGCTTTTGGACTTGACTTACAATCATGTTGATGTTTTACTTTCCCTTTCCTTTAGCATCCACTTCCTAAATATTTTGATGATTCTTGCAAATTTCAGAAGCTTCAAAAGCTTTTGCTGTAGACTTATTGAACAAAATGTTGTATCGCGGGCAGATCATCACCTTCTTTTTAACCTGTTACTTCTTTCTCAAAAAATCCAACAAAGCATCTCTCGTAGGTGGGAAAACAAATTCTTCCCCCTTCTCAAAATCTTCTAGTTCTTGATTAACTTCATCTTCAGACAAAGTTATTTCAACTTTGAACATTCTAATCGAAGCCCTTACCATCAGAATCTAGACATTTTCAGCATAATTGGCTTGGACTTGGCAAGGGTCAGTGTCCACCTACATTGGTTTCTCTTCAAACTTTAGTCTTCCTTCATCAATAGCTTTTTGAATCATATCTCCGAAATGTAAACAACTATTAGTTCAATTTCCATAGACATTGTGAATTTTGCAACATATTTTTCCTTTCATTGCTCAAATGGAGGAATTTTATGATAATCACTAAGTGCAGTTTATTTATCTTTCGACAATACATCAAAAATCTTATCAGCCTTAGTGATGTCAAAACTATATTTTGAATTTGTAAATTTATGCTTTTCCTTTGGTTTTAACATTTGACAAATGTAAGGAAGACCTAGTTGTAATTATGCAAAATATATATCATTTTCCCATTATCAAAATCTACATCTTGGAAATTTACAAAATTATCATAATCATTATATGTTTCTACATATGCAACCTTTTCCTTCCTATCTTTGTCAAATTTCTTGTTCCTTTCTTTCTCATATTTTATTTGTTCAATCCTTCTTACTTTTTTTATCAATTGTGCCATATCCCTAATTTGTTGATTCACTAACTTCTTACAAATAAAAAATTCTAGGCCTGCAATAGCCATTCTAACCAATTTATGTTCAGGAATTTGTGTATAACATCTAATTTTCATATGCTTGAATCTATTTAGATAATCCTCAATCGATTCACTATTAAATATTTTCAAGTGGTCAAATCGATCAAACTAATTCAAGTTTCTTCTCTAAAGAAATGTTCATGAAACATTCTTTCGAGTGGATCCCAAGTATAAATCGAATTTGAGGGAAAAGTAGTGAACCTAGTGAATGCACTTTTTGTCAAAGAACTAGGAAAATATTTCATCTTAAGGAATTCATCTATGGTCAAATCATCACATTCAATTTGGTATCGAGTTACATGTTCTACAATAGATTCCCCTAATTCTCCTACAAATTTCAAGAATTTTGGGATTATATAACCCCTTGGTAACTAAAATTGTAACACATAATCAAGAAAAATATAAACAAAATAAGGTTGAGGAAGCCATGTCTATTCAAGACTTATTTTATCATTTGATCAATTTATGGGTTTTGAAGAACATCATGGCTCAGCCTAACATTATGGATGTTTTCCCCTTAAGTAATTGATTTCATTACACATTGAGCAAAACTTCATCAACATTTTGGTTTCTATTGACTAATAAAGGATTTAGAACAACTAATTGTCTTCCTTCATTTGCTTATCTTGTCTGAGGATTTCCTAGATCATTTTGATTATTCTTGACTAGTTGTTCATTTATTGAAATTTCACGTATTATTGATCTATTGGTAGACTAATTTCTAGAATTAGCCAAGACATCTCCAATTCGAGTCAAAATTTGATTCATTTGTTGATAACTTTCATTGGTAGTTTTCAACATAGGATTCAGAATCGATGCAATATGATTGGTTAAAGTATTAATCATTTCATGATTACTATAATCAATTTGTTGTCTAAATATTGTCAAAGTTTCATTAGAAACTCCAGTCAAAATCATACTATCATCACCTGTTATCCTATCTTCAATAGGAATGCCCATATTTCTTAGTTGTCCAACATTATAATTATGACTACTGCCCCAAAGTTCCAAATGGCTATTTTTTCTCCTACTGACCATAATAGGTGGAATAACATGTTGACTTTGAGGAATAGGCATATTCACTTGTACAATATTCATATTATTCAACAAAGGTGGCATACCCATGGTCTTATAGTCGAAAATGGTGAAGTATTGGTAGTTGCTATTATATTGCTTTGTGGCAAAGTGACTTCGACAACAAATGTCTGAACTTGTGAACACATCACTTCTTCACCCATTGCATTAATAACATCATTGTTTAGCTGACTCACAACCAGGATAACTTCATTGTTTATCCTAATAGATGGAATTGTTTGATTTTGTTCATGATTGTTATTATTGTTAGAACTGCTTGTATTATTATTATTATTATTATTATTATTATTATTATTGTTGTTGTTGTTGTTGTTGTTGTTGTTGTTGTTGTTTTTATGATGATTTCTTTGACTATTTCTTGAAGTTGTCATCCTACCATTTCTTAATAACATGCAATTCTTCCTAAGATTTGTTCTTAAAATCGGAAGTTATGGCAACTTAGTCCCCCCGAGCATGTGTTAATCATGAAAATTATAAATAAGTTTTTGAAAATATTTTATATTTCTAAGAATTTAATTTTCAATAGTGATTCTATTAACAAATAAATGTTTAAGATTCAGACATAAAATTCATTTTCAATTTTAAGTTCTTTTTTGTTGAACAAACAATTATGGTTTTCATCTTAAGAGAATTATCTAAGTATTGGTGAAAATAGTGATATCCATAGTAAAGTGTTTTATATAAATAGTTTCTCTAACAATTCCAATAGTAACAGTTGAAAACGTTGAATGACACATATGAGATAAGCAACAAAAAACTATTGACTTTATTGGAGAAAAGATAAAAATAGACTTTCAAATCAATATTTAAATAAAATAATAAGAAAATATAAGAAAAGTGAGAAAAAATAATGGGTTCAACCACATAAAAATAAGAGGTATAAATATTAAAATAAGGGGTATACATTTATTTATCTTCACATAAAAAATAAGCAAGGGAGTGCAAACATATAAAATTAGGGGGTGTAGAACATAAAATTTTGACACAAATATAAGTAACTTTATTAAAATGTAGTGCATTTATCCATCCTCAAATATATACAAGTGGGTCCGCCCTTGGGTACAAGAAAAGATAATCAAGTTATTTTATCAATATGACAAGTTAGTAAATAACATTTAATGCTCTAACATTCACTTTCTTTCTCTAAAGAAGATAAAAGATGATAATTACAATGTTCTTCAACAACTATTTTTGAAAGACAGTCTAACAATACTAGAGTACTTGAAGGAACTTAATCTAAGTATAATAAATGTTATCTTATCTCTTTCTAAGTATAAATATGAGTGAAAAGGCTTGAATTATAACTTGTTTACTCCTTTGAAAGATGAAGTAGTATGTGAACCTTAGCCATACCTTTTCTAAGTCAAAAGGGGTGAAAGCCTAAGAAGGCTTTGTGGTGTGAAGAATACCTAGTATTTTGCTTGGAAAAACAAGTTAAAGAACACTCAATTGTAAAGTCTAGGAAGGTTAAGTGTAAAAAATACTTATAACTTATTTGTGGTCAGGAAAATTTTAGAATATATTTGATTTAAAATAGAAAAATAGATTTTTTTAATTAAAATAAAATATAAAAGGAGTAAGTTTCATGAAATAAAGTATACAAATTTTTTTGTATATTATTTCTCTCCTTGATGCACATTTTTAGTGATTTAGGCATAGGTTTGGACATAGTATTGAGTTGGTGAAGAAGGGGTATAAAAACCTTTGTGTTTGATAGATAAATAAGGTAATAAAAGTAAATAACTTAGGACATTCTCAGTTCTCTAATTTTCATTTTTTCAAAGAATTTTTATAAATAGAATAGTTTGTTTTTATTGTATTTCATTTGATCCCATCCTGTGGGAATTCGGAAGGGATAAAATAAAGCGTGGCATTTTTTCTTACACAAAGACACCCAAATCTCTCTCTCTCTCTCTGTCATCTTCTCAAGTTTTTAACAATGGCGGCAGTGTTAGAAGCGCCATTCGCAACCCCATTTTTTTCTTCAAAGCCTCACCACACTAATCTCCCTCCCTCCAAGTTTCACACTTTCCCCTCAAAACCCATCTCTCTCACCCTTCGCAGTACCCACTCTCATTCTTGTGCCGCACATGCTTCTCCTTCTCCCCCTCAAGACCCGAACCCGAGCATCGAGCCCGACTCTGACCCGAACCGAGATCGCCGGAGAATCGTTCGGGTCGCCTGGGAGAAGATCGTGCGCTGGTCCAGGTCTTGGCGCTCCAAGGCCAACACCGACGTCCTCCAACGCACAAAAAAGGTCACACTTTATTTCAAATTATAATAATTCTAATCAAATAAAAAATAAAATATCACACACACGTTTGAAAATATCCAACACACATTTTTGGTTTCACGTATATGTGTGTTTTTGGAAACAATCCTGTTCACCAATGGCGGTTGAGTCTAGCGGAAGGAACAGAATTGTCTCTGAAGAAGGAGACATGTGGGAAACAAAAAAAAAGAAGAGGAAACAATCGTGTTGGAGACACTATCAGCTGGAGTCGTTATGATTATAATTAAATTAAAAAATAAAGAAAATTTGAATCTTGGTAATGTGATATGGTGTTTTATGAATCTTGATACAATGTGATAGTGTTTGGTTGGTTTCTTTTTTTGTGTGTGTTGTGAGGTACACTACTGAGATTGTTATTTTTTTTTTTTTGGTTGAGGAAAGGTGGTTGTGCTTGGAGGAGGGTCGTTTGGGACGGCAATGGCTGCACATGTGGCAAACAGGAAGGCTGAGTTAGAGGTGAACATGCTGCTTCGGGACCCTCAAGTTTGCTTGTCTATCAATGAGAAGCATAGGAATTGGTAACCATTTTGTCTGTGCTCATAATCTGCACAATTACAGGTTAACTTGTGGGTTGTGATCATCTAATTTCGTCGTCGCAATCTGTTTTAGGTGACTGTTTTGTGTTTTCTGTTTGGCAGTAACTACTTCCCGGATCACAGGCTGCCGGAAAACGTAGTTGCAACGACTGATGCAAAATCTGCTTTGCTTGGTGCGGATTACTGCCTCCATGCAGTGCCTGTTCAGGTCATTTGAGTTTGTTGTTTATTTTTTACTTTAATCATTCTGTATTATTATTATTAGTAGTAAGTAGGTCTTATTTGAATAAATTTCTCTGTAAATATTTATAGAAGAAAATAAGAAACAAAATGAATCAAACTTCTTTCATAAGTTAAAAGCAACTATTTTGGCTCTGTTTGAATAAACTTTATCTATAAGTGCCTATAGATGAGAAAAAAAATGAATCAAGCTTGTTTGATAAGTTAAAATCAACTTATGTCTCTCGGTTTTTGGAGCTAGATGAAAGAACTTTTATAAAAGTTAGACTGCATAAGTTGATTTTAACTTATGGGAGAAGTTTAACGCATTTTACCTTCTTATTTTCTTCTTTTATAAGTGTTTATGGGAGAAGTTTATTCTAGAAAGGCAGTAAGCTGTAAGCCTGCAATAGTAGTAGTGGTGGTAATAATTGATGCTTCATTAAGTTTGAATCTTAGCGGTCAAATAAAATACATATGATGAATCCTGACATCTGACATTTGTGAAAGATGTGACTGAGTATGTTGCTGAGTATTTGTTTCTGCTATTGCAGTTCAGTGCATCATTTCTTGAGAGTGTTGCTGAGTATGTTGATCCAGGCTTGCCATTCATATCTCTCAGTAAAGGCCTAGAGCTGAATACATTGAGGATGATGGCTCAAATTATTCCTCAAGCACTACGAAATCCTCGCCAGCCTTTTGTTGCACTATCGGGGCCTTCTTTTGCTCTGGAGTTGATGGATAAGTTACCCACAGGTGACAATGATGTTGCTACTCGCGCATGTGGTTTTTGTTCCTTTAAATATATCTATGTGGAAAGTTAGTCAATTTTATCTTTTGGTTCCATTTTCTAATAACAGCAATGGTGGTGGCATCAAAAGACAAAAAATTGGCAAATACCGTTCAGCAACTACTCGCTTCAAGTCATTTAAGAATCAGCACATCAAGGTAGATGACCATCAGTGGATTCATACATGAAATTGAATTTCATATGTAAATGATTTGCTTTCATTTCTGTCTGGATTTCAATTCACCCTTCTGAACTAGTATGTCTTTCTTGTTAGCTTACTCATTCTCACCTATTTTTATTATGCCCCAGCTTCTGCTTCTGTTTCTGCTTAATGTATGGTATGTTGAATATGTACAGATATTGATGCAGACGTTCAGCTTGTAATCTCTGATAACTCCAGTGATGTTACAGGAGTTGAAATAGCAGGTGCACTCAAGAACGTGCTTGCAATAGCAGCTGGGATGGTAGAAGGTATGAATCTTGGTAACAACTCAATGGCTGCTCTTGTCTCGCAAGGGTGTTCAGAGATACGGTGGCTTGCAACAAAGGTAATTGACTTCTATTAAATCAATTCGTAGAATTTTTTGCAAATGCTAGAAACTGTCCCCTTCCTTTTTCTGTATGTAATCAATCATTCCATTGAGGACTAAATTGGTTACCTCTTGAATTGCTGTCTACTATCAACAACAATCTGACTAACTGTAGGTGCAATGCTGTATGCAACATCTAATTTGCAGAAGGCATAGAATATACTACATATAATGATTAGCACAAAATGAAGAATAGTGTTCTGATGCTTTATAGCTATTTCAATGGTTGGAGGTCTTGGTTTTGATGATGTTGTATATATTTATTTCACCTTAATACATAATAGTAGACACCCTCTATTGGTGTACACATGCACATTCACTTTCCGTTAGTGGCTCCATTTAACATATAAAGTGAATTCTGCCTATCTTGTTTCTCTTCCCCCAATTATCTTTTGAAGATGGGAGCAAAGCCAACTACAATAACAGGACTGTCAGGAACAGGAGACATAATGCTTACATGTTTTGTGAATCTTTCAAGAAACAGAACAGTTGGTGTGCGACTTGGATCAGGCGAGAAGCTTGAGAACATACTTAGTTCAATGAATCAGGTATCTATAAACTTTCCAAGTGCGCCTGGTCATTCCTGAAATTCTCGCAAGTGGCAGAGTTACTGACGTGTGTATACCTACTCTGTGCAGGTAGCAGAAGGTGTTTCCACTGCTGGAGCTGTGATTGCTTTGGCACAGAAATATAATGTAAAGTTGCCGGTCTTGACAGCAGTTGCTCGTATTATCGACAATGAACTTACCCCTAAGAAAGCTGTTTTTGAGTTAATGAGCCTCCCTCAGGTTATTCTGACCCTCCTTTCAGAAGAACTATGTTGGTTTTATATTGAGTTTACGAATTTGATTGATGACAATCTCTCATTATAGGTTGAAGAAGTATGAAACCTCCCTGCACAATTGCACATCCCTTATCTACCAGCTGCTTTTTAACTGCTGCTTGTAAGACATTCGAGTACTCAATTCTTTTCACCATTAAGTCTTGGTGAGTAAAATTTTATATAGTTGGGGTTGCCCCATACAGTTACTAGAATTTGAAAAATGTGTAGTTTCTAGACAAGGCATAATCTCACCTCAATATATACTTCTTTATTTGGAACCACAAATGTGCATCATTCTAATGAATGTGATTTGTTTGTGCAACTACTTGGCATCTGTGCTCTTTAATATGAATGTTTTGGTTTATATGAGAACTAAGGAGCTTAAGATACTCTTTAATATGAATGTTTTGGTTAATATAGAGAACTAAGAGGTTACAAAATCGTTGCCAGAGTTGGTGATTTTGTCTTGACTTTTCGTGAAGCCATTGTCTAATTTAAACTTTGTATGTAGCAAAAGCATATGTACTTGTATTTTATCTATATTATGAGCGATACATGCATAAGATTCGGTAATTCAATAATTTCTCCGACCGGTAGAATATCTTATTGGTAGCCTCATACTTCAACACATTTTTTTAAACTTATTTGTTATATATTTTTTTGAGGAAAATATTATTTGTTATATTATTGACTGAATTTATTAGAATTTTTTTTTGGGTCTCATTTTTTATTTAATGAGTTCTAGATTTGGCAGCTTTTAATAAATTTTAATGAATAATAGAGAATGTATTAAGAGTGTGATAAAGAGGGTTGTTAATCCATTTTTGCTTTTCACATGCCAATGATAAAGGAAACTTCTCTCTTTTTTGAATTCTATGCACTCTATTTTGTTACAATGATTATTCAAAATGTTGTGGATAGACTTCGTTGAATAATCTGATTGACAATGACCGACTCTTAAAATTATAGCACTTGCAGTAATAAGTAATAACAATCTTTTCCAATTAAAATATTTTGTAGAAAACGGTTTCTATGATTGAGATGAGATTGGTATGTGTTACAAAGATGGAATTTTTTAAAGAACTTGTGATGAGAATCTCGTAATGACAAGCACAAATTTATTTCACAAGTTGAGAACAGGACCTTCATGGAAACAACAGCAATTCATATTTAGCATCTTTGTAGTAGAGTCTGTAATATGAACACCACGACTCAGACTTTCAAATAGACGAAACTTTTAAAATAAAAAAATACTGTTATATGGGAGACTTAGTTCTTGATTTCCTCGTATACAAGCTAAGAGGCTCTATATTTATAGACAAGCTCTAGACTTAGATACGAACTTCACACACCACAATAATTCATTCACTCTAGTGTTATGATTCACACATAAATAAGTTGTTGTTGACAACCATAAGTTCGCATAAATACACAAATTATCAAAATATAGAGCCTCTTAGCTTGTATACGAGGAAAGAGTATATTCAAACCTTAATCATAGGTTGACAATTAATTTAAGAGGCAATTGGTGATTAATTGTCTATTAAGATAGTCATTATCAAAATTAACAAATTTATTTATCATGCATGATAATTTGTAATTAGAAGATAATGTAAAAACACCATGCACTAATATCATGAACTTGAAAGTTTGAATATGGTACCCTAAAATAAATCAATTTGCATAAACTAACTAATTTGTTTTTTTTTTTTGTTTATCTTAAGCTAAGCAAACAATTTTTGATAAAGAAATGTGTGAATAAAGATAAGATAAGCTTAGATTATGAATTCACATGCATCAATTTCCCCATAATCTTAATCATAACTAAGAACCCAAAATTAAACAATTAATCACCAATTGCCTCTTAAATTAATTGTCAACCTATGATTAAGGTTTGAATATACTCTTTCCCCTAAATTAAACCTCGATTTGATCATTTGGAATTTAATTTAGGATTAATGATGAATTATAGAGAGGTTTGCAAAAAGAGAATTCATGCCACTAATTTGATCATGCAAGTTTTACAAACCTTATCAATCATTCTACAGATTAGTGAATTATGAGTAGATGGTCACTAACACATAATCAACTATCAATCAAAGTGATCAGTTCCAACATAAAAGTTAAGATGATAAAATGATAGGATTAATTGAATAATATCATATAACTCAATTAAAATATAGAATCAGAGTACATGGGTATAGGCCATACAAGTACATCATAATCCGAGTCCTAAGGATTTAGCCATCCATGATCATAACACAACCAAACAACATACAAAATAGCATGTAGAATGAAAGAGATCGATAATCCTTATAAATTATGACCCCAATCGTTCCTCACACGATCAAAAACCCTTTGTTGTTCGAAATAATGTAAAAGATCCTCTAAAACATCTCCTATCTTCTATTTATACTAAGGATAATTAGAATTGCAGCACGAAGGTCAACAAAGGCCATGCTAAGGGTAACATGGCCATTCTTAAGAATTAATGACGTTGATGCTAATGTTTTCTCATGGAACAGCACTGACCATGCTATCAGTAGCATGACCGTCCTCGTATGAGTGACGTTGGAGGGGATTCTTTGTTGAAATTCAACATGACCATTTTGAAATAGCATGAGTTGTAGGTTTAACACGGGTCGTGCTACAAGCAACATGAGTTGTGCTCTTTGAAGGCACTCATAATTGATTCTTTACTTCGCTCTTTTGGTCCCTTTTTTTATGATTTCAACTTCTTTGCTTAACTATTTACACAATAAGATGAAAACAAGATAAAATGAGATAAAAATTAAGGCTCAAGAACCTTCAAACAATTTATCATGAAAACACTTTACAATATTAATGTATCATATTTTTTCTTATGTCGAGTCTAATAAATATGTATTATCAACAAAATACCAATAAAAGTTTTTATACGGTATGATTCTTAAGGTAATTATTACAAAACTCAATACACTTATCATAATTTTTTTTACCACAAATAAACTCATCATAGTTTGTGATTAAGAGAAGGCTTAACTGCTTATTGTACGTTCAAAATCTCTTTGCGAAGAATACAAGTACCAACTTGGTTACTTGGGTCAATGCTTCAAACCTTGAAAATTCATCAAACGTGTCCAAAGAAAGGAACGGTGTCAATGGGTCAAGAGGGTTCCTCTAGACCAAAAGTTTTTTTTTTTTTATAAAAAAAAAACAGTTGAAATTCCAAGTACCATGAATAGACCGAAGACCAGGTCTATGTTTCCACCCAAGTTCATATTTGTTCTTGAATATGTTTTTAATGTTTAGAAATACGATTTTTTTTTTCATTTCAATATCTATTTGAATTTTATTTATTTTTTCTTTTACACTTAATCATAAAGTTGAATTTTCCATTCCTCGTCTTAAAACTAAAGCACGCGATTTATATTTTTCAACGACTAAAATAATAAAATAAAATGTTTTTGATGTTTAGAAATATGATGTTTCTTTCTTTTTCATTTCAATATCTATTCGAATGTTTTTATTTTTTTTCTTTTCATTTAATCATAAAGTTGAATTTTTCATGCTCGTCTAAAATCAAAGCACGTGGTTCGACTAAAGTAATAAAATTAAACAAAAAATTATTTTTAAAAAAGTTTTTAATTTTGTATACTGTTAGCATAAAGTTGTTTCCTTGGGCAACTAATTAAACATTATCATAAGAAGTCTTATTTTTAAAATATTTAACATAAAAACCAACAAATTAATCATATAATGATTGAATAATAAATTAAATTCTTTAAAACAACGCAAATTTTCATGACTAGAACATATGTTTAAACGGAAAACGAATGGGCTCCTCTAATAGTAAATTTTTCCTTTAAAAAGACAACCAACATAGAAGCTTACCAATAAACTTGTTCTTCTTAACAAAACCTTTTATATCTTCACAGAGTAGCGCTAAATGGTACCAAAACAAAACCTTTTATATCTTCACACAGAGTAGAGCTAAATGGTACGAAAGACTTCAGAAAATTTTAACGAAACAGATGTTTTAATATAATTGGCAAATTGTTTTCAATTTAATAGATAAAAAGGATTTGATAATTAACGAAAATCATAGGTGATCACACAATATATGCAGTATTCGTGCAATACGAATTGGTAAGTAATTCCCTTTTATTAATTTAGCATGTGAATTGGCATGAAACCTGTAACCAGAACTTCCCACCATGACCAACCAATCTAAGATGCTGTTCTTCTATATAGACTCAAGGAAGAAAAAAGATAGTAAACTCGTGCAATGCATTAATAACGAAAATTGTCATTAGTAACAATTTTTTTTGTCACTAATGCATTAATTTCTTGTATGATCGAGCTAATAGTGAAGGAATACGGGGGTATATTTGCCTTGTTCCTTAGGTAACTAGTTTATGAGTATAACGTTGCCTTGCTCATTGGGTAACTACTTTATGCAGAAGAGCTTATCCTGTTTGTGTCCACTCCAATATAAGAATTAATTTTAGATGGCTTACACTTCATTTCTCCACAATAATTGAAAGGAAGAAAACAAAAGTGAGAAATGCTTTTTGGATATTGGAAGCTTTAGCTTGTAATCCGTACACGATTATTGGCATGCAGCAGAAAGAGAATGGACTCAAAAGCAGCCTGCAAGAAAACGGGAAGGTTGGTTCGAGGACCTGTTGGTCAAAGGAAAGGAAAGGAGAACAGATTTTCCAATTTTGAATTGGGGTAACAATCATAGAATCAAGATTCTCTAATTAAATCAAGATTGTTGACATGGATTAATGGTCCTTCGAAAAGATACACATATTCTGACTTCTTTTTTGATTTATTTGTGTATTATAAATATTTCATAATTGCCATATCATACCAACATGTTATTTGCATGAGTTAAATTGACCCCAGTTGTAAATAAAAAAAATATAATTAGATAAAGAGACTCCATTAAAAGTAATATTAATTAGACAAATTTCCTACCCTATATTATATGTCATCAACAACTAATGAATACGACAACAAAATTAATGTTACATATCATTATAATTTGTAAAATTCATCATTCATCACATTAGTTAATTGGTAGAAGGAGAGAACAATATTGTTTCAGGGATAATTTAATTTTTATTTTCCTTATTTCTTTCTCTCATGACATTGTATACTATCATGTTATTGAGAATAATGAGACGACAAGAATCTCCACACCAACAACAAAGCTTGGGAAACCAATCAAAGTATTAAAGCAACGGACTTTCGTCAAAGTGACTTTCGTCAAAGTGGAAGTCAGTGTCAAAATGAACAGATGCCATCTCAAAATTCATGTTCAGACGTTGATAGTCTGTACATGAAGAATACACATTATCTGCATTAGTATTATTATTATTATTATTATCAGATTCCATCCTGAAGGGCATAATGGTAGGCTTGAATGGTTGAAAATCCTTTAGATCTGACCACAAGTTAGGATCCGAGTACTTATGATCTGCAACATCACTATGGGTGTCTTCTTTGGGAAATTCTTGTTTTATAGTTAGGTTTGGTGAGCTAATGTGGTGATCTTGTACATTTGGTACCTTGGAGTCATGATGATCAAAATTCAGAAGATATGATGATTCCCATTCAGTAGAACTAGAACCTATGGCTGAATGTGTAGCCATAGGGGTGCCATTGCATGTGTGAATTCCAATGTAAGTAGTTTGCAACATATTCGGATTCTCTTGATCCACCTGCACCTGTTTGATTGCTCGGCAACCTTGATCATACTTGTGACTGCACCTGAAGTAACTCCTACAAATTATTATTTTTAACAAGACGTTAGTTAGATGAGTAATCTTCTTAGGGAAATTGGTTTGGTAGAATGTGAACAATGAGTCTAGATTATAGGTTAATTAGTAATCATCATACATTTATTTGCTCATTTAGAAAACGTACCTGTATCATCAATTATATATTAAAATCGTCAGCATCGTCTTATAGTTTATTAATAGGAAGATTTGTAAAGTAACTATGAAGCTGTTTAAAGAGAAGTTTTCGTACTAAAGTCTTCTCATACTTGTATCCAACCAACTAAAACGATAGTGGATGTTAAGCTTTACAAGGAAAATAAGAAAAAAGAGTAAAAGTAACAAATAAACACGCTAAGATAGATGAGTAACGGCATAAGAAAAGATGCGATACAGAATGATTAAAGTAGCTAGTGATACTTGGATATCCAAGTATTTTAGACATATACCTGATTGATATTTTTTACATGTGTCTATCTCTTTCTTCTTATCATATCAAATATTTATTATATTTATAACTTTTTTTAATTTTTTTTCTTTTTCAATTCTAGGTGTATATTAGCATGAGGTGTCCATTTAACATTTTTCATTGTTATATATGAGCAAATACTATTATGACACTTAATTAACAGAGAAAAATATTATAAAATATCGATTATTTATGATGATTTGGATTCATGCATAAAAGGCCGCTGAAGGCACTTGGTGAGGTGAGTAGATTGAATAATTTTCAATCTTGTGAAAGAGGGTAGAAGGAGAAAAAGAAAGACATTAGAGAAAATTACTAAAAAGAATCTCATGGGGAATGATATCTTTAAAATTTTGGTATTTAATTACTAACTAGTACAATGAGATTGTGCGATACATGCATGTAGTGAACTTGATGACCAAATAGAATAAAGTTACTGTTTTTATTGTTTTATTTATAAGAGAATTAATTTTCGTTAGACAAAAGCTTATTTATTAAACAATTTTGAGTATATCAATTTCTTTTATTTTGTTGATAGTATTCTCAACGTTCACCTAGGAACTGTTTGTCGATCAGTATTTTGGAGTAATATATTTTTGTTTTCCCATTTCATCTGTATCCCTTTCCCCCCCTTAATTTTTCTCTTTATTTCCAGAAAATATTAAGTAGTTCAATTATGATCTGACTAATTTCTAAATGATAAGTAATCCATTTTTTCAAATTATGAAAAAAATTAATAACCTTGAATATATGTTATGTGCATATTAGTTGAGATCATAATGATTCTAAATGATATATAGTTTTTTCTTTAATTTTTCATCATATCATTTATCATTTATCATATTTTTCATTTTGTCTTTTTCTTCCTTTTATCCATAAATTTTTAAAATGAGTTATTATTTCATCAATTTCCTTTTTCTTGGGAGATAGGAAATAAAACCTCAAATAAAGAAGAAGACATTACATGGGTTGCAACTTTATCATGTAACGCAAACTGTCTCAAAATTATAATCTTTCCATGGAAAAAAAAATGAAAAGAAAAGGAAAAACAATAATTTAACATATATACCTAGGAAATTCAGAATTCAGGATTCTCTTTTGTCCATACTTCCTCCATGCATGATTATCATCAGTGGTGCATGAGAGTATGGTCCATGTAAGTGCATTCTTCCTGCACTTGGAACAACAAATCAAGAGTATGCCCCATATGCATGTCATCATTTCAGGTATTATTATATAGAAGTAACATATTATCCAATAAAAAAATCTGTACAATGCAATCTGCGAAATCTGAACCCCAACTAAATAAAATCAACACACAAGAATATTAGCTTCATAATTCTATATAGGTTTAATTACTCTCTGTTCTTCCTACAACAGCATTTCTTTTTATTACCTATAATTTAAAATATCACTTTTTAATTCCTATAATTGTAAACTTTTAATCCTTTTGCCCTCACTGTCTGTCTAAATTTATCTAACAGTCTTTGCATTCAGATGTTTTAAAATAAGTACAAAATTGAATCTGTCTAAACTTTTTGACAATTATTAATTCTTACAGTCATCTTAAAGGATTTACATGTAATAATGTTAGACAATTTTAGACTTCAAAATAAAAAATTAAAAAATTATAATTATAAAGATGAAAATAATATGTTTTCAAGGTACTAAAAAAAAAGTTGTAACAATTATAATTAAAAACGAAAAAGGTAATTAGACATTCTAATTATATACCAATATGTTATTGACATGAGTGGAAATAAAGTTGAATTTTTTAAATAAAATTTCAACTTGATTTCTCATGAATGAAATAAAAATTAGTTGAAAAATATCAACTAAATTTGTCAACAAAAATAAAATTAACCTGTCAATAAAATTAATAAATATTTCATAGAAGAGAAAAAAAATCCAATCTGAAAATTCCTAATTTCTTTTCATACAACAAAATTTGTTCACTCAAGGTAAAACAATGACAGTTTACATATGTCCGTACTTCCGTACAAATCCCAGATCAAGAAATACTCTCAGTAACCCAAATCGTGAACCAAAGAAGGGTTTGTCGTGCGAACTATATATATAAAAAGAAGATATGTATAAGTATAACCTTCTATTGTAGCGACCTCTCCGACCCTTTTGGGATCTGTTCTCGCCGGAAACGGCCACCGGCGACCCATTTTGGCCGGAATTCAGGAGACTCCGATGAGCCACCTCATCTGCAGAAGAAGAGTTTATGATAGAAATAGCTTGAGTGAAAGATCTGAGGACATTGGCCGTGAGTTCCTGACAAGAGAGAGACCCTTCACTCCCAAAGGGCTTCTCAAGAAGAACCTTGAGTTGAGTAGCAGATTCCTGACCCTTAACAAGTTCTTTCATTATCATTCTTTTATTTTTGGCTGAGATACTAATTTCACTTTCACTTTCAGCACAAATGATGTTATTCATTTTTCTAGCTCTGGTTTTTCTTTGCTTCTTTTGGTCTAGATTTGCATAGCAGGTGGGTGTGGGTTTGGCTTTTGGAAGGGACTAAGGACGAGAGAGAAGAAAAAGGATACAGCCGACGAAAGAAATAATGAGAAAGAGAAACAAATGAACCAAAAAGTTAGGAAATTATTAGATAGTGTTTATCTTTTCAATCAGTGTCTATAGGTATATATTAGCTTGGAGAATGCTTAAAATAAAATTTTTTAATGCATAAAATAAGAAAGAAAGATTTGTTGCTTTGAGAGAAAACTATTTTTTAGCTCTTCCAATTTTAATCTAAACATACCCAACATAATACCCAATTATGTGTTATGTTAAGATTAATAAATACTATAATAATGATTTTAGACTACTTGATAATTTATTCTTAGAAAAAGAAGGATTGATGTGCAAAAATATTGAACATAAACTAAGTTTTTTTTATATTATTTTTTATCTTTTTTTTAATCTATTTTCTTCATTATAATATTATTTATTATATATTTAATAATACATTTCTCTTTCTTTCTTTAGTTTTCTCTATCTCCATATTTTTCCTTTTTCCCCTCCTACCATACACCTATTTTACGAGTCTAATTACTCATATATGGAAGATGTAAAACCAGATAATAATCTTCTATAAAATAAAATAATTTTATATTTTACAAATAAGAAAAACGGTCATTTCTAGATTATTAGTCATAAGATATTAGTATGTAAAATTACATTAAAAAAAAAGATTTTTCTCTCTCACTCGATAATCTGTATAATAAAACTTGAATTAAAAGTTAATATATATTAGTGAAATAAAAATTTAATGCTAATTTATAAAAACCACGTAAACTACATAAAATTGTGCCATTATGTTGGTGTAAGATTAGTAAAATGTATTATAACCATAAAATTATTTAAATATATACATATAAAATATGATATTATTCATTAGTTTTGTATTTAATTATTATAATGATATATTTTCCAAACTTATTTTTATTTTTAAAAAATTAGATTTGAATTTTGTAATTCGCATAATATATATGTTTTAATGTTTTATATTAATATTTTATTAGATTGATGCATTCTAATTGAACGCATTATTGAAGAAGTCATAACTTCTTGACTGCCATCCAAAGCTAAGGATGACGTTTGATTGTGATGCTAGGGATGACGTTAGTACTCTGTCCTTTTTGCTAGTAAATTGTAGTGAGAATTTAATGAACATCAGAGAGATAGAAATAAAAGCTGCTATATCCAGCAATTTGGTTTAAATTTGTTTTTGCTGTAATTTTTTTTTTTTCTGCAAACCCTGATCCTAATGAGTGTCCACGAAGAAGAGAAAAGGTATTTTAGACAAAAAAGAAATAAAATAATTTCATGTGCTAGGTACATGATCTGTTGGTATTAATCAGGGGGTGTTAGTGTACTGAATAACAAAAAATTAAGGAGTTTTCGGTAACATAAAAAAAAAGATGATAAATGTGTAATTAGAATAAAATTAAGGAAGTATTACTATAATTTATTTTTATTAAAAATTATGGTTAGGATACTAATAAAAAAATTAGGATTAGGATAAAAATATGTTTACAATATTTTTTTTATAAAACATATATTTTTAATTTTTAACTAAGATCTTAATGATATTTGTTATATCCAATTTGTAATGATTTTTTTTATTTTTCATTATTTAATTTTGGTCCCTAAAATCATCATTTTTTAGGAATCTTAAAATCAATGTTAAAAAAAAGAATAATTGATTAATTATTTTTTAAACTATTTTTGATAAAAAAAAGAGTAAAATTTATCAATTACTCTTTTTTAAATAAAAAATCATTGTTAAAAAAGAGTAATTTATAAATGTTGCATTAGAATGTTAATAGTATGTTTTTTTTTTTCTCATAAAGAGAAATATTATAAATGAATAAAAAAGGTACCTGGGGTACCTAACCCTTTTACAAAAGACATTATGTTAGATCCCTACACATTATCCCACCATGGTTACAAAATATTTTAATAAGGTGTTGTTGTTTTTATGTTTTTTTAACCATGTTATAAGTGTATAGTTTTCATTGATTTGTTTGATTGATTGCCAACTTTTGTTGGAAAATTTGCTGATTCGAGTTCAATATATTACTCAAACCGACATAATGTTGGTGTTATTTATTTTATGCTATTTAATTTCTTACAGGCATTCTCCTTCATACCTTCAGGTACATGGATACCACTTTATATGAAGATTTGAATCTTGATTTTCACATTATAAAATATTATCTAATTTTACTAGACTTAATCCTATTAGGGGTTTTTTTTTTCTTGCCTGGATATAATACTAATTTAATTAGGTTTTTTGAGTGTGGTGCACTCCAGATTTTTGATGTTTTGACATTTCAATTGTATGGGTTTGGAGAAGGTATACTGTCCAAAAGGGGGTGGGTTATAGAACAATCCAGTACTGGTTTCTTTCGAGATTTATTTCGAGATTTAATGGCTATATATAGGACATATTATATATTTTAAAATATTATTTAATTAGAACTTATTAACACACTGATATAAAAAAATAAAAATATGTATATTAACAAAACCTCTCTCTATATAAACTAATATAGAAATAGAGTACTTTCTAAATCAATTCTAAATCCAATAAAAAGTCACATTTTACATTTGTTGTAGTTATAGCTTGGGTTGATATAAAAAGTTTTCACATTCTACATTCATATTTTGACAAAAGTTTTGAAATTAAATTTAAATTTGGATTAAACTTAAGGATGTATATTAACTTTCCAAAAAATACACAAGTCTTGTTTATATAAAACAGAGTTTTTAAACAAAAATTTAACATGTAAACGCACTTTTGAGAGTAATCAAACATGGTATGAAATCAAATTTATTTTCCAAATTAACTCAGTTTGTAGCGAGCATCCGAACAAAAAATCAAACATAACCTATATTATTAAAGTGAGAAGCGATGATTTTAAATTGATTTTCATTACGATTGGTGTACAAAATGACTTTGACAACCAATTGTTGTATCATTAATGAAATTAATGATGTAGAAGTTTACATTTTAAAAAAAATTAATTCCATATATAACAAATCACACTTTCACAACCAATTGCTACACATTCCCGGCATATTTCAGAACAATAAATATACACTGTCATTTACATAAAAACTACTTTTCAAAGTGTATGAGCTATACCCTAAAATTTACATACATATACACTATAAAACTAAATATATGATAAGCATTTTAGAATAAACAATTATGGGACCAGATTAAAACCTAGAATAAAAGTTAAGGGACAAAGGAGTAATTTAGCCATTTTGCAATTTTAATTTTGTCCATAAAATTGAGTGTTTTTCAATTTTAAAAAAAGTTCGTGACGGCGTTTTAAACTAAGCGTAACTGCAACTAACTTATTATAGGCAAATAAAAAATAATGGCCACCATAAACCCCTTGCCTCATTTGTCCAATGGAAAACTTGCCTTAAAAAAATGATAACATTTTTTTAAGAGTTTTTGACAATACACTCCATTTTTTTATACACGTTTAATAGAATCATATTCTCTCTCTTTTTTCTTTTTTAAAAAAAGTATTTCAATGATATTACCTATTAAATTAAAATGCAATTAAGGATAAGAAATTATTAGACTAAATTTTTTATGTTAATGATAAAGCAAATTTAACAAAATTAACGAGTCTTGTTGAACAACACAAAGAAAGGAACGGTGTCAATGGAGCAAGAGGGTCTACTCTAGACCAAAGGGAAAAGAAAAATGAAAAACCAGTTGAAGCTCCAAGTATGTCTTTCCACCCAACTTCAATTCACACTTGTTCTTAAATATGATTTTTGACTAGGGTGTCAATGGGACATGCAAGAGTCTCCTCTAGACCAAAAGAAAAAGAAAAAGAGGAAAAAAAAAACAGTTGAAATTCCAAGTGTAGCACATATAGACCGCGACCAGTACTATCTTTCCACCCAAATTTCACATTTCACATTTTGTTCTTTTTTTTTCTTATGTTTAAAATTATAATGCTTTCTCCATTACAATATCTATTTGAATTTTATTTATTTTTAGTTTTTTCACTTAATGATCGAAAATAATGAATTTTTAATCCCTTATGTAAAATGAAAGCACATGGCTTATAATTTTGAATGACTAAAAATAATAAAATTAAGTACGAATTAATTAATCTGAAAACACACATTTCAATTGATTAAAGATATGTTTAAGACTTTTTTTCTTCAATTCCCATAAACCATGGAAGAGGTATTCAATTCTATCAAGAAACCTGGAAACATGGAAACATGGCCAACCAACTTGATATGCTGTTTGATCTTCTCTAGACCCGAGGAAGAAAATAGTTGCATATATGTAAAAGGAGGAGCTTCAATGAGTTTAACAGATTCTCATAATGTGCAATATATACGTGATTGAATCTAACTAGCTATCCATTTGGGTTACTTTTTTTTAAAAAAAATTTAAAAAAGACAAAAGTATTCATTAATAATATTGAAAGCAGTACAAAGAGTTGTACTGTATAGCTATACTGTTAAGCTACTGAATCCAAAACCAATCATAGGACGAAGGAAGAACCCCAAAAAGTAACCTTCATCCTCCATAATACAAAAAATGAATATAACCAGAAGATGCTGTTTATAGACATCCTAGTGGGTTGTTACACCAAGATGAGTCCCTTCTTATAAAGAATCCACTGCCATGATAGTGCCTTAATGTGGGTCAATATCCCCATAAACTTTGCCCTGCCCTCATTGAATATGATTCTGTTTCTCAAAAGCCAGATGCACCAAACAGTAGCATATCAGAAAATATGTTTTACAGCCTTGGATTTCTTGATGCGAATGCAATCCCCAAGTTGCACATATAAGTCGTGTATTGTACAAGGAATAGCAAAAGATAGTCCCATCCATCCTAGCCCGGCTAACCAGAGTTTATGTGAGAACAAACATCTGAGAAAAATATTATTGCAATCCTCCAAAAAGTTCTTCATATAACACGCTTGAATGATCTGTTTTTGTAGCTGAAGACAAGTAGGAAGTCTATCCTGTAAGAGTTTCCAAGAAAAGATGAGCAATTTCGATGGGGCTATAGTTTTCCAAAAGGATTTCTCAATAGGAGAGATTGTTGGTGCATGATGAGTGGGAGGATGATAATTAGACAGAATATCATAAGTTGCTGCAACCGAGAACCCTACCACTGAGTTTGGTTTCCAAAACCAAGCATTAGACTAACCTAGCTTCCTGTAAAACATTTTCACCTACATTGGTCTTAAAGTCTGAAAAGAGTTGTTCCTCCCATATCATATATTGGAGGTCTTTTACCCCGAGGCCACCTTTTGACTTTGGAAGAAACATCTTCTAGCTAACCCAACATATCTTATTCTCCTCTGAAACCCCTTGCCATAGAAACTTCCTTTGGATGGAAATCAGATTTTTGATCCCTTTTCTTGGTGCTTTGTAGAAAGAAAAGTATCTATTATAAGTCTGCTTTGCTGGTTTGGTCACTACTTGCTTATCTTTCCACACACCTCTTTCAAACCTCGACCTAATCATCAATTTGTTGTCAAATATGAACACCTTATCCAGAGACAAAGCCTAACTCCTTTCATCCCTTTTGTTCTCGAAACGTGCGAATCCAAATTGATGTCCCCTCCTATCTCTTACTCGGAATGACCACCTCGCAAATATTTCCATATTTTTTTAAGAGGTTCCACATATCCCTAGCAACAAGTCTCTGGAAAGTTTGTAAAAAATTGGGTAGTTAGATCCTTCCCATGGTATTCCTTACTCGCTCCACATCCATATGATTACAGTTTCGATCAAACCCCGAACGAGTATTACCTTGTCATTTCCTAACCTCTCGCCACTCCCCCTTTCTCTCCATCTCTCCTTGAATCCACAACTTTTATTAGTTAATGGGGTGTTACGTTGCCATATGATTCTACCCATATGGGTTTCTAGTTAAGTAATGATTTCAAACCACTCTAGCAATGATATTGGTTAATCACCATATGACATATAGTCGAGTTTTTCAATTTATGAGAAAAGATTAATAAAACTCAATTACGTCTAATGTGAAAATTGATTTAGATCATAAATGTCCAAGAGTAATATATAATTTCTTAGTTAAGGGGTATAACTGCCTTGCTCCTTAAGTAACTAGTTCATGAGTAAAATATTGCCTTGCTCAATGGGTAACTTACGCAAATGCAGAAGAGATTGTCCTATTTTTGTGTCCACTCCATATACGAATTGTATATGGATTACACTTCATGAGTCCCCCACAATAATTGAAAAGAGGAAACAAAAGTGAAGAAATGCTTTTTTGGGTCTTTGGAAGCTTTTAGATTATAATTACTCAAAATTTAAAGTACGTAGAAAAGAATTTCCCAAGGTCTTTCTTAGTAATTAGGCAAAGTCACATGGATATTTCCAGTTAATTACAATATATATATATATATATATATATATATATATATATATATATATATATATATATATATGTCGTGTTTTTGTTTTTACTTTACAACCCATGTGATTAATACAATTTCAGGAATAATTTGATTATTTAATGACATATTACTAATGTTGCTAAGAATGGGACGACAAAAATCTCCATATATACCCACAAATAAGCCTAGGAAACCAACAACTAGTATTAAATTAGAAAGTGACCTTCGTCAAAGGGAAAATCAGTGCCAAAATGAACAGATGGCACCCGAAAATCCATGTCCAGACGTTGAGATGAATACACATTATCTACATTATTAGTATCAGTTTCCATCATTAAGGGCACAATGGTAGGCTTATTGGATGGTTCAAAATCCTTCAAAACTGACCACATGCTAGGATTCAACATGTGATCTGTAACATCACTTGGTGTGTTTTCTTTGGGAAATGTTTGTTTTATATTTAAGCTTGGAGGGCTAATGTGGTGATCCTGAACATTAGGTACCTCGGAGTCATGATCAGAATTCAGAAGATCTGTGGCAGAATATGTAGCCTTGGTGGTGGCATTGCATGTGTGAATTCCAATGTAGGTAGTTCGGTACATATTTGAATTCTCTTGATCCCGCTGCACCTGTTTTTTTGCAAGGCAACCTTGATCATACTTATGACCACACCTGAAGTAACTCCTGCAAATCATTGTTATGAACAAGGTGAGTTAGATGACCAATCTTTAAAAACTGAAATTGGTCATGGTAGAATGAGCATTATGAGTCTAGATTAAGGTATCGTGTACCTATTATAGTGTGTATATATTCATTCCTACTATACCTACCTATAAATTTATTGGTTAGTAATTATATAGTAGTTAAGTTGTTCATAAAGAAAGTATACCTGTATCATCAATGTATTAATAAAAATCATCTGCATGAACTTATTGTTTATATTAATAAGATTTTCTGGTCAAGTATGTCAGTGGGATTAGAAATCTCTAATGTATTGCTTCCCTTACCATTTCTCTTCAATACTCTCTGATATATTTACTGCATTTAATTTGATTCTTTATTTGACACATGTGAATACCTGTAACCTAGCCATATTAGGCAAAGTTTCCTATGCTTGTATAACCAACATTTATTGCTTTGAATTCAGCATTCTGAACCCACTACAATTGAGTAGCTAATAGTTGTTCTTCTTACAACAACACGCTGTCCCAAGTATCTAGAGAAGGGATTCGATTTTGGTTTAGAAGTCCAACCTATGCAATCTCAAATTCTGGTCTTAACTTCAATAATTTATCACATTTGTTCTCTTCATGGACAGTTTGAATTGTTAACAGTGACCCCTTGGATACTTTTGCACTGACAATATCTAAATATTCACTCCACAAATTTAAGAAACCTAAATAGTACAATAGAAAGATTAATATAGACAGTGACGCGCATTGTTATCTTGGAAGTAAATCAGTTTCAGATATTCTGATATTTCTTTCATTGTAGAGGACGATTGCATATTGCTCACCATATGTTGTTCGGTTGAACCTAATTCGTGCATCTCCAAACTCCCATGTTTGAAGTTTTGGGTTGGCTTTAGGAGTTAGACTAGACCATATCAAGATGCCCCCACAATTTCTTTCCATTGAATCAAACAAAAGAACTTTTGCTAGACATGATTAGCCAAGAGGAATGAATTCTCACAAAACTAGGTTTCAAGTATCTAAACACGTAACAAGAATCCAAAGAAAAATTTGGACTAGCTGTGTGAATGATTGTCATTTAGTTTCTGGTTGGTGTGTATTTTTTGGTCATGTTCTTATTTCATGGAAGAGTAAGAAACAACCTCGAATTTCTAAATCCTCCACTGAGTTTGAATATCAGACAATGTCCTCTATTTGTTATGAGATTGTTTGGCTCTGTGGATTATTGGGAGAACTTGGCTTTCCTGAACATGAGACTACTACTCTTCAATATTGTAAATTAGTCATATGTATTAGATAAAGTTTCCTTGTATAACTATAACTATAGGAGATTATTATTTAATAGGATTCTCTCCGGGATGAGAGACATTCGGTCAACTCTATTAAAGTAACTATATATCAAATTTAAAATTGAAGTTTTCAAGCCAGAGTCTTATAGAACTATTATATGACCAACTATACAAAAATGGCAGTAAATACTAATCTTTAAAGAGACAAGTGGAAGTAAGATAAATAAGTATCAAAGACGAATGTGTGAAGGCATACAAAAAGACAAGATACAAAATTATTATATATGAGCAAATAATAGTATGCTACTTATGGTGTAAAATATGATAAAAAGAAAAGTTAGTTTTCAGGTTATTTTGGATACATACTCTCGTAGATTGCATGGTTTTCAATCTTGTAAAAAGAGGCAAAGACAGATATTAGAGGAATTTACTAAAAAAAATTATGATGGATATAACATTTGAGAACTTAGTTTTTAATTAAACTCATGGCACCGTGTGATATATTCACCAGGTTGGATAAAGTTGTTATTGTTCTATTAAAAGGAGGGTCAATTTTCCTTAGACGACAAAAGCTTATTTATTAATTAAATATTATAACCGTATCAATTTCTTTTTATTTGGTGATAGTATTCTCAACGTTCAATTAAGCTAGGTATCAGTTTCCTAATTAATTTTTTGTATAAGCAAAGATTCACCTAAACTTCAGGAAAAAAAATAAAATAAAAAGGATTTTTGTTAAGAGTAAAAGTGAAAACTGAAAAGCACAAGCATTACTTGGCAAGATTACATATATCAAGGTGAGAAAACAAATGCAGGATGTACCAGCTTTTGATCCCCCTTCACCTAAGATAAAAACAAAGACTACCTCTCTGACATGCATCAATATATCTCCTAATTATAAGTTGGTTTCTATTTTCTGTATCTACTTGCGTTTAATTTCTATTTTCAGTATGGATCGGAGACTAATATAAGAACTCCCATGGCTTTTACGGCACTATAGCCCATTAAAAGTCAATTTCTAATGTGAAATTTTGGTATATACTACTGGTATCTCAGACAGAAAAAGTCCTACTCCAGATGAATATGATTATTATAAGTGATAAAACTTTTCTTAATAATAATAATTACTTATACAACATATCTAAAATTCAAATTTGTGTTAAAACAAAAATCTCCCAGTATCAGCCGTTGAAATATAAACTACTTTGTCATAACTGACATTTTTGTTGGAGAAATTATACTTATATTTATTTTCTTTTTCATATCATCACTTTTATTCCATATTTTTAATCTTTACTTCTCATTATTACATCATTCAACTTTTCTCTTCTTTCCAACCATGTTTCGTTGAGAAGAAGGAAAATAGTATATAAATATTTAAAATTTAAATTGAACAAAAATGCAAGAAGAATATTGAAGTTATATAGATATCAACTTAATTTTCTTTTCTTTTTCTTCCAATCAAATAGAAGAAAACAAATAAACATTTTCCTGGAGATAGACTATAGGAAATGAAACCTCAAAATAAAGAAGACATACAGTTACGCGTGATGCAACTTTATTATGTATAAATAATCATGTTTACGTATACTGTCCCAGAATTATACTCTCCATGGAAAAGAAAATAAAATAAAAAGATCATAAAGGAAAACAATGATTAACATATATACCTAGGAAATTCAGAATTCAGAACTCCCTTTTGTCCATACTTCCTCCATACATGATTATCATCCGTGGTGCATGAGAGTATGGACCATGACACCGCACTTTTCCTGCGCAACAACAAATTAATCATCAGGAGCATATGCTCCATGCATAATGCATATTTTTTAGGTATTATATAGAACATCGAGAAATGATACATGAATATATCTATCTGACATTTTCTTTTTAAGACTTTTTTTATAATTAATTAAAATTTATTAAAAAAATATTATTTTTATATGTTTTATTTCTTATTTAATGATTATTTTTTCTGATTTATATTAAATAAGAAGTAAAATTTTAAAAAATAATGATTTTAATAAATTCTAACTAATGGTAAAGAGAATTTAAAAAAAAAAGTGTCAGAAAGGAAGTATCATGGTCCATAACAAACTATAACATATCAAGAAATAAGCTCTAAAATGCATCTGTGAAAAATTACAAACAATTATTAACCCTCTTGGATCTGACCCTCAACTAATTAAAATCAACATATAGGAATATTATCCCCACTAATTCAATATATTATATCAAGTCCAACATATATATATATATATATATATATATATATATATATATATATATAACCTCAAAATGTCTTCACTGATAATAATGAAACAATGCCACACTCTATATGTCCGTACCTCCGTACATATTCCCAATTCAACAAAGCCTCTTATAGTAACCCAAATCGTGGAAACTATAAAAACAAGTGTGACTGTAGGAAAAGAAAAGCAGTATATAGATTCGTCAGAAAGAGATCTGCAAGAATAATTATAACCTTCTATTGTAGCGACCTCTCCCACCCTTTTGGGATCTGTTCTCGCCGGAAACGGCCACCGGCGACCCATTTTGGCCGGAATTCAGGAGACTCCGATGAGCCACCTCATCTGCAGAAGAAGAGTTTATGATAGAAATAGCTTGAGTGAAAGATCTGAGGACATTGGCCGTGAGTTCCTGACAAGAGAGAGACCCTTCACTCCCAAAGGGCTTCTCAAGAAGAACCTTGAGTTGAGTAGCAGATTCCTGACCCTTAACAAGTTCTTTCATTATCATTCTGTTCTTTTTGGCTGAGATACTAATTTCACTTTCAGGACAAAGGGTGTTATTCATTTTCTATAAACTTGTTGGCCTCAGGTTCTAGATGCTTTGGTTTCTCTTTGATTCTGTTTTTTGGTTTGTTTCTTTTATTCTAGATTTGCATAACAGGGTGGCTGGATTTGGTTCTTGGAAGTGGCTAAAGATGAGAAAAAGGAGAAGGGATATAAGCAAGGACAGAAAGAAAGGAAGAGAGAGAAAGACAAATAAATTTCCAATGAGAAATTATCAGATTATATGATATTATCATAGTTCCTAACTGCCTTGCATGATATATAATTTTTTTTTCGTTAAAAAAAATTCGGTGAGTTGTTTCAGAAGGTTTCCTAGGGTTATAACAAACTTCAAAGCATCAAATACTAATCATAAAGATACTCATAAATTATTTATCAGTAACATTTTCACATTAATAACAAAAATCCAACTTATATTCTCATGAAATATAAATTTGTTATCTTTGTTGGCACATAATATATAATTTAGTGTCATTAAACTTTTATCAAAAGTTAAAAAATTGGATATATGACATGTGAAAATTGAATAAGTGTTATTATAAACTTTTAACATAAATAAATAAATAAAAACTTAACATAATCAGGACTACTTAACTTTTTGTCTGAAAAGGGAGCTAAAACATAATATATAATTGCCATTAAAGTTTTATCAAAACTTTTTTTAAAAAATATGACATGTAGAAATCAAATAAGTGTTATTATAAACTTTTAACATAAAAAAACTTAACATAATCAGGACTACTTAACTTTTTGTCCGAAAAGGGAGCTAAAACATAATATATATTTCTCATTAAAGTTTTATCAAAAGTTTTTAAAAAACTATATGACATGTAGAAATCAAATAAGTGTTATTATAAACTTTTAACATAAAAAAAAAAAACTTAACATAATCAGGACTACTTAACTTTTTGTCCGAAAAGGGAGGTACAACTATTGATGTGAGTTGCGAAATTTGATCATCTTCTATGAAATAAAATGATTTTATATTGAGCCGATAAAAGTAACATTTCTAGTGTATTTAGTATGAAAATAAATGTCGATTATGTTATTTATAAAATTATAAAATATTTTAATTCTTAATTATTAAAAAATATTTTTCAATTATTAGTATTATATGATAAAAAATAAAATATTTGATATTTGCATGATAAATTTTAAATTGTTTTAGATACTATCTATGATTTCATAAATCAATTTACTACAACAAATTAAGATTCATTTTGTTATGTGTTTTTAGTATTATTATATTTGTGTAAGATTAGTATAATGAATTATAAGATTAAGAATAAAAAATTAATAATAGTTAAATATATAAATATAATAAATAAATTAAATTATTAAATGTTTTTGGTATTTAATGATTATAATGTACTAGTTTAGAAACATTTTTTTATTTTTAAAAAAATTAGATTTGAATTTTTTAATTCACGTAATATGTTTTATTAACATTTTATTGATTTTATTAATTTGATGCATTCTAATTGAACGCATTATTGAAGAAGTAATGACTGTTGAACTGCTTTCCAAATGCCGATTTATTGCGATGCCAGCGAAGACAGTATTGTGTTTTTCTTTTTCTTTTTTTATTATTATAATTAGAAATGTGAGATGGAGACTTAAATTCCGTGACTTCTCTTTTCTTTTTCCTTTCCTTTTTTTCCACTACTACACTAATTTTATATTTCCTATTTTGTTATATTTCTTAAAGCAAATCGTACTTAAAAATTAAAACTATAAATTTTTTATTAAAAATTAGGATAAAATATGTTGATAATACTTTTTTTATAAATAATTGTTTTAAATTTTTTAAACTTAGATCTTAATGATATTTGTTATATCTATATTTTTCACTGTTTTTTTAGCAAATTAATTACAAGTTTACAACAATATCTCTTGAGCTTTTATCACTTTATAAATAATTTTGTTCTTTTTTATTTTTTTTACACTAACACCGTACCTCTTTATACTTTTAAAAATATTACACTAACATTTTCTTAAATCTTACACTAACACCTCTTACAAGTTTAAAGAAATTAATGGTTAAAAAAATAGAAGATTCTTGTGCAATTATAGGATCTTAGAAAATATTGTTGTAATTTGTTAATTTATTTTATTTTCATTATTTGATTTAAATTTAATTTCTTAAAATCATTGTAAAAAAAGAGTAACGATACATATTGCATTATTAGAAGTTAATTATTGTAAAAAAATTACATGTATTCGATTTTTACAAATAAAAAAAAAGATTAATAATATGTCACGTATTAATGTGTCAATAAAAGACTACTAATAACATGTTTATTTTTATGTTTGAAACAGTATTAACAACCCAATAAAATTCCTTATTTATTTGATCTTATGAAAATAAAGATCACCCATAAACATGAATTGATCCAAATCGATTTCAATAATTTAAGTTAAATTATTTATGTGTTTAGGTCAAAACTGAACTGAATCGAATTGATTAAAATAGTTCATGTACGAATTGAATAACATGTTTAAATTTATAGATCCAATCAAGAATGAACTAAATCTATCAAATTTGTAGATACTTAAATGAATCATGATATAAAATAATAATTTTAAGAAAAAGATAAAATTAAGATAAATAATCTATTGATTTGAATCAAATCAAATTATTCATAAATAAATTGAGTTTATAAAAAACATAAAAATTGAATTAAAACGAATCGATTAAATTAAATTTAAAATTTAACCAAAATCAACTCCAAGGATACAATGACACCCTGCAAGAAAATGGGAAAACGGGTATACAAATATAGTAAATGGAAGTTCTGTAGATTTATTTATAAAGTTTATATATGGATAAGGATGAAAAAAGTGCTTTGTACTTCTCTGACAATGTAATAATTATTTATATAAGATAATGTTATTCAATAAATTCTACAATATCTAGAAGAAAAATGAAAAGAGAAAAGTGTTTGATTAACATGAATATGATCTAATAGAAAAAATATTAAAATAATAAAAAAAAAGAATTATTAAAATGTCATCAAAAACTTATTGTGCATGCATCGTTATTCAATGAATACGCCTAATTTAATTTGTTCCATGTCTAATAGAAAATGTCGCACCAAATAACCAAATACTGTACATGTATGGTTATTCATATCATTTGAATGAGAGAAAATCTTAGGGAGAGGAATAACAAGGAAATAAATTGATAAAATGAGAAATAAATAAATATTTATCATTGCTTCATGCGAATGATTTTTAAATTAGCTGATTTTAATTTTTTAGATCAAATCTAGAGAGATGTAAAATCTGTCGGTATAGAAGGATAGCACTTTCTAGATCTATCTAAATTAGATGTAGAGAAATATTTTTTATGTTGGTATTAATCAAAATTAATATAGAAAGTGAAATTCTACGTTGCTCAGGTGAGAAATGATGCAAAAAGTCTATGTTGAATACATGTGTAAAAGAACCTATTTCATGATGTATATAACACATCACAGAAACACGCTCTCACAATCAATTACACAACCAATTGCCCCCTGCATTTTGATATGTGGCTTTAGTATTGTTTTAATTTTTTAATTAAATCAAGATTTTCATCTCAATATATGAAAATATGTATAATAAAACTTGTTTTTCTTTGTGAGTCATAAACTTGAATTAAATAATGTTAATAAAAATAAAATAAAATAAAATTCTAATTCAAATTATAAAAACATAAAAAAAAATCTAAATTACTATATATGATTTTTCATTTATTATATTGGTGTAAGATTTGTTTGGTATTATAAGAATAGTTAAATATTTAAAATAGGAAATAAATAAAATTATTAAAATCTGTTTGGCATTTAATGTACTGTTTTTAAAATTTTTTTATTTTTAAAACTTTATATTTGAATTTTGTAATTTACGCATGAGAATATATTTTATTGAAGAAGTGATAAGTGATGGCTGCTTGACTGCCATCCAAAGCCAAGATGACGTTAGTTCTTTTTCTTAAAACAAAAGGTAAATATAGGATAAAACTGTGTTGATTATCTTTTCTTATAAAAATTATTTTAACTTTTTATTTGAGATCTTAATGATATTTAATTTTATTCCTCAAAAGTTAAAATCACTGTAGAAACAGTAATTGATACATGTTGCATTACTCGATTAATAGCGTGTCTATTTTTCTGTTTGAAATAGTACTAAAGGTCAATCCAATAAAGTTTACTTTTTGTTTATTTTTCACTGCTACTTCTTATGTTTAGATTTCTCGAAACTGGGAGAACGTCAACGGTTATACACAGATGGAGCTGTAGGTTTAGTTACAAAGTTTAATGGATAAGGATGAAAAAGTGTTTTGTACTTATCTCGTATGGGACTCGTTTAAATTTAAAATAAATAATAGGATTTACTTCTCAAAAAATAAGTAAAAAATAACTATTTTTAAACACATATAATTTAAATAAATACACTAAAAAAATAAAATATCTCTTATTTGATTGAAATAAGTATTTTTTTTAATTGAGAGGCTAAAACAATCCTTAAATTTCTAGAGGAACTTCCTGAATCCAAACTGAATCAAGAGAAGAAAAAGCCAACCTAGAAAGGCTATGTGCAACCGTGTTTCCTATTCTTTTGGTGTGTATCAACGAAGTATTAATTATGTCTATGCCTCAAAATCCCTCTACACTCCTGCAAAATCTCAGCTAAGTATGTGTACATTGATGTTGCTGCTTGTGACTCCATGCTTGGAAATGTTTTGACAATCCGTCTCAAAAATGCCATGATCAAGAAGAAGTTGTTGTGCAATTTTTATACTTCATCTAAAAGCAGCAGCTTCCACAATCTGAGGTTTGAAAGTGAGTTATTGATGCTTTCATACATTCACACATCCCTCTGGTGGTGGTTGCCAAAGTTAGACTTGGTTAGGATTTGTACTTATGAAGCACAGGCATTTTAGTTTTTTGTTGTGTTTGGTGTTCGACACGCGTCCGTCCCTTGTTATGTTCGGTGTCCGACACACGTCTGAGTCAGTGTTCGATACCGATCCAACACCCGTACTACGTTTTATATTTTAAACATTACAAGTGTCCATGTGTCTAGTGTTCATATCGGTATCGATGTTTCATAAATTTGTACTTATCCATTTCTCCTGGAGCATGTGCATGGCACTTGCTCTAGATCTTGCTAAAATCTGAGCAATATCCTCATTCTTTTGTTAAAAAATTAGCAAGTTTCTCGAGGTCCAAATGTTATACAGAATTTCAAAAACAGTAGCAACACTCTCCTCATCACTTACTACTAGAAAATGGCTCAACCTCAAAGCAAAAGAACCATCTTCATCAATTCCCACTCTCAAAGGGGATGCAAACCAAAGTCTTTTTACCTTATGTTAGTTGTAATGAAAATTAAACAGATAAAGTGAGAAATGATGTAAAACGTCTAAACCAATTCTCATTACAATCAATTTGTAAAGTATCTTTCTATATAGATTATGGTCGTGTAAAAAGTATGTTTTTAATTAGGTTTAATTGCATTTTTTTTCTTTTAAAGTTTCACATTATAGTAAATTTTGTATCACAAATCTTTTTAATAAATTGTGTCCCCATATGTAGAAAAAATGTCATGATTAATGAAAAAATTAGTCACAAAATTGGCAGTTTAAAGAAAATGGCAGAAAATGCCTTAAATGTTGCAATTTCCAAAAAGTTTGTGATTACATATTTAAACTAAGCAACTAACATAAGATACAGTAAAACAAATATTGGCTCACCGTAAACTACTTGTCATATTTGTCCAATAGAGAACTTGTATAAAAATGATAACATTTTATTTTTTAAGTTTTTGATACACTTCACTTTTTAAGCACGTTTTATAGAATCAAATTCTTTCTTATGCTGACGTGGTACTACATGTAATACTAACATGGATTATTAACATGGCAATCATATGTAATGAGGGGAATTGCGCAAAATTTTGAAAACAGGAGTAAATTAAATACACAAAATTTTGAAAGTAAAAGGTAGAATATGCAAAAAAAAAAATGATAAAAATGTTAAAAGATGGGATTGGAACATTGACCTCTTCCTTTTCTACTACCACTACAAAGCCATAGGACTTACTTGATCTTAAATAAAGAATATTTTATATATACTATTATTGCATTCGTTAATAACACTTTTAGTCTCCCAAAGTATGACCTTCCTTTTTGTAATTAAATTTATTTTTAATTATATTAACCTTATTTTTAATTAATTTAAAATATGATAAAATATAATTGCTTAAAAAATAAATCACATAAAAATATTTTAAAACGATATTTTCTTATAGATTTAAATATGTTTTGATATCCAATAAATGAATAAATTTTATTTTTGATTCCTAATAATTTTTCACTATTGACCCCGATAAATTTAAAACCTTATTTTTTACCCATAAATTTGTTTAGATATATTGCTTTAAATTTAGATAGCGCTTAATTTAAGGACAAAAATAATAATTTAAGTTTATCCGTGATCAACAAAAAAAATTGTTAGGAACTAAAATAAAAAAATTGATTGATGATATCTTCATTTTAGACGACTTCTACCATACTCCTTTAAATAATGTGAGCATCAACAACTATAATTTATTAATTTATATAAGTTATACAATTTTTTATATGATTATAAAACTTATATAATTTAATAAATAAAACAATTATATTAAGAAAGAGAATTAAGAGTACAAAGGGTACTCAATTAACCCTAACAAGGCAACAGTCATAACTCATAATAATAGAGCTGAAGCCAAACACTACATTTACCAAATCAGTTAAAACCTCTCTCCCAAAATGCAATTCATCTCCCCCAAAACACTACTATATCACTACACTACATTTATAACAGGTAGAATAAGTGAAGCTGTGAAACCAACAGACGCTCCATATTAACAGCACCCACAACAACCAGCAAGCTACTGACACCTAAAAAAATGACAGTATCAGCAAGTCATTGCTACCTTCGTGTAGAATTGGCACGAAACCTCTAATACTTCCTGTTGTAATTAAACAAGGTTAATTATTTAAAATGTTCATACTAAATTAAAGTCCTTGGCGTAATTTGATTTTATTGTTTTTCTAATCCAAATTCACACTACAAAGGTTTGCAACTTGCAAGTCATATATGACCAAAGAATTTTGACCATATCTTGTCCAATATAATCTCTTCTATGGCGCAAAGTACTTGCTTTGATCAGTGCTTCACACCCAGAAAATTAATTCATTAAGTGTGTGTTTGGATTTAAGCTGGAAATATGATACGCGGGGTTCTATGCAAATCGAATGAATAAAAATAAGTTGAAAGCAAAACTAAAGATGATGATACTTCTGCAAAATATGTTTGTCTCAAACGTTTGCAACCTTCTACACAAATAGACATTAAATGAGATCCAAAGAAAGAAACGTGTCAATAGGATACATTCAAGGGTCTCCACTAGACTAAAAGAAGAAATGGAAAAGGCAGTTGAAATTCCAATTAGCATAGACCGACCTGGTCTATCTTTCCACCCAATTTCACATTTCACGTTTTTTCCCTCTTATGTTTAAAAGTATAATGCTTTCTCCATTTCAATATTTATTTGTATTTATTTATTTTAGTTTTTTACATTTTAACAAAAACAATGAATTTTTAATGCCTTTGTAAAATGATAGCACACATGGTTTATAGTTTTCAATGACTAAAAAAATTTAAAATAAATACAAATTAATTTTATAAAAGAAACATTTAATTTCATGGATTAAACATACGTTTAAGACTTTTTTCTTCAATTCCCAGAGAAACCATGGAAGAAATATTGAATTCTATTAAGCCAGCTTGTGTTGTGAATTGGCAGGAAGCCTTGATACATGGCCAACCAACCTGATTATATTGATATGCTGTTCTTCTCTATACCCAAAGGAAGAAGAAAACAGTTGTCATGTACAAGGTGGAACTTCAATGAGTTTAACAGATTGTCATAATTAATGTGCAATGCACACGTCATAGAATATCTAACTAGCGTTTTTTTTTTTAGAAAAGAATCTAACTAGCAAGCTATATGGGTTAGTAGTTAAGGAATGATTTCGAGCCACTAAGTTACAATATTAATATTGGTTAATTTCCGCATGACACATATTAAGAGTTAATAAAACTTGATTACGTGTTAAGTGAAAATTGATCGGTACCATAAGCAAGAGTAATAGTTTTCCAATTAGGATTTAGGAGGAATAATTTCCTTGGTCCTTCTTTAACTAGTTCGTGATTTTTGCCTTGCTCCTTGGGTAACACGCAAATTAATGTAGAAGAGATAGTCATGTTCTTTTTGTCCATATACGACTTGTAAATGGCTTACACTTGAGTCCCCCACAATAATTGAAAGGAGGGAAACAAAAGTGAAATATATGCTAGCTTTTTGGGCTTTGGAAGCTTTAGCTAGCTTTATAATAGCCGACACTATAATTTAAAGTAGAAAAGAGTTTCCCAGTCTTTCTTAGTAATTAGGCAACTAGTCACATGGATATTTCTAGTTAATTACACTACTGTTTAATTGTATCGAGTTTTTGTATTTATTGCACAACCCCATTGATTAATACAATTTCAGGAATAATTTGATTATTTACTAATGTCAATAGTAATAACATGAAAAATATTAACAAGCATCCTAAGCACACTAGTTAAAAAACTAAGAGTAAGTAGTTTTTGATTGACGAATATAAAATTATGTTTTTTATGATTTTTTTTATTCACTTATGATTTATATATATTTTTTAAAATATTTTAATCTTAGTTAATTTCTTAGAAGACTAATTAAGAAGATCTATGAAATATTACTAATGTTGTTATTAAGAATGGGACGACAAAAATCTCCATGTATACCGACAAATAAGCCTAGGAAACCAACTAGTATTAAATTAGAAAGTAACCTTCGTCAAAGGGAAAATCAGTGCCAAAATGAACAGATGGCACCCCAAAATCCATATCCAGACGTTGAGAGTCAGCACATGATCACTCATTATCTGCAGTACTAATTATTATCAGATTCCATCCTTAAGGGCACAATGGTAGGCTTATTATTGGATAGTTCAAAATCCTTTAAATTAAACTTGATGTGCTTTCTTTGGGAAACTGTTGTTTTATAGTTAAACTTGGTGAGTTTGGTACCTCACCATCAGAATTCAGAAGAAATGATTCCCAAGTGTTAGAATCAGTGGCCGAATGTGTAGCCTTTGGAGTGGCATTGCATGTGTGAATTCCAATGTACGTAATTCGGTACATATTCGGATTCTCTTGATCCCGCTGCACCTGTTTGTTTGCTTTGCAACCTTGATCATACTTGTAACCGCACCTGAAGTAACTCCTGCAAATCATTATCATTATTAATTAACAACAAGGTGAGTTAGATGACTTCCTTTTTTATCTATACAATAGGAACTCTTACGAGAGAGTTTACAATAATACACTATTCAATCAAAATCGAGTTAGACCCTTGGTAGATGAGTTAGATTACTATTCTTCTAAGGGAAATTGATTAGGTAGAAGAATGAACATTATGAGTCTGTATTCTTTGAATCTAGATCATATAGGTTGTACCTATTATAGTATATATTATTCCTTATATGTACGCCTATAAAATTATCGATTAGTAGTACATTTACTTGTTCATTTAGGAAATATACCGTATCATCAATATATTAAAATCTTAAATTCTAGTTTAAATTTATAAAAAAAGATTTGTAGTAAAGTAATTACGTACAGAGAAGTTTCACATCAAAATCTTTTCATACTCGTATGTGATCATGACTAACTAAAATGGTAGTAAATGTTAAACATTAAATGGACAGTGAGAAAAGGCGAGAGTATTACATATCTAAGTATGATGAGATGGATGTGTAACTGCTAACTACGTAAGAAAGGACACACGCAAAATTATTATATATGAGCAAATATTATTATGATCACCTATGAAGGAGAATATGATACAAAAATCAGTTATTTAAAGAGAATTGGAATTGAAACATAAAAAAATAAGTATCTAAAGACACCCATGAAATGAGTAGATCCAAGACTGTGAAAAGAGGTAGAGGAAGATGAAGAAAGACATTAGAGAAAATTACTAAAAAGAATCTCATGAAAAAAATATTTTGAGGACAAAATTATGGCATATTAATTTTATGATACGTGCAATCAACTTTCTCTTGTGGGGGACAAAGTTATTGTTACTGTTACATTAATACTTTGTGATCGATGGTATTCTCAACGTTCAGCTTGGTAGCAATCTCCTAATTGTAAATTTGTCTCTGCTTGATAATTATCATTAACACTCACCATTTACGTTTATGTTCAAGCAATGGTTATTTTTACTATTGCACTTTAGAGGTTCAAAATCAGGTAGAAAAGGCATTTTACATAATTACATTAGCTATATGATAGCGTTATAGAATCAAGGAGTAAAAAATATGGAAATGTTTTAAATCAGATATTAAACCAATGTAAGGAAACTTTGTATATCAGTTATTACTACCAGAACCGATCTAGTAAGTTCTACTTTAGTAATGGGTTATGGTTGCAACCAATCTAATAAGTTCCATTTTCTTTATGAGATTATGGTAGCAACCGTTATAAAAAAAAAAAAACGTTCAGGTTGGACTAGGAATAATTAGAGGCATACATCTTCAAGGGCATAAACAACACAACAAAACCAAGTAATACAGTTCCAAAACATCGGCACAGATAGATGTCTACACGCTGCTATAGTGGAACAATAACGCATAAGAAAACATTAATATTGTTATTTAGATATAAGAGACAATAAGCATGCAACAATCCAAGTAGTTTCAAAAAATCTTGATAAAAGATTCGCACCAAACTAATTTTCATTATAAGGAAAGACATCGCACCTGACTTCACCATCCTATATAAATCTGTGAAAGATTAAAATTATTCAAGAATGTAAAGAGGAAAGAAAAGGGGTAGAGATAGACAAGAATTAAATTGCATAAATAACCTTAATAAGTTCTCATGGATGAAGCTTATAATGTCTTTTCAAGACATAGACAAGGTGCAATTCTTCACAACTTCTTGGTTCATTTACTATTTGGCAATATTCACAGCGTCACTAATAAATTCTTCCTTCTTACTTAAATGTAAACAAAATTAACTAATTTTATACTAATTAAGGAATTGATTAATGTCATTTAATTCTATTAGTTACATTTAAAAAAAAATCTTAAAGTGTTATTCATTAGAACTTGATATCAAGAATAAACATGAGTCATTGGCAATGTTATGAAAATTGACCCGATCTCATCCACCCAATTAAGGCAATGGGTTAGTGGTCGGACTAGTAAGTCACTAATTAAACTGATTTGATCCAATATATATATAAAAAAAAAATTACCCTACCCCAAAATATCTTATTTTCATGCATCAATGAAAATCAAAACAATAACATACATAAATAAATAAAGAGGTTTAAGTATTATCTAACAATAAACGAGGATTCAAATGCAATAACACATAGAACTTAAAATCAGGAGGGTTAAACTGTATTAGAGGATTCAATAGCAAAAAGATGAACCTAAAATCAATAATGGTGTCATGCATTGTAGTGGTTCGTGCCTCCTTGGTTGTGAGCGATGATGAGCAGCAGTGAGCGACGACCAGTAGTGTGGTTATGACTCATGCACGATTGTCAGAATCATTGAGTGACAATTGAGAAGGGTTTGTCATCCATACCTTGTGTTTCATGTGAGAACACTAAGAATGCAGGTTTAGGGTAGTAAGCACCACATACAAAACATGTTCTTTAGGGTAATTCAGGGCCCAAGGTGTTTAGACTTAAAATGATGTCATTTTGAGTTTTTTCAAAGAAAAAAATCGCACAAAACTCAGATTGGGGTGCCAAAACCACTCAGGTCATCGATTATTATGAAAACTAGTCGAGTTAATCCAACCCAAACCTCGATTTTTGAGTTTTTGTGGAAAACAAATCACACAAAACTCAGACCGGGGTACCAAAACCACTCAGGTCATCGATTATTATGAAAACTGGCTGAGTTGATCGAACCCAAACCTCGGTCGAATACATGACCAATCCAATGATGAAATCAAATAGACTAGGCCACTGGTTCTCAATCAAACTAGTTAGACCAGTCGGTATGATTTTTATAACATTGATCATTGGAACTAGAATTACATATAATTGGAGGGTATTTTTGGAATGACATCATTAAATAGGATAAAAGTAGTTAAAATTTACTTATACTTGAGTCTAATTTTTTTTGTTAGCCTATAATTGAGTCTGAAGTAGTACACATTAAAGAAGCCTCGTGCAAGTGGCACCTTGGAGTCTGTAGTGAACCAAGTGATGAGTTTTCCCCTACCACGGAACTTCTTGGTATTGTAGCTCGAAGTCCATCATCACTATGCTCAAGATGTCACAACCATGAATAAAGCATTGATGCCCTCGTAACGACGAGGCACTTAACTGATTGTGTGTTCCACTCTTCCACTAAAATTGCCTTTGTCTGATTGCCCAACACCTTCACCTCCAACTCTGTAAGAGGCTTGTGCTATAGTTCATGTGAAATGACATCATTTTTAGATTTGTTTGCATTCCCAGATTCCATTCTCCCTTCTTTTTCTTACAAAAGATCGATTCAAACTTGCCAAGCTAGTGAAATCGATCATTTTTAGTTCAATGTGACTAGATGTCATCAATGACAATCAGTGGAATGTCAAGGTTAGGGTTAAGATTTGGAAAGTGAGGTGAGGAGTGTGAAACACACCATTTGGAAGCAGACATGATTAGATTTGGTCTCACAAGCAAGACATAGAGTTCGTCCTCAACACATGCAACCAAAAAGCCAAGGGAGTGTGGCACAAGTTGAGTGGGAGATATCAAAATGCAAGTGGCACTACCACCTTTGAGAGGCAATTAATTAGTGTCCTATTCATTTTAAACCAATTAACAAGATAATTGATGTATAAAAAATAGTTGTTAGTGGAACACAATTTTAAGTTCATTTAGATTTATATGTGATTAAAAGAATACTTGTTGTGCCTACAACTGAGATAAGCACTTAATAAACCATGTATCTAGGAATGAAACTTAGTTTATTAGTCATCTTGTAATACTCTCTCTTAATGCAAGTTTATTTGTTAAGCTATCTAAGGTATGAAGATTTAACTAAGAAACTTAAGCTCTTATCGACTATGCATCTAAGAGATTAGGGTTTGAGTTTTTTTGAACTGATGATAATATTAGAAGCATAAAATGGATAATAATGATCTTGTGATGCATGAGAAGGAAACAATTTCTTTTCTTTTAATTTTCTTTTAACATAGCCAAACATACCATAACAATAGAGTGTAGAATAAACAATTTTTTCTTTTTCTTGGAGATAGGGAAAGATAGGAAAGAAAACATCAAATAAAGAAGGCATACACAGTTTCATGTGATGCAACTATATTATGTATAAATAATGGTGTTTGCGTATATTATCTCATAATTATATCTTTAATTTCATGGTAATAAATAAAAATTAACAGATCGTAAAGGAAAACAATGATAACATATATACCTAGGAAATTCAGTATTCAAGACTCTCTTTTGTCCATACTTCCTCCATACATGATTATCATCAATGGTGCATGAGAGTATGGTCCATGACACTGCACTCTTCCTGCGCAACAACAAATTAATTAGGAGCATATGCTCCATGCATAATGCATGTAATCATATTTCTGGTATTATATATAAAATATAACACACTATAAGCTATAACATATATATCTAGAATATGTAAAATGTTAGAAAAAATATTAAATAACATGATAATGTGACTCATGTGAATTAAGGGCCTAAACTAGATTTAATAAAATAAAGAAACTTATTGGCAAATATGGGAAGTTAATAAACTTATGGGAGGTTAATAAACTTATGATAACTAACTTGATAGAAGTTTGTTAATAAAAGGCAAAGGGTTCTATCTCTGCCACAGGAGTTTTTCCCTCTAATTAACCATCAAGAACGTGAGACGAAAAATAAAAGAAGGAAAGAGATAGATTGTGACAAAGAAGATTGAAGAACTTATGTCTTTCATGGATCAAAGTAAGTTCTACTTACTTTCAAGCTGTATGAGAGAATCATAGATTCTGAGATCCTTACAATATGTAATAGATTCATTGAATATAAATGTATGAAATCTATAACTAACATGTGATATCAAAGCATTAGGTTATTGAATTTATGATTCTCTATGAATGATGTTTCTTCCACACACTGTATGAATCTGATTCCAATTGAAAAATTATTCAAACCATTTTTGTTTTTCGTTGTGCATATTATAATTGTTTTTGAGTCTGGAATGCCCTGAATCCAATTTTTGAATGTCTTGAATTGAAATTCAATATCTCTCTCTTATGTCAATTTCAATTCAAAAATTGATCTTAAATTTACTGTAATTTGAAATGGAAATATGTCGAATGCCTTCATATGGTGAATAGTTACATAGTTGTGAAGCAACTTGGTTGTAATTGTAGTAATTTGGATTAAATGTATCATAGGTTTGTAATCACCAAAGTGATCAAATCTTTATGTTTTATTTAATTCCAAATTAGTGAAAATTTTATTTCAATTACCCATAGAATGGATGCTAAATTATAGATTATTGGTTTATGGGTTAATTGAAGTTCATTATTATAAGACATTTATGGATCACCCAAAGGTTGATTAGTTGTTCTTATAATTTATGGATATGACTATTGGTAGTATGTATGCAGTATTAGTTTTATTTATATATCCAAAGATAATAAGTATTTCTAATTAATGCATATGCCTTACTAAATAATGTTAAAATTATTAGCATCGGTATGGTTTTTGTGTATTAATGTATCACCCAAAGGAGAACATAAGTATACATAGAATGTTTGTTTGTTGTTTGAATATGTATTGTATGTTTAATTTATGACTTAAAGTATTAATGTTAAGCATGTGTTAATTGTAGTATCCCTTCCTATATCTTTGCATTCTCTTGGTACGTTTGTTCCGGTTTTTAATGGGTTAAATTTCTCTGATTGGAGCGAACAAGTCCAATTTCACTTAGGTGTATTGGATCTTGATTTGACTCTTCAAGTTGAAAAACCTGCTGCTATTACTAATGCTAGTAGCAATAAAGAGAAAACCAAGACTAGGGAAAAGTTAAACAAAATTTGTTTGATGCTTATGCACATGAGCATAGCAAATAACATTAAGTCTGCTCTTCCCAAAACTGAAAGTACAAAAGAATTTATGAAATCTGTGGAAGAATACTCCCAAACTGCTAATAAGTCTCTTGTTGGGACATTAGTGAGTACTTTAACCATCATGAAGTTTGATGGTTCTCGTACTATGCATGAACATGTCATTGAGATGACTAATATTGCAGCAAAACTTAAGTATCTTGGAATGGTGGTGGATGAAAATTTCCTTGTGCAGCTTATTTTGAACTTATTATCGTCTAAGTATGGTCCCTTCCAAATGAACTATAATACCATGAAAGACAAATGGAATGTGCATGAATTGCATAGAATGTTAGTTCACGAGGAAACCAGACTTAAGAATCAAGAAAACTACTTCGTTTATTATGTGAATAATCAGGGAGTTGGAAAGAAAGTCAATAAGAAACATGGAAAGGACAAAGGACCATTAAAGATTGTTGAGTCCTCTACTAAGATCCAGCAGAAAAATGACAAATGTCATTTCTGTGGGAAATCTAGACATTTCCAGATGAACTGCCCAAAACATAAAGCTTGGTTCGAAAAGAAAAGTGAGCATAATGCTTATTTATGTTTTGAATCAAATTTAACCGAAGTTCCCCATAATACTTGGTGGATTGATTTTGGATGTACAACTCATGTTTCTAATATGATGCAGGAATTCCTTACAACCCGAACCATAAACCCAAATGAGAAGTTTGTCTTCATGGAGAATAGAGTGAAAGTTTCAGTGGAAGCTGTTGGGACTTATCGTTTAATCCTTGACACTGGATTTTATTTAGACTTATTTGATACTTTTATGTACCTAGTATTTCTAGGAATTTAGTTTCTTTGTCTAAACTTTATGTTGTTGGATACTCTTTTAGGTTTGTGAATGGTTGTTTTAGTTTGTATAAGCATACTTGTATGATTGGATCTGGTACACTTTATGATGGTTTATATAAATTAAATCTTGATAATTTATATGCTGAAACTCTTATGACCTTGCATCATAATGTTAGCACTAAACGTAGTTTAGTGAATGAATGTTCTGCTTACTTGTGGCATAAACGTTTGGGACACATTTCCAAAAGAAAGGATGCAAAGATTAGTAAAGAATGAAATCCTTCCAAGTTTAGATTTTACTGATCTGAATGTATGTGTGGATTGTATTAAAGGCAAACAAACAAAACACACAAATATAGGAGCCGCAAGAAGCACTTAACTTCTTGAAATTATACACACTGATATATGTGGACCTTTTGATGTAAATTCTTTCAATAAAGAAAAGTACTTTATCACTTTTATTGATGATTTTTCACGTTATGGGTATGTCTATTTACTGCATGAGAAATCTCAAGTAGTGGATGCTTTTGAAATTTTTATAAATGAAGTGGAAAGACAATTAGACAGAAAGGTGAAAATTGTCAGATCAGATAGAGGTGGTGAGTATTATGGAAGATATAGTGAAAGTGGACAACATCCTGGTCCATTTGCTAAGTTCCTTGAAAGGCGTCGTATTTGTGCTCAATACACAATGCCAGGTACACTACAACAAAATGGTGTGTCAGAAAGGCGTAATCGAACCTTAATGGATATGGTTAGAAGCATGTTAAGTAATTCATCTTTACTTGTATCATTATGGATGTATGCTTTAAAAACTGTCATATATTTGTTGAACATGATTCCTAGTAAGGCAGTTCAAAAGACACCTTTTGAACTGTGGACAGGTAGGAAACTCAGTTTGAGACACCTACATTTTTGGGGTTGTCAGGCAGAAATTAGAATATATAATCCGCAAGAAAAGAAAGTGGATATTTCATTGGTTATCCAGTACAATCAAAATGGTATATATTTTATTGTCCTACCCATAATACAAGAATTGTTGAAACTGGAAATGCCAGATTCAATGAGAATGGTGAAACCAGTGGGAGTGAAGCTTCACAAAATGTGGAGATTAAGGAAGTTAGAGTACGAGTTCCTTTAACTAGTGCTTCTACTTCAAGAATTGTTGTTCCTTATACTGTTGAACCACATAACAATCAAGAACAACAACAAATTAATGATCATGAGGTTAACAATGAACCTATAGTAGAACAATCACAAGAAATAGTATTAAGAAGATCTCAAAGAGAAAGGAGATATGTTATTTTGAATGACGATGTGATTTATCTACAAGAGTCAGAAAATGACTTAACATTGATAATGATCCAGTTTCATTTTCAGAAGCCATTAATGGTGATGATTCTGGAAAATGGTTAGATGCTATGAAAGATGAGCTTAAATCAATGGCACAAAATGGTGTATGGGATCTTGTGGAATTGCCTGAAGGATGCAAGAGAGTTAGATGTAAATGGGTCTTTAAGACTAAGCGTGACTCCTATGGCAATATTGAACGACACAAGACTCAACTTGTTGCTAAAGGTTTTACTTTAAAAAATGGCATTGATTATAAGGAAACATTTTCTCCAGTTTCTAAGAAAGATTCTTTCGAGATTATAATGGCATTAATAGCTCATTATGATCTTGAGTTGCATCAAATGGATGTTAAAACTACCTTTTTGAATGAGAATTTAGAGGAAGATATTTATATGGACCAACCAATGGGGTTCATTGAAGAAGGAAAGGAACACATGGTGCGTAAACTTAAGAAATCAATATATGGAGTTAAGCAGGCTTCTCGACAATGGTATCTTAAGTTCAATGATACTAATACGTCCTTTGGATTTAAGGAAAATACTGTTGATCGGTGTATATATCTAAAGGTCAGTGGGAGCAAATTTATATTTCTTATTCTGTATGTTGATGACATCTTACTTGCAACTAATGATCTTGGTCTATTAAGTGAGACTAAGAAGTTTCTCTCCAACAACTTTGAAATGAAAGATATGGGTGAAGCAAACTATGTGATAGGAATAAAAATATTTTGTGATAGATAAACAAGGACTGTTAGGCTTGTCTCAAAAATCATATATTAATAAAGTTTTAGAGAGATTCAGAATGGATAAATGTTCAGCATCTCTCGTTCCAATACAGAAAGGAGACAAATTTAGTCTCATGCAATGTCCAAAGAATGATTTGGAACGAAAATAGATGGAAAAAATATCCCTTATGCATTTGTTGTTGGGAGTCTGATTATGCTCAAACATACACAAGGCCAAATATTAGCTTTGTAGTTGGTATGCTTGGTAGATACCAAAGTAATCCAGGATTGGATCATTGGAAAGCTGCAAAGAAAATCTTAAGATACTTGCAAGGGACAAAAGATCACATGCTTACTTATAGGAGATTTGGTCATCTTGAGGTGATTGGATATACAGATTCAGACTTTGTTGGTTGTATAGATACAAGAAAGTCTACATTTGGTTATGTGTATCTTTTAGCCAAAGGAGCGATTTCATGGAAAAGTGCAAAGCAGTCAGTCATTGCTGCATCCATCATGAAGGCTGAATTTGTGGCATGCTTTGAGGCCACAGTTCAGGCAAATTGGTTGTGGAATTTTATTTCAGGACTTGGAGTAGTTGACAATAATGTCAAGCTGCTGAAAATTTATTGTGATAATACCGCATCTGTCTTCTTTTCTAAAAACGACAAGTATTCTAAAGGTGTTAAACATATGAAATTGAAATATTTTGTCATTAAAGAAGAAGTTCAGAAACATAGAGTATCAATAGAACATATTAGCACTAATCTAATAATTGATGACCCTTTAACAAAAGAGTTACCACCCAAAGTATTTACTGGCCATGTAGTGAATATGGGTACTATGTCTGCTAGTGAATGTTGAATGTTATTATTATTATTAATATTGTCTATTTGACACTTTGAGCTCATTATTGTGTAAGTTTCTGAAATTTGTGTTTTCTACTTTATGTGTATATGCATGCAAATTATGATGTGGAAAACATATTATGTTTTTGTTAATGAAAGAATGACTTTTGTTTGAACTCATTATAAACTTCTCATTTTATAGTCATATTAAAAAGAAGGATAATATAGTAGTACATGGAAGAGAATATGTTGATTAAATGACATGTAATTGTCATGACTCTTATTATTTTTTATCTTTAGTTATGATTAATGATGAAGCCAATTTATCTAAAATCTTTTAGTGGACATTATGATTTATGTAATTATTAAATCATGAAGGGTTATGTCATCATAAGAGTCAAGTGGGAGAATGTTAGAAAAAAAATATATTAAATAACATGATAATGTGACTCATGTGAATTAAGGGTCTAAACTTAATTTAATAAAATAAAGGAACCTATTGATAAATATGGAAAGTTAATAAACTTATGGGAAATTAATAAATTTCTGATAACTAACTTGATGAAAGTTTGTTAGTAAAAGGCAAATGGTTATATATCTACCATAAAAGTTTTTTCCTCTAATTAATCATCATGAATATGAGAAGAAAAATAAAAGAAGGAAAAAAGATAGATTAAAACAAAGAAAATTGAAGAACTTATATCTTTCATGAATCAAAATAAGTTCTATTTACTTTCAAGCTGTACGAGAGAATCATAAATTTTAAAATTATTATAATATGTAATAGATTTATTAAATATAAAATGTATAAAATCTATAATAACATAAATGCATATGTGAAAGGAACTAACCCTCATGCCCCTCAACTAATTAAAATCAACATATATATACGAATATTATCTCCATTATTAAATAATATATATATTATCAAGTCCAACACATAACCTCAAAAAATTCAAACTTGTTTTATATAATAAAACAAAAACTGTCCATTCATAGTAAAACAACGACACACTCAATGTCCATACTTCCGTACATATTCCCAATTCAACAAAGCCTCTCAGCAACCCAAATCGCTTTGTCGTGAAAAACTATACATATAAAATTAACAAGTGTGACTGTAAGAAAAGCAGTATATATATATATATATAGATTCGTCAGAAAGAAATTTGAAAGAATAATTAACCTTCTATTGTAGCGACCTCTCCCATCCTTCTGGAATCTCTTCTCGCCGGAAGCTGCCTCCGGCGACCCATTTTGGCCGGAATTCAGGAGACTCCGATGAGCCACCTCAGCTGCTGAACCAGCTGGTTCAGAAGAAGAAGAAGAGTTTAGAATAGAAAGAGCTTCTGAAAAAGATCTCAGAACATTGTCCATGACTTCCTGAAAAGAGAGAGAGGCTTCACTCCAAAAGGGCTTCTCAAGAAGAAGAACCTTGAGTTGGGTAGCAGCTTCTTGCCCCTTAAGAAGTTCTTCGATTATCACTCTCTTCTTTTGGGTTGAGACACTAATTTCACTTGCAAAACAAACGATGTTATTCATTTTTTTATAAGTGTATTGGCTCAGGTTCTAGCTAGCTTTGGTTTTTCTTTGAATTTTTTTATATTTTACTATAATTTTTTTTTTTGGTTTGTTTCTTTTTTTTTCCTTCTAGATTTGGATTTGTTGGGTGAGTAAGAGTACTGAGTAGGTTTGGCTTTTGGGTGGTTAAGGACGAGTAAGAAGAAAAGGAAAGAGAAAAAGAAAGAGGGAGAAAAAAATAATTTTATATTCTTCGGATAAAAGTGACATATATAGTTTGTTAAAAAGGTGGATTATGCTATTTTTAAAATTATAAAATATCCTCTTAATTTGTAAAATTATTAAAAAAAATTATCATTTTAATTTTTCTCATTGTAAGATAAGATATATAAAATATTTGATAATTTTTAAATTAATTTAATTAATATTTATACTTTCGTAAATCAATTTGTAAATTAACTTAATTAATAATTAATATTTCTTTAGTAAGATTATTTCAATAGTTATGTGTTTTTACTATTATTTTTTAATAAAACAAGAATTTTATCTCAGTAATCTGTATAATAAAACTTGTATATTGGAGGTTAATACAAATTAGAGAAATAAAAACTTTAATTTCAATTTAAGAATAACATCAAAAGCACCTCAACTATGTATAGTTTTTCCTTCCCCTAAAAAAACTATATAGTTTCTTATTTAATAAGTTTTTTATAAGATAAAATTTATTATACGAAGAAAAATAGTTAAATATATAGATATAATAATTAAATAAAATTATTTAAATTTGTTAGGTATTTAATGATTACAATGTTTTTTTAAACTTATTTTTGTTTTTTTAAAAATTAAGATTTGAATTTCATAATTCATTTTATAAAATTTTTTAGAATAAATTTCATTAATTTTGTGCATTCAAATTGAACTCATTATTGAAGAAGTGATAAGTGATAACTGCTTGACTGCCTCCAAAGCTAAGGATGACGTTCGATTGTGATGCCAGAATGACGTTAGTTAGTACTGAAGTGTCCTTTTTCTTAAAGTTAAAACAAATGCAAATAAAATGAATAAATGGTACTCAGAAAGTAAGAAATATAAATTGTTCATAATAATTAGGATAAAAATGAGTTGACATATAATATTTTTATAAAAAAAATATTTTTATTGTCTTTAACTATGATCTTAATGATATTTGTTTTATCCGTTTTTTTAACAATTTTTTATTTTCACTATTTAATTTCTGTCCTTAAAATCATTGTTGAGGAAAGAGTAAATTGATAAATATTGTATTAGACGTCTAATAGCGTGTTTATTTTTCAGTTTGAAACATTAAACGTCTACCCAATAAATTTTCTATTTATGTTTAGATCTCTGCAAATTAAATGGGAGAACGATTACAAATATAGTAAATGCATCCAAGTTCAGTAGGTATAAAGTTTATGGATAAGGATAAACAAATTTCTTTGTACTTCTCTGGTCAATTATTATACATTGCCTTGGTTTCAATATAATTATTATATAAGGGGAAAAATTCAAATTAATTATCGTTTTAATTTTTTCATATGATATTAATTATTATTATTTTATTTATATCTCTTATAATATTAATAATGAACAATAAAATTTATAAGTGAATTAATAATAATATAAGATTGATTTTATAAAATTATTATTCTCTTTTATCTATTTAATTTTTATTTACGTCAAACAACGACAATTATTTTGAAAGGGAAAAAATATATAGGATAATGTTATTCAACAAATTTTATAATCTAGAAGATAAACAAGAATAGAAAAAGGTTGAATAAAATGAATGATTTAATTAGGACTCATAATGAATCGAATACCTCCAATTTAATTTGAGATTCCATTCCACAATTAAGGTGTTTATCTAGACTAGATTCAAGAACTATATAAGTCCAAATTCAACTAGCCTATTTTGGTTCTTCGTATCTTTTTTATTTTTAAAAATGATATAAATTTAAACAAACCGAACCCAATTAGTCCAATTTCTTCTGAGTTTCAAATTAAAAAGTCCAATCTGACCTAGACCATCAGGTTATTAGACTAGTCTATCAACTTGTGTAAAAAGATGAATGACTAAGCTTCTGAGGGGACATAAACATCCCAATTATATTAACACCAAACCAAAGAATTTATTCAAATAAAGTAGGTCATAACACTTCTAGGGTTGCTATCAACGGAGAAATTCTTAAGGATTTGGAAGTCAGCCATAAAATTGGTCATAGTGCCCTTTGAGATGGAACCCGTAAGATGCACACTAGCTGAAATGTTGTTTACTAACGCATCAAGAGGCAATCTGTGATTCTCAAACTTGATGTTGTTTCTGCTAATCCAAATCTAATAAAAGGAATAGGTGATAGCTGCGAGAACAATGTCCTGAACTTGTGAAAGTATTTTCAAAAAACAAATTTGCAGAATATTGTTAAAAGAGGAAAGGTCCATAGAACAATTCATCTTTTGTGAAATACAAGACCAAACTTTAGCATTGCTGCCCTATTAATAGAAGTGACAGATTTCAAACCTAACCCCCTTTCCTCAAAAGGCTTGCAAACATGTTTCCAAGTAACAATAACATGTTTTCTAGAATCTACATCACCACTCCATATAAAGTTTCTTATTCAGTGATCTATCCTTTTCAACAATTCTTTAGGCCACTGATAAACGTGAAAACTATATGTTAACATACTATGAAATTCAAGAGTTTCCTCTTCCAAGTGGCCAGCTTCATTTTAATCTTGTCCGCTATATGCTGCAAGTGCATCCTTTGTGGCTTCACTTGAAAAATAAGTAACCCCTGGATAGATGAAAGGTAGAAAGCCATGGTTGAATCTCAGTAAGGAAGCAAAATGCTGAATCCTATTTTGAGACATACAACTTGTGTAGAAAGTGGAATTAGCCTTGTTCATAGACTGTCCCGAAGCTTGATCATAATTGTCTAGAAGTTGCATGATGTGCATAACATTACATGAGAATGAGTGGTGAAATTTTTAGGACTAGCCAGAGGAGTTAGCAACCCTTTCTTTGCTAAAGCAGAAATTCCCCTACTAAGAACCTCTTCTACAATGCAAAAAAAGCAAAAGGGATGGCCAATGGAGTTGCCATTAACTGAAAGGAACAACTTGGTTGATAACAGAATAGACTGAATCGATGAGTAGAAAGTAGGGTGGAACCCAAAAGCCTTGAGAACCTGGATGAGAAAACCCCAGTCAAGCATATCAAATGCCTTCTTAATGTCAATTTTGATAGCCATATTACCTCCATGAGTTTTCTTATTCAAGAGATTGACTGCCTTTGAAGCAACATTGGCATACTCAAAGATCGTTCTGCCTTTTATGAAACCCCTCTGATTTTATGAAACCCCTCTGATTTTCAGAACTGGATAGTAGCATTACACACATCAGAAGCAATGATGTCCTAGTGAGTTTGATAAAAGTGACCACCATACCCATCTAGACTTGGCACGCTACAGGCATTCATGCTAAACACGACCTTTTTAATTTCCTCCATAGAAGAGATGGGGATGAGAAACTCATTATCTTGAGGAGATACCAGCAAAGGGATCAGATCATGGATAAGATTGTTGTGGACAACATTGTTTTCTGTAGAGAAGATATCAACATAGTACCTTAAGAAATATGCTTCTATGCCAGCTTGATTAGAAAGAATCTCATCCTTGGATTGGAGAACATAAATTTTGTTTATCTTGTGTCTAATGGCAGCCACTTTATGGAAAAACCGGAATTTCTATCACCATTTGTATGCCACTAAAGCCTCGATTTTTCACTCCAGAAAAATACTTAGCAAGTGCAACGCTTGCTGGAGGTCAATATGAGCTTTCTTTTCTATCTGGATGAGAACTTCAAAAGGACCTGCCTCATCAATGTTAGCTTGTATCTGTTTGAGTTTCTCCATGGCAGAACTTACCCTGTCATGAACATTCCCTTTGCCTTGCTCCTTGAGTAATTAATAACTACTTACGAAAATGCAGAAGAGATTGTCCTGTTTTAGTGTGCACTCCATATACAAATTGTAGATGGCTTACACTCCACCACAATAATTGAAAAGAGGAAAACAAAAGTGAAATGCTTTTTCGGTTTCGGAAGCTTTTTAGCTTATAATCCAACACCATAATTGGCATGCAACAAAAAGGGAACTGGCTCAAAATTTCAAGTAGAAAAGAATTTCCCAAGGTCTTTCTTAGTAATTGGGTAACAACTCACATTGATATTCCCAGTTAACTATTTTTGTATTTTTCTTTTACAACCCCATTGATTAATACAATTCTCTTTGCAGAAGAATAATTTCTTGGATTGATCTAATGATAGGAGTCTTCATCACATATTGGTATTGTTGACAAAAAGAAAATTAATCTTATCCCCAACAAAATTCAAATGTTGCTAACGAATGTCTATCTTTATTAACAATTCATTTGTCACTAGTACAAAGTCACTGCGAATTAATAATCTTCAGCCTTATAGGGAACTAAGCTTATAAGAAACCAATTACAAGTATTAAAGCAACTGATCTTAGTTAAATTAAGTGAAAGTCTGTGCCAAAATGATCAACAGATGGCACCCCAAAATCCATATCCAGACTTAGGAGGGAGTCTGTTCATGAATACACACTACTCTGTGTCTTCTTTGGGAAATTCTTGTGGTGATCTAATGTGGTGATCCTCCATGGAGTCATCACGATCAGAATTCAGAAGATCTGTGGCAGAATGTGTAGCCTCGGTGGTGGCATTGCATGTGTGAATGCCAATGTAAGTAGTTCGGTACACATTATAGGATTTTCGTCATCCCTCTGCACTTGTTTAGTTGCTCGGCAACCTTGATCATACTTATGACTGCAACTGAAGTAACTCCTACAAATTATTATATATTAAGAACAAGGTGAGTTACATGTACTAATCTTCACACGGAACTTGGTCTGGTAGAATGAACATTATAAGTCTTATAGAAGCTCTACTACATTTTACTTCCTATACTAGCTAATTTTTCATGTTTTAGTCATTGTCGTTAGTTACTAAGTAACTTCTTTTGTTTTATAGGTTCGTTAAAACTACCATAAGATTGAATTAAACTGGCTGTTCTGATGGTTGTTAAATCACCGTCAATTAATGTGTGTAAAACTACCACAAAAAACAATGAACTTTTTTAAATTTCTGGCAATTTCACAACACCATTAGAATTTTTTTGGATATGTTACACTACTAGTTTTAATTTTGTTAATTTTAGAGAATCTTAAGCTAACAGAGTCAGCTAGTAACTAATGACATAGACTAAAATGTTAGAAATTTGCTTGTATACTAAAATGTAGAGTTTCTAAGCATAGGGAGTAACACAAAAAGTTGGTATAGGTATATGTATCAAATGATAAATTAAATCTTACTATATTAAATGGTCACCGTAAATTTATAATAATTTATATTAATAGAACAATTTATGCTAAAGAACTTGCTAAGTTTAAAGGAAAGTTCTATATATGGTACGACCAACTATACTTTATTGATAGTAAATGTTGAATTTCTCAAAGGGGTAACAGGAAAAAAATGTGGGAATAACAAAAATGAATATGTTAAAACTAACATGTTAAAAATGGATGTATAAGTAGACTATGAGATGCATATTATATTTGAGGAGATATTGATATAAGGGGGAAAATGTGTTTTTTTTACTAAAAAAAAGTGTTTTTATTTCTTGTAGTGTTTTAGGTTAAATTTAATTTTGGTCTCTATAATTTTAAATTGATGAATCTAATCACATATTTTCTAAAGTTGAAGAATTAAATTCTATCCATTTAAAAGTACAATGATCAAAATCAAATTTCAACATTTTTTTCCTTGATATATAACATCAATATAGAAAAAAATAACAAAAAATTAGTTAAGATGATTAATTTCGTTATGTACAAAGAAATTCATTGAAAACATAATTACAAAAAATAGATTGCAAAATTAGCCTTGTGAAAAAGAGTGGAGAGATAAAATAAAAAAAGACATTAGAAGAAATTACTAATGAAAAAAGATCTCATAGTGAATAATTAATATATTTAAGAATTTGGTTTTCAACCAAGCTAAGATCAATGACATTTGATACACACACATAACTATTAATTAATAAGAGGATAAATTTTGTGAGTTATATTGTTCTCAACATTCAGCTGCTACGTAGCAGTCCCTTGGGAGCATGGTGTTGCTTATTGGGTTCTTAAAATTAAGTAGCATAGCTTCAGAATGGATCTTTGGATTTTCTTCCATTAATGGACATGATAAAATTTCCCTCTTGGTCAGAGTTCACAACAAAAGTAGGGGATTTTCATTTTTTATCTTTGAATTGGTATACTAATTAATCCTATAATTGGATGCATATCTTCTGTCTAGCTGACATTCGTATATATGGGTTAGAATAAACTCCTTTGCCTCTTTAATTTGCTTATTAAAAAAAAAGTAATATTGCTTAATTAGAGTTTTCTATGTTGGAGCAATGAATTGGAGTAATGGAGTTCTTATATATATTAGAACTATTGCTTGTATAAGCAACTATAAAGTTACTTAAATACTAAAAGATCAATTTTCCAATTGTTGCTGGTGTTTGTCTTGTCACATCACACTGGAATGCTGTGTGCGTGCTCTGCGAATGGGGTGATAGTTTAATGGTTTTAAAATTACAGATGTAGTATTTTTAATATTTTTTGTTAGTATTTATTGTTTCAATTAAAATACTCCATATGAACTTTGAACTCTGATTTATAATAAAAATAACTTTAAGCATAAGTACAAATATGGGAGGTTTAAGACCGACAAAAAATAAGATAAGATAATTTAAGTTAAATTCTAATTTTTAAATAAAAATTAATGAAAGTTTTTATTCTTTCAATTTGAGTGTTCTCTTATATCATATCAGAAAGTAGATTTTTTTTCATGAGTTTAGCTCAATCTTACAAAATCAATTTATAAGATAAGGATTACTTTCCATTTATATAATTTAGTATTTTTAATGTTTTTTTGTTAGTGTTTATTGTTTCAATTAAAATACTCGATATGAACTATGATTTATAATAAAAATAACTTTAAGTATAAGTATAAATATATAAGATAATTCAAGTTAAATTCTAATTTTGAAATAAAATTTAATGGGAGTTTTTATCCTTTCAATTTGAGTGTTGTCTCATATCATGTTAGAAAGTTGGTTTTTTTCAAGAGTTTAGTTCAATCCTACAAAATCGGCTTACAAGATGAGGATTATTCTCCACTTATATAGTTTATCTCGATATTATTTTTATTCGATGTGAGACTTCAATATATCCTATTTTTTTTCATGACTCTTCCTTATACTTGTCTAAAGAATGACAACCATACATGGATCCATTATAATAGACTTTGATACCATGTCAAAAAGTGGGTTTTTCAATGCCACTCTAAGTTGTTTTTTGCTACTAGTCCCTCCACTTGCATCTTCTTGAGTGTAATTTCTATTTTGGTATAAGGAACTGTTCGAGACTTCTAGCAGCAGTAGCAAGCCTATTAAAGTCAATTTCTATAGTGTGAAATTTCTACATATCGATAAGCATTTTTCTTGGGAGATGGAGAAACAAAGGAAATGCATCACCCAATAAAGAAAATTAAGACAGTCATCACTTACATGTGATGCAACTTATTATGATCTAATAATTATGCTATTCGCACATACTACATACTGTCTCATAAGTCATAATTATATCTTTCCATGGAAAATATAAAAATAAATTAAAAGAAAATGAACAACAATACTTACGAATTGAAATTCAGAATTGAGGATTCCCTTTTTTCATACTTCCTCCATGCATGATTGCCATCAGTAGTGCAGGATAGTGTAGTGCAAGTCTGTGCACTCCTCCTGCGCAACAACAATATTCATGCATATACATCATGTATTATTATTATTATTATTATTATTATTATTATTATTATTATAAAATACAGGGTAAGACATTCAACAAGATAACTAAGGTCATGGCCTAGATCTCCCAAATTTATAAGGTCCCTAATTTTTTTTTAATAGTAGTATTATTAATATAAATTATTTTTTAAAAGCCCACAGTCCATTCTTTAGTTTTTACAAATGAAAAGTCACCCAAGAGTGACCAAGTAAATTTCTATAATCCCTATTATATGGTTTCAACATTAATGTAATTTTTTTTTATAAAAAAACATCATTTTTGGATCAACATCTTTGTTTCCTCTCTTGTCTCTCTCATTCTCATTCTCTCTATTCTCAGTTCTTTAATACTACATTCAAGCAATTATTTAATTTTTATAATTGTTAACATCTAGGTGAGGATTATAACTATAATTAAATATCTTTCTAAAAACAATTTAGCTTTTCAAGAGACAAATGAAAAAATATACCAAAAAGACAATGAAAACTTTTTGAGTTTGATAAGTTGTTATTAGAACTTGATCTAGTTATGTAAGAGCATGTTAAACGTATAAAAATATGATGACCTTCATAATCATTACTTGAGTGAGACTATATAAAATGAACTTATAGAATTATTAGCTTCTCAAATAAAAAATATTACACTAAAAAGTTAAAGATGCAAAATATTTTCTATCATTCTTGATTGTACTCCAGATGTAAGCCATTACGAGCAAATGACTCTTATTTTGAGGTGTGTTGATACTTTTAGTTGCCCCGTCAAAATAGAAATATTTTTTAGAGTGTTTACAAGTCAATGACACAATAGGAAAATGTCTTTTTGAGGAACTTACTCTGGTATTAAAAAATATGACCTTGATATTAATGATATAAGGGGGGAAAAGTGTATGATAACAGGTCTAATAAGGGAACTTATTCAAGAAGTACAAAAGAGATTGTTGGACATAAACCCTAGAACATATTACTCCTTGTGGTTGTCATAATTTGAATTTAGTTCTAGGTGATATGGTCAATTCATGTACAAGAGTTTTTTTTTTTTTTTAGTTTTGTAACGCATTTATTCTTTGTTTACTTTTTTGACCAAATCACTATCTCAAACTAGATGGGAATGTAGAATTGAGAGTGTCAAAACCATAAAGTTTCAAGCACCAAAAATAAGGGACACACTTGTTCAATTATCAAAAACTAGTGAAGATCCTAAGATAAAGAATGAAGCCATACATTTAGCAACTTATGAGATGGAGAATTTTGAATTTTTATTGGGAATGAATATTTGGTATGATATACTTTTTGCTGTGAATTTTGTAAGTAAGATCATGCAATCTAAAGATATGAATATAGATGTTGCTATAGATCACTTAAGAGGCCTTATAACTTATGTAAAAAATTATAGGGAAATGATTTTGCACTTGCATTAGAATCCATCAAAGAAATGACTATTGAAATGGATATAGAGCCCAAGTTTAATGAAAAGCGTAAGATTCATAGGAAAAAATATTTTGATGACATTGTTAGTGATGAGATAGCTTATTCTATTGAAGATTCTTTTCATGTTGATTATTTTTTGTATGTATTAGATCAGTTTATTTCTTCCATTGAGAGTCGATTCAAACAATTTTTAGAACATGAAAACATGTTTGGATTTTTATTTGATTCAAATAAATTTAAAACTTTGAGTGAAGATGAATTAAAAAAATATTGCATCAATCTTGAAAAGATTTTGAGTTTTAAGGATCATTCTGATATTGATGGTCTTGATTTGTTTTCAAAATAAAAGTTATTGAAAGAAGTTCTAACAAATGAAATTAACACACCATTAAAAATATTGAACTATATAAAAAGGTTAGGTTCTTTTCCAAATACATATATTGCTTATAGGATATTATTAAGTTGTGACCGTTAAAAGAAACTTTTCAAAATTAAAATTGATTAAATCATATTTGAGATCAGTTATGTTACAAGATAGATTGAATAGATTAACTGTGTTATCTAATAAGAGTGAGATGTTAGAGTTACTTGATTATAAAATTTTAATAAATAATTTTGCAGTTCAAAAAACCAGAAAAATAACATAAAAATTATTAGTCTTTTTTCAACAAAAAAAACATAGGTCATTTTCGCCTAAGCTCCCGAAATTCCTAAATACGGCCATGACAAAATGCATATGTGAAATATTAGGAGGAGCCTGGCTAATCTTGGAGCTGAACCTAAAATCAACATATGAGAATTCATCTGCAGTCACTCTCTCTCTCTCTCTCTATATATATGTATATTACCCATGCCAACAAACATATATAACCTGAAGTTTTAACCCTTTTCCATAAAATAAAAAAATTCACTCATGCCAAGTTGTCATGAATAGAAAGGGCTTGAGTGAAAGATCTAAGGACATTGGCCATGAGTTCTTGAGAAGAGAGAGACCCTTCACTCCCAAAGGGTTTTTCAAGCAGAACCTTGAGTTGGGTAGCAGATTCCTGACCCTAAACTAGTTCTTTGATTATCACTTATTTTTTGGTGAGACACTTTAACTCTCGTGAGTACAAAGCATGTTTTTCATTTTCTATAAAGGGTTTGGTTAATTTGCTCAGCTTCTAGAAATGGTTTTTCTTTGTTTTATGTGTGTGTGTGTGTTTCTTGTTTTAGATTGCTCTATGTTTGCATAGTTTTGGCTTTAGGAAGGGCTAAAGGCAAGGGAGAAGAAAGGGATATAGGAGAGGAGAGAGAGAAAGAAAGAAAAACAAATGAACGTACATAAAATGCGGGAAAGGGAGACTCATGTGATATGTGAAACCAATAATCTAATATGAAATAAATCCATCTTATATTTATATTCTAGATAAGAGTGACATCTCTAAATTATTAAGCCAACAAGAAATTATGTATAAAAAAGAAAAAAAATGAAAAGGTGAATAAAATAAAATAAAAAGAGGATAAACTAAAAGAGCATTTGAATTTTCGGTGTGAGGATTAAATATATGTTTGAGAGTAAAATGAGTTTAAAATTATGTTTGTTTGAAAACTAAGTTTTAGAGAAGTAAAATTTAGAATATTTTTACAAACTTAAATTTAACCCAAACATGGTTAACATGATATTTTTTGTATTGTTTTGGTAGGACTTCTATTTTGAATGTGTAATGATAAACGAAAAGAAAAGTTATATATTAAACAATATGAATATTTTGAAAAAAAAATAGCAATGATAAAAAGATAATGTCATATTAGTTTGGGGGAAAATATGTTTTGTGGTTGTATTTTCGATAAGAAATGCAGCCGAACAAAGTCCTCATATTTTTATATTAATGGTTTTAGTTATCAAATTTTAAAATGTGTGTGAATTAGTTTCTTATTTCTAATAATTCATCATTTTTTAAAGTTATAATTTATAAGAGACTATAATAAAATGTTTTTTTCAACTATTTTCTCTCCAATTGGCATGGGCATATACAAATTTGTATTGAGACTTACTATAATTTTTTGTTTCTTCACATATTACTATAATTGGAACCAAAGGTGAGAAAGAAATAACATTGACAAGTTTTTTTTTCTTCTTTGGTTTTTTGACATTTTTTTGTCCTATATCAAAGATCACAAGTTTCTTTATGTTCAACCAAAAGAAATGTTAGTACACAAAATTACAAATGTCAATTTATATAATAACATTAACTTTATGGGTCTTATACATATTTTTTGACTTTTTTTTAACAAAATAGGTTATTTCAAAAAATTAATTAGCAAAATGGGTGTTTTACAAAATCATTTATCTCTTATAAGTGATTTTTGTCATGTAGGATGGAAGAGGCATTTTGAGTGATACCTTATATTTTTTGTTTATCCTATAACAAGAGACATCACTTGGTATGCACCGTCCTTGTTCGATATTTAGTGTCAGTCAAGCCAAAACTAAATATTTGTTTAATGACTAGATCTCGACAACTAGGTAACAAACAAAAAGCACTAGGTGTCATTCAAGATGATGTTACCTGCATTCTATGTGACAAAGATCACACACGACACAACAGATAAATAATTTTATAAAACATTTACTTTAGTAATTAATTTCATGAAATAACCCATTTTGATAAATAAATAAATAAAAAGTCCAAATTTTTTGGTAGCTTCTTCACAATCTTTTAATTTAAGTCATTAAGATATTTTATAATTATTGTTGTTACATATTAATTCTTAAAATTATAAAATTATAAAAAAAAATCATATCTACAATTTTAAACATGAAGGTATAGCTAATTTTTTTTATTAAAAAAACAATGTATTAATGTAAGATTAGTATAATGTATAATTATACAAATAAAAAATTAAACATATAAATATAATTAAAGATATCATTGTTAATATTTTTTGTAATTAATTTTTATAACTCTATACTTTTAAAAGTTATTTCTAGTTTAAAATGTTAAATTTAAATTTTGTAGTTCAGGTAATAATATGTTTTGTTAATATTTTATAGGTTTGATGCATTTAATTTGGAAGGATTATCGAAGAAGGCAAGAAGCCATTACTGCTTGACTTCCATCCAAAACTAAGGATGACGTTAGGGTGTCTTTTTCTTAAAATAAAAAAGAAATGTAAATGAATGAAATCAATGGTACTCGCAAATTTATAAATAAATAAATATTAGGATAAAAAATGTGTTGATAATATTTTTATGAAAAAAATTATTTTAAATTTTTTAATTAATGATATTTTTTATCTTCCATGTTTTATAATTTATTTTTCTTTCTTATTTAATTTTATTTCTTAAAGCCAATGTTAATTAATAAAATTTTATTATAATGACATCTTTTTTATTTCCAAGAATATGAGAGTGAGAAATGAACATTTTTATGTTTGTTTGAAAGTTATGACAATATATTTCAAGTGGGTATATGATCTTTCCATAGAAATAAAAGTAATTGTCTACCATAACTACCCATTAACATTCCATTCTTCTACCTTTGTCTTTTACTTTTACTTTTTAATTAAACAAAATGCTAAATTACTAAATACTAACCAAACATGTTTGTGAAAAATAGCATTCCAATGTATAATATTTTTAGAAATGTGATTCATGAGAATACAAAATTATACGGTAAAACAAATGCCCTCTAAAATTATAAGTATATTAATTAAAAGAATTGGGTATTAAAAAAGTAAGAATTATATAAAAAGAGTAACTAACAAATATTGCACCAAATGATCAAAGGTGTGTTTGGAAATCTATTTGTTTATTAAAGGCTTCTAAATGGGAAAACATGGGTTGTTTTGAAGCCTTCTAAAATTGATAATGATTTTAGGTTTGTTTGGATATCTCTAACAAGTTATAGAGGTTGGCAGGCCTACCATTACCGGAATACATTAGAAGGTAGGTTGATTCGAAAAAAGACAAACACATCATTATCAATTTTTAACTAAACACATGGGCAAAAATAGGCAGTAATAAGCACTAAGGGAACAAAAGTCGTGCAAAATAATTAAATTAGATGTGCACAACTTTTGCTCTCATTTGATCTATGGCGTACCCTGCAAGTCCCTCAAGATATAATAGGAACCTTTTAGAGAGGACTGAAGCAACAAAAATAGGCAAATCAAAATTAACCTAGGAAAAAAGAAAAAGAGGAGAGGAAAAGTTTCAAAAAAAGAGTGAGCTTTGAATTCCAAAAATAAATTCAAATAAGCATGTCCCATAATAATTTATTAAATCACAATATAAAAAAATTGCAAGGCCCATTATCGCACACTTAGAGGGGAATTAGTGGATTTGGACTACAACAGTATCAGTGTGGCCTAGTCTCATGCATACTAAGGCCACACCTCTACTAGAACTGATATATAAACAAGCAAAACTGTTATGGAAGTGATGAAGAACAAGCAAGAACAGCAGCAGTAGATGCAACAGAACAGAAATGTCATACACCGATGTTGCAGTAAAATGAAAGAGAGAGAGAGATGAGAAAGAACGCACAGAATTACGTGGTTCACCTTTGATCAAGGCTACATCCACGGGAGGGAAAACAGAAAGCTATTTATTACTGATGCAGTTTACAAGTGGAAGCTTATTCCAAAAGAAATACAGGGCATCCTTGTCTTATATAAGCAGAGGACAAAACAGAAAAAATAACAGAATAAATATCCATATAGATTTAGGTCACAACCCAACAATTCACCACCTTGAACTAACATCCATATAAGACACAAACTGCACCCTCCAAAAACACATGATCTTAAACCCAACAACCTACATTGAACAAGCTTAAGCAGTTATTAAACTTGCTCTTTGGAACTGGCTTTGTAAACATATCAGCAGGATTGTGCAGAGTGCTGATCTTATGAACCTTAATTCTTCTTTCTTACCGAATGAAGTGATATCTAACATCTATATGCTTGGTTTTGTCATGATGAACCTGATCCTCGGCCAAGCATATAGCACTAAGGCTATCACAGTAGATGTTAGCATATTCTTGATTAATTCCGAGATCATTTATCAGACCTCTTAGCCAAATTCCTTCCTTTGCAGCTTCAGTAAGAGTCATATATTTAGCCTCAGTAGTTGAGAGGGCAACCGAAGGTTGAAGTGTTGCCTTCCAACTCACCAAGTAGCCACCAAGGGTGTAAGCATACCCTGTTAGGGACCTTCTCTTGACAAGATCAGCAGCAAAATCAGCATCAGAATAGCCAGTGAGACAGTAATCTAAGTTAGATCCATAGATCAACCCTACATCTGCAGTCCCTTTAAGATATCTGAAAATTCTCTTCACAGCCTTCCAATATTTCTTCTGGGGTTGGTTTAAGAACCTACTAACCATGCTAACAGCATAAGCAAGGTCAGGTCTGGTGCAGACCATGGTATACATGATACTGCCAACAACACTTGAGTATGAAACCTTTGACATATAGTCCTGATCGGCCTGAGCTTGAACCTTCATCACAGCAGACAACTTCTCTTTTTCTGAAAGGGGAGTGCTGATAGGTTTAGAATCAGCCATTCCAAACCTCACAAGTATCTTTTGAATGTAATCATTTTGAGACAAAAATAGCCATTTCTGAGTTCTGTCCCTATAGATCTCCATTCCTAAGATTTTCTTTGCAGCCCCTAGATCTTTCATATCAAATTCACCATTCAGGAGGATCTTCAGATTTTGTATATCACACATGCTTTTTTCTGAAATAAGCATGTCATCTACATAGAGTAGAAGATAGATCATTGATCCATCCCCCACCTTGTTGTGATAAACACAACAATCATAGAGACTTCTCTTGAATCCTTGGCTGGTGATAAAGCTGTCAAACCTCATGTACCATTGCCTTGGAGATTGTTTCAATCCATACAAGGACCTCTGCAGTTGAGAAACATACCTTTCTCTTACTTGAACTTCAAACCCTTCAGGTTGTTTCATTAGAATATTTTCTTCCAATCTTTCATGGAGAAAAGCAGTCTTGACATCAAGTTGTTCAAGTTCCAAGTCTTGGTTTGCCACAATAGCAAGCAGAACCCTGATGGATGTATGTCTAACCACAGGAGAAAAGATTTCGTTGAAATCTACTCCTTTTTTCTGGCTGAATCCCTTGGCAATTAACCTAGCCTTGTATCTTATCCCTTCCTTTTCTGAAAGACCAGGTTTCCTCTTGAATATCCACTTGCAACCTACCACTTGTCTTTCTTTAGGTAGTTCAACAAGTTTCCAGGTTTGATTCTTATATAAAGATTCCATTTCCTCTTTCATAGCTAACAACCAATTTTCAGCTTCAGGATGATTGATAGCTTCTTGGTAAGTGGCAGGTTCATTTGAATCTATTTCTTTTGCTGCATGTAATGCATAGGCAACCATGTCTTCAAAACCATATCTTTCAGGAGGTCTAGTGACCCTTTTTGGTCTCTGATTGATTCCATAATTGAGCTGTGGAAGATCAGGTTCAGCAGCCAAGCATTTGCATTGGAATCTTCTGATTTCTCACCTTCTTGAGGAACAGGAGATGTATTGAAATGAGCCCTTTTTTCTGATTCTTTGGTTATAGATTCTATATCCTTTTCTTGAGGAGAGTGGCAGCTCTGTGTTCCAGCAATTGGAACCTCAAGCTTAGGATGAAACAGATGTGATTCATCAAAAATTACATCTCTGCTGAGAAGAACTTTCTTTTCGAAGGGTGACCAGATCCTATAGCCTTTCACCCCATCACCATAACCCATGAATAGACCTTTTCTTGATCTAGGTACCAGCTTTCCTTCATTTACATGATAATAAGAATTGCAGCCAAATACTCTTAGATTTGAGTAGTTTTCTGTTTTGCCATTCCAGATTTCAATAGGAGTTTTAAGTCCTATAGCAGTAGAGGGTGTTCTATTGATTAGAAAACAAGTTGTATTGATAGCTTCTCCCCAAAAACTTCTATTGAGACCAACATTAGACAATAGACATTTTGTTCTTTCCAGGAGTGTTCTGTTCATTCGTTCAACAACTCCATTTTGCTGAGGAGTGTTCCTAATAGTAAGCTATCTAGCAATCCCTTCATCTCTGCAGAATTTGTTAAATTCTGTTGAGCAAAACTCCATTTTGCCTACCCTCGGGTCTAAACCTCTTCCTTCAACACAGTCTTTCTCACTTTGGTATACTTAGCTCATAACTCTCACTTAGGTTCAAGAAATTGCAACGGTTCCACTCTAAGGTTTGCTACCTGGTACTTACTGGGTACTAATTGAATAAGCAAAACAGACCACTTCTCACTTATGTAAACTTGTTCAACTTAGGGTAATCTTGACACATTTATACTCATGCCACTCTATAACTTTGCACTTAAAGTTGAGGTTTTGATTGTAGTTTACGATGTCTAACTCTATAACTAGGGCATTGGTCATACCAAGGATTTCCTACTCAAGCTCCAACAACTAAGCTAGTTCTAACGGTTGAAACTAAACTTACAACAAGATTGTTAAGAATTCTACCCATCTCTTCTACCTTGGATTTAACTCTAAAGATCCTCACAATGTATCAAACTAACGGTAATGTTTCCCAAAATATTATGGTGAACACCATGGTTACCTATTCTAAATCACAGGATAAGTCTTTTCATAAGTCTTTAGTTGTCAAGAAACATTGATCATTATTTGTCCTCCTACAAGCACTCCTCTAAACTTAAAAATTATTTCGAATATTTTACTACTCCAATAAGGACCTACGCGACTAAGATATCACTCAACGGTTTACAGTGACCGACTTTTCTATGAACTTATGGCTTACTCCTTACAAGGATCTCACCCGGAAACTTAAACTTACTTGAGTCATCTCCAACAAGAATTAAGGTTAATTCAAGGAATCCTAAAATAACTTTTTGGTTTGACTACTAGTTAAGGGAATTTTATCTTAATCTTAGGTTTCCTCTCATCTCAAAACAACTTCTTCCCAAGAAAGATTTAAAGTTATCTCTCACCTAAACGTGGCATACTCTAAGGGTTATCCTCATCTAACTAAAATGCATAACAAAACTCTTAGCACGAAACATGATTCCCAAGGGTCTATAACAACCTTAAGATAAACCCCATAATCCAACTTGACTAGAAATTCACTAGGCACTAATCATCGAAACCACTATAAAGGCTAACTCGGGGTGGGAGATCCCGACCATGCATCCCACGAACACACAAAGGCATTGATCTTGTCAAGACATGACCAGGTACACGTAAAAGGCCACAAAAGATACTAAGGTAGTCATCGGAGTATCCTCAGATTTTTTACATATTAAGGTAGAGAAAACTAAGATTTATCTCGCTAATCATACAACTAATATCAATAATCCTTTAGGTCACCTACCTTATGCAAGAACACTCACTCTTGAACCCTTCCATGCTTAGCAATTAACTCCTTACACTCTTCTTAAGGTTTCACACTAAACCTCTTAATTATCTTTCACAACTTTTCCAACTACTTTATGTTCTTAAACAACTCTATACCAAATATTTCTCAAGAACTACAGTTACAAGTTTTTATAGGTATTATGCCTACAAGATTCTCAATCTCGCACTTAGGTGGTAACTAAACACATCTTCAAGGAACACAGGTACACGACTTACTAAGTTTGACTTTCGTCTATGGGTAACAAGGATAATGCATACTCAAGTGTTTTCCTTCAAAACATCTTAACGTGATTAACAAGGGCGAAGTCTCTCTATTCGTAACAGAAGTAACACATGACAACAGATCGAGCAGTTTAACAAGACATGATTGGAAGATGAGCAACTAATAACAAGATGAACACTCGATTGATTATGAGACAATAATTTTTAAATCAAGAAGGACCACTCATTCAGAATTAACAACAAACATTTCAAATGAATTCTAGAAACGAAAACATGATCACAGTGTACACACATATGGGGACGTTAACAATCACTTGATTGTGTTAGAAACAACAGTAACCCAATTGTTTGATGTAGGCTCATAACACAAAGAATGAATTATACTCAAGCTTTCAAGTGTAATCAAATTACTTGACTTAAGTACGCAACACAAAGAATAGGTTGCACTAGAATTAGAAGGTACAATCAAAAGAGTATTCCTTATGAAATATAACTTGATATGAATCATCCAACTATAGAGTATTAGCATCACTAAGAACAAGAAATCACAACAACCATAATATCTATGCAATTAAGGTAGAACACCATACTACAACTTTATATACTTAGAATTATAAGGTTCCTATAACAAGTATATAACGTACATTTAAGAAGTAAGAGTTAAACAATTAATAAGGATGTATTAAGGAATCACAAGCTTCAATAACTACATTCACGACTACATACCAAATAAAGGGAGTTAAGTAGTCATGTGTTTACACATCAAGAAAGACACACTCATCCAAGATATATATATGGTCCAAAAGGTTCTTGCAACACTAATCCACGCATCAAAAGAGAAATAAGCTAACTAACAACATATACACAAGATGATAAAGGTTCATTAACACATTATCAATCAATATCAAGACTACTTGCATCACCCAATGGCTTGCCATAATGTCCAACCGCACTTTGCAAATTATAGAGATGGCCAGTCTCATAACTCATGACTCAACAGTGGATTCATGGTATAGCAGACATTAAGGATGCAAGGCATATACAAGCATTATTATTAAGTCTCATTTAATCATGTAGGAGAAAATACAAATAATAATTCAAGCATGCTCAACAAAAGTACTCATAAGTAACCACACAGAGTGCACATCAGAATATGATAAGCACATAACACACTGGCCGAAAGGTTCGACCTACTCTGATACCACTAAATGTGACATCCTCAACTCCTCACATAATTACTAATAAAGGAATAAAAATTCAAATATTGATTAAAAGTATTTTTAAAACATTTTTAAATACAAGCCTTTCAAAGGGGTAAAAGGCTCACATTCACTTTCTTCTACATCACATTCAAACTTGTCCAAATAAATAATAAAGTCATCTCGGCTCAAATAAGGTCATCTAAGCTTCATACAATTAATATAAAACCTATATTCTAATGTCACATCATATCAGAGCGTTGTGTTCCCGTGTGCTCTAGCATGAGATTCTTCATAGTCATTCACCTATTCATCTGCTCCCCCGAACACAAAGTTCAAGATCATCACAGGATCCAAACACAAACAACACACAAGGAGTGAGTTATCACATTCCTAACTAATGGAGAGAAACAAGATAACATGTAGGTATAAATATCATATAAACAAAATACAGCTTACTTAAGCATCACTCACGTTATTTCGCCACTTTGTCGCACAACATTACATCGCAACACTACACATTTAATTCATCTTCACAACATTCACGTACTCAAGGATCAAAACACAATATCATCAAGTCAATCAATATTGAACAATACACAAGCATTATGCAACATATACACTAAGACTCAATCCTATATGCAATGTGGTACCATGTCAGTGAAAAACCTCGTCGGGCGCCTAGGAGTACATGACAAGACAAACCACACACTAGCAAGTCAAGTCACTCTCACTAGGTAATATCATAGGGAGACCAGTTAGGGTCACAGTGTTTTGCGAGAATGCTCTAACCATATGGGATCAACATAGGCTTAAAGGAGCACTCAAACCGTGTGACCCCCAAGGCCTACACTCTGAAGAGTCCGTCAAGGCCTCTCCCTCCTGATTCAGGTCCAACCCAGAAAATATTTTAGCACACAAACTCTATCTATGAACTGTATAAAACACACGACTCCTTAATTATTCTTAAAATAATTTTAACCCGTCGCCCTTTAAGGGACTTATCATTAACTCGTCGCCCTTAAAGTGACTTAACATTAACTCGTCGCCCAAAAAGGGACTTAGCATCAACTCGTCGTCCTAAAAGGGACTTAGCATCAACTCGTCGCCTTAAAAGGGACTTAACATTAACTCGTCGCTCTAAAAGGGACTTAACATTAACTCGCCGCCCCAAAAGGGACTTAACATTAACTCATCGCCCTTAAAGGGACTTATGATCGTGTGATTGTACAATTCATAGTTCACAACTCAATGCACACAACACCTCAATGCACATATATATCTCAATCATATACATACTCAATTTATCACATACACTTAATCTCAATCACAATGGTAGAATCTCAATTTAACACGTTATCGCACCTCATGAATCATATATATTTTACCTATGAACTATGCATTACACACATTTACTCAATTGTTTTCAAAGTCATTTTAACCCGTCGGGTTCCCATAGTGGATCTCATCACAATACCCGTCGCCCTTAAAGGGTCTTATAATTGTGTGATTGCACAGTTCATAGCTCACAACTCAATACACACACATCAATATACATTTATTTCACCATTTATCACAGGTTCAATTTATCACATACTCGTAATTTGAATCACCATTTCATAATCTCAATATAATAATTTATATAAAAGGTTTGTCACAACATGGGCAATAAAACCCTTGAAATAATTCCATACAATTATATCAAAATCATGGGTCAAAACGCAAAAACATCAAGAACACACAAGTTTATTAATTAATTCTCATTAGAACATCAATTGGTACGTGGAACACAAAAATATTGTATTTATAATCATAAAGGAAAAATTATAATTCAATAAACATCCCAAGATAAACCCAAATTTAGTTCTCTAAGGATTCCTATACATGTTCATTCTAAACCCCTAATTGTGATAAACTCATCCCTTATCTCTAAGTGGACTCACGTGTCTTTTGACATCGATAGCGGCATCTCTAGCGGTTTCCTGAGATTTCTCCAGTTATTCATCCGACTGCTCCGATAGAATTCCCAAATGTCAGAGAGACGGAGAGGAGATTGAAGCCTCCACTTGTACTATCTTCATGCGATTTCTTTTCCCCCTCCACGAATATTATCTCCCAAATTCCAACGGTGAAAGTATGAGGAATTGAATTTAAAACCACATATCAAAATTTCATGAAAATCCAACGGTTATTGAAACCGGGATCGTAGTTTTACTGAGACCATTTTGGGTTTCTACGGGAAAAGAGAAAGCTACGGTGCGAAGGGTATTTCTCTTAGCTCTGACATGATTTTGCAATTCCCAACGGTAAGAATGCTCAGAATTGGGTTGCGAACGTGGTAGTCAAATTTCATGACGATCCAACGGTGAATAAGTCCGAGATCATCATTTTTTTGAGACAGGTTTTGTGGGCTACGAGAAAAAGAAAGAGTTTTGAGGAGGAGGAGAGGGAAAACGAAAATGAGGGAAAGAAGAGATATCATCAGTCTAAAAACTGACCTAGCATCGCTATTTATATCTAGGATACACACAACTTATTTTTTCTCTATTTATTTATTTTTTAATATTTTATAAAAAAAAACTCTATTTTATTCCCTATCAAATGAATAAATCAAATATTTTTTTTTTCTTTAAACCATTATTTCTCATTATTTATTTATTTATAAAAACATGATCATTCTTTTTAAAACTCTATTTATTTATAAGTAACAATTCTTTTTAAATTAGTTTACGAAAAATGGGATGTTACATCTTCATCCTCTATCTTAACATCTATATCTCTTAATTCCATCAAAATAGAATTTAATTCATCAAGATGATCCTTAAGAGATGTACCTTCTTTCATGTGTAAACCAAATAGACGCCTCTTCAAGAAGAGTTTGTTGCAGATTGACTTAGTCATATACAGCTTTTCCAACTTGAGCCATAAGCCACTTGCAGTTTCTTCATTTGCAACTTAATATAAAACTTCATTAGACAAGGAAAGCAAGATTAGTGAGTGAGCCTTTTCTTCTTGTTCTGCAAGTTCTTCAGTCTTTGAAACATAGGCCTTTTCTTTTGATTCAGAAGCCACTTCTTTCTTCACAGGTGCAGAAGCAACAGGAGCCCAAACACGTTGTTCCTTCAACAAAGCACGAATCTTGATGCGCCACAGATTGAAGCTGTTCTTTTCATTGAATTTCTCAATCCGGATTGTGTTTGACATGATTTCTCGAGTGTTCTTGATCACAAAGAAGCAACGAAAGAACCAGAAACAAGACTCCCACAGCTTGATCTTTGTATTCATACGAGAATCTTGAATTCCTTTGGTCGCAACTTGAGCTCTTGATACCAGTTTGTTATGGAAGTGATGAAGAACAAGCAAGAACAACAACAATAGATGCAGCAAAACAAAATGTCATACACCGATGTTGCAGCAAAATGCAAGAGAGAGAGAGAGATGAGAAAGAACGCACAGAATTACGTGGTTCACCTTTGATCCTACATCCACGGGAGGGAAAACAAAAAACTGTTTATTACTGATGCAGTATACAAGTGGAAGCTTATTCCAAAGAAATACAAGGCATCCTTGCCTTATATAAGCAGAGGACAAAACAGGAAAAATAACAGAATAAACTTTCATATAGATTTAGGTCACAGTCCAACAAAAACATAGTTCAACTAGGCAATATGAGATTGTCTTTTGGAATACCTTTAAAACTACAACACATCATCCATAGTATCAACCTCGACACTATGTTCAACACCTTCATGCTTTTTATTAGACCTTTTAATGTTCAACACCCATACCTCTAGTGCTTATTGTTCACACCGACCCCCTTTCCCGATTGCTGGATATGCAAATTGTGAAGACATGAAAGCTGCCAAGGAATTGTATGATGTCATGAATGACAAGAATGAAGTCACTTGGGTTGCAATGATAGCAGGTTATGGTAAGTTAGGTAACGTGAGGGAAGCCAGAAGAATATTTGATGGCATACCTGTGCTATAGGATGCATCATCTTGTGCAGCAATGCTTGTTTGTCATGCACAAAGTAGATACGCAAAGGAAGCTATTTACATGTATGAGAAAATGAGAGAAGCAAAGATCAAAATCACTGAGGTGGCAATGGTGGGTGCTATTTCAGCTTGTGCACAACTTAGGGACATTAGAATATCAAACACACTAACAGACCATCTTGAGGAGGGTTGCTGTGGTAAGTCCTTCTGCTATTAGTTGTTTGTTATTATTTGTCAATTCAATCCATTTAGGTAAAAATGTTTCACGCTAACCTTTATCCTTTAGCTTGATTGGAACCCATTGTTCTTTTATCTCAGATAGGACACAAATTGTTTCAACTGCATTGATCCATATGCACTCAAAATGTGGAAATATAGACTTAGCATTGAGGGAATTCAGTACAATGAGATACAGGGATGTGTATACTTACAGTGCAATGATAGCAGCCTTTGCTGAGCATGGGAAATCACAAAATGCAATAGACCTTTTCTTAAATATGCAAGAGGAAGGATTAAAGCCAAACCAGGTCACATTCATTGGTGTCCTCAATGCATGTGGCTCTTCAGGTCATATCGAAGAAGGTTGTAGGCTTTTTCGGATTATGACTGGAGTATTTGGTATTGAGCCCTTACCTGATCACTATACATGCATAGTTGATCTCCTTGGGAAGGCTGGGCAACTAGAAAGAGCATACGATCTAATAAAGCAGAATGCAACCAGTTCCATTGCAACAACCTGGGGTTCTTTATTGGCAGCTTGCAGGCTTTATGGTAATGTGGAGCTCGGTGAGATTGCAGCCAAACATCTCTTTGAGGTTGACCCTGAGGATTCTGGAAATTATGTGCTTCTGGCAAACATTTATGTGTCAAATGATAAATGGGAACGTGCACAAGAGGTTAAGAAGTTGATTAGTGAAAAGAGAATAAAAAAACCTTCAGGTTATAGTTCAATTCAGTGAGTGATCAAGAAGCAGTTTGATCGTCAATTTCAGCCAACGTATCCTCTTTCGATCATGTAATGATGTTCTCCTGTTCACTTGTGTGCTGGCCAACATTGTTGAAGGTTTTCAGTAATTGTGGTATGAGCTTTAAATTATGACTATTCTTATTTTGCTGTTTGCTGGTTCTTCTGCAAAAACTACAGATGAAACTTTGGGACAGAGGTTGTAATATCGTTTCTGTCTGCAATCTTTGTGAGCAGAATTTTGAAACCAGTGATCATCTCTTCTTTTGGTGCCCTTTTGCTGTGAAGATCTGGAATTGGCTGCAGCATCTGCTAAACAAATCCTTTGATTGTTCATCAATCCAAGGTATCCTTTCTTCGGCTGTTTTGGGATGGTCTCCTCAAATGAAAGATACTGTTTTGGCTGCGGTTATTTTTTCTGTCTGGATGATTTGGCACTGCAGAAACAGAAAACGTTTCCATAGCCGAGCCATCAAGTATCAAAGTGCAATAGCTCTTATTGTAGCTAAGGACAAAGTCACTGGCAACATGACTTCGGCCTACATGAACAACTCAATTTCAGAGTTCAGCATCAGTAGAGCTTTAGGAGTGGTTGGTTACCTGTAACATGTGAAATGGAGGGAGGAATTTTGGCTCACAATTCTGTTTGCAAGGAGGTACATGTGGCAGCAGATCCGCATAGCATAGGGGTCAGGAAAAGCACACGCACAAGGAGAGAGATATAAGGTTGCGAGGCTATACCCTTTGAGGCATGTGAAAGGTGTATTTTCTCTCTGATTTTCTTCTCCAATATTTCTCTGATTCCTTCTGCTCATCTTCTCTGTTGTCCATTTCTATAACCTTCTTGTACTTCATTCTCAGGTGATCGTCATTAGCTGAAATGGTGATCGTGGTTGCTGCTCTTTATCGTTAATTGTCTTTCCTTTTCTATCTGAGAACCTTGTGGCTGTTTCTTTTCAAATTTCCACTGTAATTGCTCTATTTCTGTTTCAATGCTACTATACTGTTTCATTACCCCAGGAAAGCTGTTCACATCATCCAGGTGAATTGGTTTCCTCCTTTGTATGGCTGGGTAAAATGTAACTCTGATGGCTCAGCCAAAGGTTCTCCCAGGGTAGCTGGCTGTTGTGGTATTTTTACTAATCATAGAGGGGATTTCTTAGGCGGTTTCTCTCAAAATTTGGGAATTCAAATTTCCTTTTATGCAGAGCTTATGGGGGTCATCTTAGCCAATGAAAAATGAGAAAGGTTGGAGGAGTCTGTGGTTAGAATCTGATTCTGTTAGTGGTTCAGTACTTCAAGAATATGAACTCTGTGCCTTGGTCCCTGCGAAATAGGTGGAGTAACTGTATAGCTTTAACTAAACAGATACGTTTTGTAGTTGGTCATATTTATAGAGAAGGCTACACTTGTGTAAATACCCTAGCCTCTCATGTACCTGCGAAATCACAATGTTTCTTTTTTTATTTATTTTAAGTGTTATGCGATCCAAATATCCACCTTCTTAACATACACACTCTTGTTGATATTTGATAAATTCATAAACAAGCCAATAGTAATATTACTGCTGCTTATTTATGTGAGCTTTACTAGTTATAGTTTCAATTTATTCACTGACTTGCAATATGATTTTGTCACATTTCTATTTAAAATCTTCATAGGTTTATCACCTGGAAGGTGGAATTCTAAAATATCTTGAGATTCCAGACTCAAGAGACAGAGAGCCTCTAGGAAGGAGAGTGCTTTGTTTTCGACAGAAGAGTCTCTGGGGAGCATGGTTTGGTGCCAGGAAATTTCAAGTCTCTGGGTGATGCTGACATGGAAGCTCCAGAATTTGAATATGGAGTCTCTTGTCCTAACTGTTTCACTGAAATCAGATGAAGAGAAGAAGAGAGCTCGAGCATGACAAAGACAATTTGAGAGATGGGGAATCATAGGTTGTCGCCGGCAAATTGGCAACCGGAAAGTACTAACAGGGAACCAAAGCAGCTTTCATGTTCTATTTATGTAGTCAGACAAAGAAGAATGAGAGAACATGTTTCATAGCTGTTTTAAACAAATGTTTTTGGCTTCCTCTTGTGTTCGGTGGGCAAGAAACTATAGATGTACGTTTGACTCTTAAATGTTATTTCTTGTCATACTCGTTTGGTGTCTAGTCTCTTGAGAAAGGTCACCACTTTTTGACATTCAATGAATGTGTATTGTAACTAAGAGGAATGCTGGAAATTTTGTTCTTTGATTATCTTTGATACTGTTAGAATAAAATGTTGAAAACCTACAAATGGAAATATATTGGCCAAAGTTATTTAAAGGAACTCACACCGAGTTTCACCTAATAATATGATATAGATTTTCTCTGATCCCTCCTCAAATGATATTCGAAAAATGGTATGGATAATGTCTCTAGTTATCTTTCTTGTATGTTGTAAACAATTTGCCTAATGCAAACTCTATTTTGTTTGTGGCATGATTCTATTTCAAGAAAGCTATATTCTTCATTTGATTATGAAGTCAACAAAATGTTTTGGATGTATAGGTTGGTTTCTCAACATTCAACAAGCAAATAAAGACGCAACATGTACAAGAGAGAGGATTCTGAGTACTATAATACTACTTGGTAATGCATCAAAAGATCCAAATTCTCTGATACAATTGCCCACTACTTGTTTATTTCAAAATACCAAGTATGGAGTCAAAATGAAACCAAAGCCACTGCCTTCTATTGTGAAGACTCTGGGAAAACATCATTGTTGAGTTGCTTGAGAGCTTGGAAAACTTGAGAACTTCTATCAAATATCTGAGCCCTTCGGTTGTAATCAGAAGGCTCTTTTCCCACATCTTCACCCATTATAGCTTCTCTTTCCAAACACTCCAACAGCTCCACAACCCCCTTTCTTTCTCCACACTTGTGCCTAAACGTTGCCATTCCACTCCTACCCTTTTCCTCATCTTCTTGTGGTTTCATGTCAGCTTCCAAATCCCATTTTGCACACCCCACCACAACAAAACCATTGTTATTCTTCTTCTTTTGTCGCTGCACAATACAAGAAGCATGGATCGGCCAAGAAATGTTGACCTTGAAGCTCAAACCTCTCACACTACTAGGAGAGACACGGGTTTGACAAGGAGAGGAAGGGTTATTGGATTTACTCATAGAAAGAGAAGTGGATAACATATGGAAATCAGCAACATACAAAGACCCTTTCATGTTTGAGGACTTTGGATGGATTATTATGTATGAATGTTAGTGTTGTGATGTTATATATATATATATATGAGGTTTGAGCAGAGTGATGGTGACCAACTTGTCCACGCATCAGTACCGTGATTAATGTGTACACGTGGCATCTTTCTAGCATAGTGACAGGGCTTTCGAGATCATTGGAGGATGTCCTCGGGAACTAAGAAAGAGGGCACGTTTTAAAAAGAGTGATGGATATCTACCACACAAATCTGGTTGTGAAAAGTGTGATGATTTTTCTGCCCAAATTATTTATAACTATTTTTTTAAGTGGGAGTGTTTAAAAAATAAATAAATAATTAAATTTGTTTTGGTATTTTTTTAAGTGGGAGTGTTTAAAAAATAAATAAATAATTAAATTTGTTTTGGTGTGAGATGCTGATAAATTTGTTTTTAAAAGTTAAAATATATAAATTTAATTTCTGAATGTACAAAGATATAATAAATTAATCATATAAATAATTTAATGATAAATTGATCTTTATTTTATAATTTAATGTTAAATTAATTTTAAAAATATAATTTATTGATAAATTCTTGAACACAATAACTTAATGATAAAATATCTTAAATATTTGACACCAAGATTAATCTATTGCACTTTTTATACATTGTAAATCATAATATGCTTTAAATTAAATTAAAAAAAAACTAGTTATCTATTTTAAACAAGATTACTTCGAATAACCTTTTTATTTTTTTATCTTTAAAGGGTAATAGTTGGTTAATTGAATAATTTATTATTTTTATTACAATTTGGTTCAATAGTTATTAAATTTATAGTTAACAATATAAAAAAGTATATGGTTCAGTTTGTGAATTAGTTAATAGCATTATACATTATGCTCAGCCCTAATAAAAATAGGAATATCATTACGTTGAATGCATATCTACCTTTGTAAAACAGGTGCACAATCCCAACCATAAGATTTAAGACAATTTTATCATAAATATATTTATGAAAAAGATTAAAAAAAGGGAACATTGGAATTTGATGGAGGAACTACACCTTCTGTAGTTAACAGTTAACTTTTAACTGCTATGGATTTTTTTTTTTCATTGTTTGATTAAAATGGTCTGAAGTGTCAGCCATTATACCGTGTAAAAGGTTCACAAATAGAGACAGAGAGTAACATAGCTCACCTAAAAGGATTAATATATATATATATATATATATATATATATATATATATATATTATACAGATCTCTACTCAAAGCTGAAAACTAAAATAAATCTAACTATATGTACAAGAATAAATAAATTTATGGATATTAGACCATAGAATTTTGGTTACAAGAATCTATGGTTGAAAGGTTATTGCATTGCATCTCCTCTTGCCTCTTGAAATTACTGCAATTGTGTTTAGTGGAATCTTTGAAATGCAATGCAAACCCATCTATTGAACTAAGAGAAGTAAGCAAAATCATGTCCTTTGTTCATTAAGTCTCCTCTCAGCAGCTATAGCAGTGGCCACTGATGGTGGCAAGTGTCTAAGATTCGTGTTTGTGTTATGATTTTCATCACTTTCTGGCATTGTTAGTGGTGCTCTAGACAGTAAGGCTTCCACATCCTTCAGGGTTAAAACAGGTTGATCTTGATTTTTAGTGTTGCCACTGATGAATGAATGATTGCTCCTGCTTCTGTTCAATTTATATATACTCTCTTCAACCGTGTCTTTTACCTATAACACAAGCAAGAACAAGATTATAAGAACGGACTACTGAATTCATAAGCGCTCACCCAAATATCACAATTCAAGTAATGCAGATGATACATGGGATAGAAGATGCAATGAAGCCTAACCCAAGGCAAACAGACAGGGAAGATTTTGTCTATCCTGTAAAAACAAATTGTAATAAAAGCTGGGATATAATCCCACCAGGAAAACCCATCTATACTAGTACCGTAAGTGGCTAACCTATCTCCAGTTATTTCCCTCACAGTAGATGTGACCAACAAGGAAATTCATATAATCAGTTTCGAAATTCCAAAGGCTGGTACTTTAAGATGAACTAAGAATTGAATTTAAGATTTTTGAACAATGAAACTCACAAATATTAAATCCGTAGTCTTCTCTCATCTGCAAGTTGTTGGATGGATAGTGGATAGAGAGTGACTTTTGAAAACAATGATCTTCATGGGTGTTTCGAAAACTATTAACTAAAATTTAATTTTTACTGAACGACAGGATGGAAAAGGTGTTTTTAATAAAACAAGACCCTTTGAAAATCTTCAAAGGCCATGGCAAACAGTCTCTAAAGAATGCTCTACAGCTCATTTAAGCAAATAAAATGATAGTATTTACAATTGAGTTGGCACACATGACAGAGAGAGAGAGAGAGATAAAATGCTCACTTAATATACACTACTGCCTGCTAGGAAACTTACAATGAAACGATGAATGAGGGTCTTATTTTTTTGTCCAATCCGATGTACACGACTGATTGCTAGTGCTTCAGCAGCTGGATTGAGTAACGGCTCTACAAGGACCACATGCTGTGCTTCCAAAAGATTGAGTCCATTGGCTCCATGTTGAATTAAAAGCAACAACACCTGAATAGATTTTGGTGTTGACCCTTCACATCCTTTTGTGCCATTTTGTTTTCCTCTAAATTGACTGATGGCAACATGTGCTTTTCTGATCTCACAAATTCATAACTAAAATAGCATCAGTATAATGAAGTTGAAATTGGCAAATTGTCTAAAATGTTGATGAATCATTCTTCTTAACTGACACAAAAACCTACATGGTTTCATAAGAAATTTTTAACGAAGTGTGATGAGTGACGAGTAATCTGTGATTTTGAAATGAGAGATTGGACTTGGCATATATTAACAAAGGGTAATACCAATGAATTTGTTAAATCCCACAAAATATGCTAAATTAGGGATTCAAAATTTTAAATGCCATATCATGGTCTAAATGTAATGTTGGATGCCACGTTATACTCACATCATTACTTGGGTGATTAATGGAAACAGACAGGGGGATCAAATTGATTCAAATTATTAACTTGAGAGACCAAAGTGAAAAAAGGTAAAAAATTAGGAATATATTGATAAAGAAATTAAATGTGTTGGAGCACAATAGGATCGTAGTCATAATTTTTTCTTTGCCTAGTCAGTATCTTTTTCTTTTCTTTTTCCAAATGAATGTCTAGTAGTCCAGTATAAATACACAAACAAATGGAGAAATAGTAACGGCATAGATTATCATACCTGCCTCCCTTCATCCGAAAGAAGGTAATGTTATTGGCAGCAAAGGCATGCTCCAATACATCAAGTACATCATTCCAACTTGAAAATACAAGAACTTTTGCTCTATGATCATTAGCCTTTACCCACAGGATTCTTCTTGTGACTGCTTCAATCTACAAAACACCCAAATAAAGAAAAAAGATGAGGATTGAGGAATACAAGAGTTACGATCAAATAAGCCAAAGCATGTCTTATTTGCTGAAACAAGAAAATTACAATGTGACATGTGAGATGGAGCAACAATATATTATGAGCAATGTTAGACATTTATAATGGTTATTAAATTTTGAAAAATCTTAAAAGTCTTCTTTTGTAAATAATCTTAAAAAGGTTTGCAGACAAACATTGAAATAGTTTTCAGACACCATACAAGGTTTTGTTATTGAATTACAAGTAAAATCTTCAGCAAGGCAGTAAAAAATAAAGTAAAAACCAATGCCAGTTCAGAATTAAGACAACAAAGTGTATCCCAGGGTAGTGGCATGCATACATGTAGAAAAGAAGTATGCTCATTTATCTTGAGGGTATCAAACTATCAATAGAATTTAAGTTGTTGTATAGAAAGAAACCTTGGTTCCATATGAGCCTTAAACACTAATGGATGCTTCAAATTTTTCACTACTGTCAATTCTATGCAGCACTGAAGGATTGGAAGATTCGTTCCGTGCATCAACACAATGTTTCCAAAATCAGTATGCTGTCGACATGTAGGGCACATCACCCAATAATGAAGTTTGTTATTTTGAAGTCTTTTCTCAGTCATAGCAAATAAACCTGTACAAATAGATGCATGGTTATTTTTCATATGATATTTATTTCAAAATCAATAAATGCTTAACCACATTTCTGTTGAACACAGATGAGAGTAACAATAGAAGAGCACACACTACACATACTGATACTATTTGCTTTATTTCATGTTTTATGCCGACATGGAGAAATGCATATGATCAATGCTAATTCAATATCCCAGTATTTTTTAGAAATTCAAAAATGACAAAGGAACATAAAATATTTTCTATACAATACAGCAGCAACTATATGTCTGGTAACACAGACTGAAGTACATATAGGACTCAAAACAACTTATCGAGGACTAACTCTTAAAATCTTAAGCTTTTACATAATGACATTTGAATGGCTTCATTACATCTCTAACATGCCCTTTCAAACATAACCACCCTCTAATTTGAGCTTGACTCGTATTTACCATGTAAAGTACAACGTTTTATTTAGAAAAATGAACAAGGATCAAACTCTACATTACTTGATCAAGATTCTCTAAAACCATGTCAAGAACCAACTCTCCTAAAAGCTTAAGTTGCTAGGTGAAGACAAATGACTTTTATTAAATCTATAACACAACTAAAGAATGATAATATAAAGTGTCCTCATATAATTCTTACATTTACAGCATGTAACGTGCCCACATTGAAAAACCATTTTCTGTTTGCCTAGCTTTTCTTGGCAAATTGGGCATGTTTCATCATCAGTCTTAGATAAAAGTGCACCCTTCTCTTCTGTAGAGTTTGACATTGCAGTTGTCTCTCGTGTGAATGAAGAACTATTTGGACTTTCGAATTGCAGTTTTTGCTTAGATTGAACCAAACCCTGAAAAATGGTTCACCTTAGGTTAGGTATCCAAATCAGAAGAGAACATATCATAGATTCCACAGAATCTTAGTGAGGAAACTCAGTTAAATTTAATAATAACATGTTTATATTTTAGTTGGATTGGCAAATGACAATCACCTAGGAAGGAAAAAACTGCAGGTGGATCATGAACTTAAACTAGGTATTTTTTGCTTTGCTTCCCAAAACAATAAAATGAAAAAGAAAATACCTTGAAAAAACCTAAATAATTAATTCTTCCAATCTATCCAATTTTACTCAAAATAATATATGAAATTGGATGATATCCCCCTCCCCCTCCCCTCAAAAAAATTGAAGCTAAAGCTTGGCCACAGGAATTATTAATGCAGAACAAGCCACATGAATTACTGTCAAGAATCAATTCTCAAATGGTTTTATATCTCCAACATGTTACACATCCCCTAATGCAAGAGCCCTACGAAACTGAAACATGGACAAAAAACAAGCCCACCCAGTGCTGAAATTTTTAAATTAATTACGAAGAATGAGGACAATAAGGATTCAACTAACCACTTCGTCATAAAACCTCTACCTCTCCTAAAATAGTTATATAGAGGCCCATGAGTGATTTTATACCTCTCAATTATTAGTGTATATATTCCGTTATTGAAGATTTCAGTTACAATCCAATCCCCGTCCCCCATCAACTTCAGCAAACTTAACAGCCATCAGTAATTGTTCAATGGTGACCAATTTTGAATTTGATTATTTAGAAATTTAACAAATATATATAAAGAGAAAACAATTTCAATATATACAGATTTCGAAGGGTTATTTCTTTATACCTTTAAGTAGCGGAGTTTTCCTTTTATCTGTGACAACATGGTCAATGACATAAACTTATCATGGGAAAAGTTTGAGCTAGCTGCAGCTAATTCATTTTCACCTAAATCATCAAGAGATTTATCATCTTCATTTTCCCTTGGGTGCAAACGGGAAACTGCCATCTTTATTTCATCGTGTGCACGCAGATACTGAGCTTGAGCTAATGCCAAAGACCTTGTGTGGCCAAACTGCTTTCGCATCCCCTTACAATTCAACAACATAGGATCAGAATCAAGTCAATCAAAATAGTTAATACAGATAATTTTAGCTTTTAAAAGGATTCCAAAGCACAAAAACCTATCCTGAAAAAGTTTACTTGTTTTTTGGGAGGAGAGAAGGTTAATATTGAAAAACTAAACACTCTAGATTAATACCTCCTAGAGGAATACCATCCATAGAAAATAGTTCATCAGGCTATACCTCAAAAACATGTAAATGCTTGGTGGCAGCTGAGACACTGTCTCTTCCTAATCGAGACTTGCAGTAGTTTAAAACTCCAAGAATTAGCTCCAACTCAGATGCTGATTTTGAAACCTAAAAAACTCAACATAATCAATTTGGAAGATTAAAAAACACATACCACACGTTTTAAATACTTGCCAAATTTTCTTAAATGAAAAATGAGTCTATCATCATTGATGGTCAGCCTCCAAATCTATTTGCCTTAGGGTGCATTTAATACAACAATAGTGAGGAACATTGGAAAGAGAGTGCAATTTAATACAATTCACAAGAATTGAGAAATTCAGGAGTCTTTTTTTACATTTTCATTTCAATTTTTGGCATATTACAATTCCAGACTCTGTTTCAATAGACTCTGAATCTTTTATATCAATAAAAGAGTAGTATTATCTTTACAGAAAACCAAGACAGAGAGGAGGTATAATCAATTTGCACTTGTCTATGATCTAGAGCAAAAGTCAATCAAATGAAGTAACTAACCACAACTCTTTGTCCAACATTCCTTTTCTTTGATTCTTCATGACTGATATCAGATACTGTAGAACTGTGACTAGATTGTGATAGCTTTGAGAGGAAATGATTCAATGCAAAGTTTTTCTTCTGAAAATCCACTGCCTCCTCAGCAGATGAAATTATCCTTCCACGTTCATTCTTAAGAACAAAGAGTCTTGCTTCATAATCCTGAGGAAAAAATAAACCATGAGACCATATTACATTCATTAGATACAGGATGAATAAAACTGACATAAATTCAGTGGTAAACCTGAAACAAAATATCTAGTTCACACAAAGCACACGGACCATCACAATTAGGCTGACAATTTCGACATTTACCCACACATTCAATATTTTCTTCATTTGGTTTTTCCATTGTCTGATCAATTTCTAGCAGTTGATCTAGGAGCGTTTTTCTAGAGGCCTCTAACTGATCCAAACCTGTCTGAATTTGATACTTCAAAGAGCTTATGCTTCGGAAACTGGATTAGAAGTTACACACATTAGCAATAGTGCATGTCATAGTCAATTTACTACTAGCTATTTATCAAAATCTATTAGCAAATAATTTGAAATCCTATAGCTCAATAGCAGATTCCTCCCAAACCATGTATTAGAGGTTTAAAATCATTCATAAACTTTCACTGATAGCTTAATCTATTAAGTATTGATCTTTGACCCAGAAGTTCGATCATTGCTGCACCCACTCTAAATAATTAAGTTGAATTTCAGCACAAGCTAAAATGTGTTTTTGCATTCTATATTAATCTGTAAATGTACTTTTTGCCTAACAACTTTAGCAATCAGAAAAATTGGTCATTGACACCATATAATTGAAAATGACCAGTAGTAACTTAATACCTACCTATATACTAGAACATTGCTCATAACAAGATATGGTATGTTGTTGATGTCAGTTCTAACTGGATTACATTGTTCAGCAACTTTTTTTATGGAGATCCTGCATATTCGATCAAGCATAACTTGGAAAGTTAAGGATATGGATTATGACAATTGCAGTACTTAACAATTGTGTTACACAACCAAAGCATCACCGACCGAGAAGCTACTCTTGATGACTTTGAATTGTTTGAAGTTCCTGAAATGGCTTCTTCAATCTTCCTAATCAACTCAGTGGAGAAATCTTTGTTCTGCTCAGCATGATGGAGTGCTTCTAACCACCAAAATGTATTTTGATCTGTTCTGCTGTCATGATATGCATTACAGACCTACCAAAAGTAAAAATGTCATTTACAGAAAATAGAACTGGGAGGGGGAGGGAGGGATACTACAACAACCAAGCCTTATCCCAATATATAAGGAATATAATAAAAAGGAAATATCATCAAAGCAAGAAAAAACCCTGAATAGACTCATCTCTTCATAATTTTAAAATAATAAAATATCTCAACATAGTCTGGTATTACTATGGTATCAAATGTAATTAATTAAATTAAATAACATCAAGATTGCTTATCCTCAAAATGAAACAAGATCAGTGACATACTTTCTTTTTTTGGCCTGTATAAGCAACAGATCTTGCATTCTTTCCTTTTTTTAACTATGCAAACAGAAGGCAGGCACAAGTACAGTGATTAATTTTGTATGAAATTGAACTGAGTGAACCAAGGTGAATGAAGGTTAGTCTTTGATAGGAATCAACTTCCTATCTAAAAAGAGGGAGATCTGTATTGATTATTTGATTTTGGAAAAAAGAAATTATTACAGAAATACCGGACTAAGAAAACTGAAAGGAATTCCCCTTATATCCTCCCCATATCTTCTCTCTTTAACTAATTCTTAGCTTAGCCTAAGATCTACGTGTGTAAAAGGACAGTCCTGAGTCTGTATACCAGCATCACTATGTCTATCAGTCTTTACAATAGAATGTCAGTTGTTAGAAGAATCTCGTAAAAAGGTGTTAGGTTGTGCCATTCAAATGAGTCACTTAAATGGTCATAGAAATGGTAGCTGGGGCTTAAATGAATGTGGACAAACTGTGTATTAGGAATCAATGTAGTATGAAATAGTTTGGTTATATCCAATTTTGGGTATTTATGATACAACATAAAGAAGGATGGGGAGCAGCTGGGGGTTGTCGACAAACCTGAGGGGGAAGCAAAGGAACACAAAAGGGGAAATCCAGAAATTGACAGTGTAGGTGCCATGGAGGGGAGTTTCATTTCAGTGGGAAAAGTGGCACGTGAATGCCAGCTGGAAACTGAAGTGGGATGTAATGGGCTTGGAGTTTCTACCCACACCCCACTGCTAATAAGCCCATGTGCGGAAACAGCCCACAAAAAATAGATTTCGCCCCCAGCAACAATTTTAAATTTTATTAACAAACAAGGTGGCATCAATGGCAAATTTCATAGGGCTGTCTGAAAGAAAAAAAACATTCCCATCAACACACAACAGCAACAAATGGCAGAGAATGATAAAGGCGCTTCTCCGAATAGTGGGCACTTGGGTCAAAAAATAGATACACCAGTTACGCAGGACACACAAAAAGCCAAACTTTTCACTTCTTAGTTACAGGAAATGGAGGAAAGGGATTTGAAGGAGGCAGAGAAATTAGGTGCAAGAATACAAAACCCATGAATGTTATTTCCTATAATGTAAGGGGCTTAGGGAGTGGGGTAAAATGGGCTGCAATTAGGAGAATGGTCTGGAAAGAAAAAATCGATTTGCTGTGTATTCAAGAGACTAAAACAGAAAAGATTGACATGAGTGTGTGCCAAGCTTTGTGGGGGGATTCGGAGGTAGGGTGGGAATTGCAGCCCGCAGCAAACACAGCAGGCGGGTTATTGTGTTTATGGAGTGAAGAAGATTTCAAAGTGCACAGCAAAGTCATAGGCAGTGGCTTCATCTTATTGGTAGGTCAATGGCTTAAGGAGGCTCAACAGGTGCATATTGTAAACATTTATTCACCTTGTGATGTTCAGAGCAGGAGAAGTCTATGGGAGAACATAAAGTAGCTGAAAAATTCTCATAATGGAGGATCGTGGTGCATTCTGGGGGATTTCAACAATGTCAGAAACCCTTCAAAAAGGATCAGCAGATGTCAAAGAAGAGAGGCGGATAATAGCATAAAGGAGTTTAACGAGTGGATTGAAGATTTGGAGGTAAAGGATGCACCATGGATGGGAAGGAAGTTCACATGGTATAGACCAAATGGATCAGCCAAAAGCAAGCTTGATAGATTTCTAGTGTCACCTGAGTGGATCACCAAATGGCCTGCAACCAAGCAATGCACCTTGGACAGAAATTTCTCAGATCATTGTCTGATTATCCTTAGGTCGAAAGTTATTGATTGGGGACCCCAACCTTTTAGGGTTCTGGATTCTTGGCTTTTAGACATTTCCTTTATAAGATTTGTGCATGATTGTTGGTCATCTACCTAACAAAGTGGATGGGGGGGCTATGTTCTCAAAGAAAAAATAAAACGACTCAAAAACAGATTGAAGATATGAAATAAGGAGAATTATGGGGACACATATAAGAAGGTAAAGCAGATCCAGGATGAGTTAAACAATCTTGAAGAGTTGACAATGGATAGGCAATTATCATCCCAGGAGGTAACCTTCAGAAAGTAGCTATAGGAAAAATTGTGGGTGGCTGCCCACTCACTTGAGTCCTTTCTAAGGCAAAAAGCAAGAACAAGATGGATTAAGGAGGGGGATTGTAACTCGAGGTATTTTCACCTCATGATCAATGCGTCTCGTAGAAGCAATCTACTGAAGGGAATAATGATTGAAAGATCCTGTGTTGACGAACCCCATAAGGTGAAAGAGGCAGTTAGAGAGTTCTTTCTACAAAGATTTCAAGAGCCAAAGCCTTCCAGACCAACACTTGATGGAGTACAGTTCCAGGAAATTAACCATTATCGGAATGGGTCATTGGTAGCAAGATTTAAGGAGGAGGAGGTAAAAGAGGCAGTTTGGGAATGCGGAAGTGAGAAAAGCCCGGGTCCAGATGGCCTCAACTTCAAGTTCATTAAGAAGTTCTGGCAAACCATCAAGTCTGACATCCTTCGTTTCCTAGATGAGTTCTATGTGAATGGGATCTTTCCGAAGGGTTGTAATGCGTCGTTCATAGCCTTAATCCCAAAGGTATCTGATCTGCAAGGATTGTCAGATTACAAACCTATTTCATTAATAGGCTGTATATACAAGATCGTCAGCAAGCTGTTGGCCAAAAGATTAAAGATGGTGATGTCGTCTATTATAGATGGAAGGAAATCAACGTTCATAGAAGGTAGACACTTATTACATGGAGTGCTAGTAGCGAATGAGGTGGTGGAGGCTAAGAGAAAGCAGATGCCATGCCTTGTGTTCAAAGTAGACTATGAGAAGGCATATGACTCAGTTTCATGTAATTTTTTATTCTATATGATGAGAAGGATGGGTTTTTGTCCAAGATGGATTAAATGGATTTATTTAGTCGTTATCTTTGGCTTAAATATTAAGATTTGATATTTTTCTTATCTATAGCTTGCAGATATGAAAAGGAAAGATTAAAAGAGAAAAAGATCAAGAAAATATCCAAAATATCAGGAAGTCTCAGGAAGAAGATATGATTAAAAGCAAAACAAATCTAAAAAATATCAAAAATATCAAAAAGAAGATATCAGACAAGAACACCAAAACCCACCCCCTCTAGTATGAGTTTCATTTACTTACTTTCTTTCACTCCTCTTGTCCCATCAGTTCTTATATACTGATGTACTCACTATCTATTTATCAATGGTGTTTTCTATTCTATTATCTTTTCTGTTATCTTGTATTATTCATCTTTCTTTATATTCTGTTAGGGGATAGACGCTCGGGAGAGGATAACTTCTAAATAAGATTTAAAGAAGGTATGCAATGCATTGGTTTTAGGGGTTAGACGCTCGGGAGAGAATAACTTCTAATATAACAAAAAGAAATGATTTCATAAGAAAATCATTACTAGGAATAAAATGATAATTTTATGCCCATGCATTCATGCAAACATATAAAATTCATACTTCATGCATTTTTGTTTGTTGAGTCTTTGGCAAATAATTGAACAGATGTGGGTAGAACAAAATCACCTAAATTGATAAAGAAAAATCATAAACTCATATATCATAGGCAAACAAGGCAGGACAGGTCTCAATCTTATCAAATTTTGACTTTATTTCTTTTATCTTCTATCTTTATCTTTTATTTTTCTTATCTTATCTTTTCTTATTTTTATCTTAATCTTTTATTTTATTTTATTTTTACTTTTATTTTCTTATTTTCTTTATCTTCTATCTTTATAATCTTTTAATCTAAATCTTTTATTTTTTTTCTTTTATTTTGATTTTTAAATCTTTATCTTATCTAATATATTTAGGTATCTTTATTTTAAATTCTTTATCTATTGCTTTTAACTTGAGTTTGCATTAATCTAAGTACAAACAAAGTTCCTGTGGATTCGACACTTCCTAGTACTTCACTACTTGTGACAAATTTGATACACTTGTCAACGAGTTAACATTTATTCACTTAAATATAAAGAGTAATGATACAAAGATATTCATACTTTTTAAATACCATAATTTCTCTCTTTATCTCTTTTTTATGTCATATCATAATATTTATAATACCTATATATTTTCTTTTTCTTTTTTTTCTCTTTCTCTCTGATTAGGTATATAATAATATATTGGATGTGTATGAATATTTCTCCAAACTGCAAACAACAAAATATAGTTGAAGGGGAAGTGGTTATACACATTTCTGTAAAATCTAAAACCTTTAATATATATATTTTTAGATATTTAAAAATTTTAACTACAAATTCAAGAATCTAGTAAAGAAAAATAATTAGCATGTTACTTTTAGCATATCTAAATACATATAGATATTTTTCTACAAAACAACACATTATATTTTTTAAACTAAAGACAAATGTTATACATCAACACAAACAAAGAAGAATTAAATATAAAAGGGAAATCAATAAAAATAAGAATTACGAAGAAAAGTAAAAAATTATTGTTTTCCTTGTTTCAGTTACTTTTTATTTTGAAGTCATTTTTAACTTATCAAATTCTCGTATTTTCTTGTATTAAACTTGTAACATTCGATTGGAGGAAGCACCTAACGAATATCCAATCTCACCTAAGTTGTCATGAGTGTTTTGGGAAGATAGAAAACAAAGACACACATCATCAATTTCAAATATGTGTGCCTTAGCAATGACAACAACTTTATTAGGTTGGAGAATCATACGGTTAAATATAAAGTTATACCACATTTCATATTTCATCCACTCTGATAGTAAACCATATTGTCTTATGCTTATTTTATAAGTTGTTATGCTATCATTTTTTATTCGTTAAAATATAAATTGTCACTTAAAAATGGAAAGGACACACGACCATTGTTGCAAAATTGATGTGCATTTTCATTTTTTGTTTTTATTTTTTGAAAACTGTTTTCATTTTTAAAAGATTATAATTCTGAAAATATGTTTGGATTGACTTCTTATTTTTTGTTTTTAGGAAATAAAAACACTGAAATTTATGATATATTGACTTGTCTTCTTGTATTTTTATATTTGTTTAAAATTGCATTCATTGCCACTGCATTTTTATTTTATCCAAAATGAGTTTCTAACTGAAAATGAGATTTTATTGCTTCCATTTTCTAGTTCGTTTGAGAAAATATTTTCATTGAAAATATTTTTAAAAATTCAACTAAACACATTTTCATCACTATTTCTATTTTCAGTTAAAATGAAACAGGAAACGATCAAACCAACACCCCCTAATAAACTTAAGATTACCTCTTGATAGGAAGAGAATGCCTCTTAATATTTCCATCTTCAATTTATATTTAATGCAAAATGATAAATAGGAAAAGATGGTTGTTTAGTAGATGTCCCCCGTAAAATTGTTTGTAGATGGTGAAACTTCTACAAATCTCAATGGATTAATAATTTCAAGTAATTTCATATCAAATATTCTTATATGAAAATTATTTTCTCTTAAATAATAAAGCATCACAATGTGATTGTCTATCAAGTAATAAAAATCGATTGTGTTGAACACCAATTTTCATTTTCATATGAGTCATTTAAATTAACAACTCTAGCTTGTAAGTCGTGTCCAAATCAATTTAAGATATTGGTAAAAAAAACCTTATTTGTTACTAATTATACAAAATTTGAGGAAAAATTAATTAAAATGTGTAAAAGAATGTAAATCACCCCACAAAAAATCAAACATGAGTATAAGATCAACATAAATTAAAAGGAAAAAAAATATGAAATTAAGTAATGACAAATTTAACCTGGTTTGGGTTGAATTTGACAACAAAACTTCTAAATCAATCAGTGAATTTCACACGTTTGATTACATTCATTCTATTGAGAAATTTTTTGAAAAAGTGGAAGAGATCAAGATTGACTTTACACAGTGTGAAAAAAGATCAGGAAAGAAGTAAGAGCTGTGCAGTTTGAATTTTCTTTTGAAAGAAGTAAGAAATGTTATGAATTTATTATTGTGATAATTTTCAATAATATTAATATGTTATCCATTTGAAACTACAAATATGATTTTGGTGAATTAATGGAAAAATTGAAACAACAATTAAAGTTAAAAAAATTTAATGTCAATGGAGTTGAAGTGATGCTTGAAGGATTGTGGAGAAATTTGTGAGCGGTCGAATAACAATTAATATGTTATCAGTTTGAAACAACAAATGAGTTGTTAGAAGCTTTGAAAGGCAATGGAGGTGAAGAGGTATAGAAAATTAGGAATTATGAGAAATTTGTGACAGGAGTTGCTGAAGAAAGTAGATTTATATATAATATAGATATAGATTAATTATTAATGTCTTTTTAATTAATACTTAATAATAGTATTTGTTAAAGAAATAAAAAAATTAATAAATAATACATTATTTAATGTATTAACAAGTTAAAATAATTTATACTTCAAATAAGATTTTTTTACGTTTAGTAGCTTTTAGTTTTTTTTGTTTTTTTTTTTCAGTTCAAGCAGTTGCATTTTTTCATGAGAGATGAATGCACAAAGCCCAATCTAAAAGTTGACATACTAGTAATACACTAATACTGGTTCTGCTACCACAATAAAGTTCTGTTATATGAAACAGAGTACTTAGAGACAAAAGTGTAGGTTTATTAGAAAACCATCTCAAAACCATGCATGCATCACTTCAAGTTCAGAGATTTAGAATGGGACAACACAAACATTACCTACCCATTAGCAGGCCAATTATATATGACATTTCCAGAACAACCCCATTTTCAAGCATTGATACAATAAAGAGTAAGAGAAGAAAAAAATAAAGGGGATTGATCATATGATCATGATCATGTGGTGAAGTCTAAAATGACCTTGGCTTTGCCACAATGGTGGAATGCTTGAGTATGTGCAAGCTAAACTGCCCTCCTTTCTCACTAGTGTCAATCTGGGACTGGCCAGGGGGAGGCAAGAGCTCAAAGTTTTGGACCAAACGTCCCAAAGTGATGGCAAGAATAGGCAATGCAAGAATGATTCCGGGGCAACTCCTTCTGCCAACCCCAAAGGGAAGGTACCTAAAGTCATTGCCATTGGCTTCCACATGCAACTCCTCCTCCAAGAACCTCTCTGGCCGGAACTTCTCTGGCTTCTTCCAGTGTGCAGGGTTGTTGGCCAGCCACCATGCATTCACCAATATCTTGCTCTCAGTTGGGATCTCATAGCCACCTTCTGCTGGATCTCTGGGTGGTTCACAAGCTCAGCAATGCCCCATTCAATTGACCATAGAGCTGTCTCAATTGCTGAAATAATAACACATAATTGCTACTTAGACAAAATCATCATATGATATGATGTAACATAGACTATATAGTGTATGTAGAATTTAATAGTAATTCAATCGCAAGTATGTTCATTTTATAATAATTACTTTAAAAATAAATATATGCTTTGACAATGATTTTTTTTGGGTATAATTATCCAATTACAAACTGCATTGTAATGTAAGTATGCTTATTCTATAACAAGTATCTTAAAGAGTCATAAAAACAATTTCTAATTGATTGACATTATTGGTTTCCAAAATTGCTTTTGACTCATTCATTCTTTCATAATCATCACATTCACATTGTAATAACTTTTACAATAACAATACATACCTGTTAAAACTCTTTTTAGAATGATTCCTAATAGACTCCCAAGGTAACATTTTTTACTCGTGTATAAAGTAAAGTCATTTTTCTTACCACTTGGACCAACATAATTGGTATTTGGTGTGTATTTAACAAACATAATAACAAGTAATTCTTGTTATACTTAAATATTCCACTATATTGTTTTTCCTTATTCTGCTATATTGAAATTAATCCAAACCACTACTTTCTTGAGATTAATCCATACCACTACTTTCTTATTTATTTGTATGGATTACATATGATGATGTGATCCTTACTAGGAGCGGATCACTTGATATAGGTAACAAAGTTTTGGATGATGTCACTTCCAGTGAAGAAAGATAAGTCAGGATAGACACCACAAAGATTACCTTGATAAATCCGAGATTGGTTCAGTGAGGAACCCAGAGAGAAGTTCTCACAAAATTTTATCAAATGTCAAAAGTCCTTCTATTGAAAACGAAATTCATACATATAATGTATTGTTTCGAGCTCTAGTACGACTACGAAATCTTATCGGCAAGTGTACCAAGTCGTGCAAGTAATAATAAAACAATAAGAACCGAGTATCCAACTCAGGAAACTTATTTTATTTGGCAAAGCACCATTCAATAGACAGACATTTGTGCAAAGAATTGATTATCATGAATTAAAAACAAAAGTGATTTCTATTCTAATTGAAAACAGTAAATGTGAGCAAGTGGATGTGAAAACAGATATGTAAAAGGGTTGGGTCCTCCTACTGAGATACTTGATGCAATTAAAAGTATTTCTCTATTTAAGGTTATTTCTGTGTTCTATACTGAGGGCTAAAATACCAAACACCGATGTCTCGTGAGTTTGGACTAATTCAAATTAAGTTTCATTCTCAGATGTCTCTTGTTGAACTTAGCCTAACCAAACAGCGTTACGACTACAGCATAATAAAAACTAAATTACCGCACTCCGTGTCTAGACATACGATAACTTAGCCCTGTCCTATCCAGTTCTAAGGATGAAATACATTTTCCAATGCTAAAGCTCCTAACAGCACATACAAATGGGTGATCAAGCCATAAACATGCGATAATAAAGCACAGATAGAAATAATGAACACATAAAACAACTTTAAATAGATAGGATAAGAGTTTACATCAAGTACTCAACAGAATTTCCCAACAATGGGTTTAGCCTTCCATCACAAGGAAACACCTTTTACAAGCAGGAGAAGGGGTTTAGGAGCAATTCACAGATATGCAGTGGTGATGATGTCTCCTCCACCTCTAAGGACCTAAAAATCACTCAAAAACCTAGAATCTACCTAAAAGCTAAGGTTTTTGCTCCTTTCCTTCATTTTGCGCCTCTATCCTCTGTTTTTCTCTATTTTCCGCCAAGCTCCCTTCTCTTCTTTCACTCCAGGCATAAAAGGGGCTTTTTGACCTCAACGTCGTGCTTAGCGTGAGTAAGTGAACTTTGGCTTAGTGAGCATAGTGCGTTAAGCCTGGAAGGTGGCAAATGACTCGCTGAGCGAGTTGATGACGCGCTGAGCGCGGGCGTGCGTGGCAAATTCCCTTCCAGATTCCTCTTACTCGCTAAGCAGTTGATGCCTCGCTTAGCAGATGAGACTCACTAAGCACATTGACTTCGCTTAGTGAGACACCAACTTCAGCACTTCTCAAATTAAGTCCTTTTTACCTGAAAATGAAGAGAAATTTACATTAATTCCACATGGAGAGCATCAACTGAGTCAAGATTTCACTCAACAAGAAAATTTTTACAATCCTACAAAAAGAACCATAAATTAGGGAAAATATATACATTTTGTAAAACTTTTCTATACAAAAGTTAGTCATAAAAGACAACTAACATGTATCTGAATGAAAAAATAGAAATAGACATGAGCCTTCAAAATAGTTTGGGCCAAAATTACAACAAAAAAAATTGTAAATAAAAAAAAGAACATATTTGGCATGTGCCTTCAAATTAGTTTGTGTCTTCAGTAACAATTAATATTCTTAGTAGTGCCTCTGCCTCTGGCATTCATCTTTCTCCACTTGGGCCTTGTTAAGTATGTCTGCTACCATTTGTTGGAGGGTATTCATTGACTGTTTGGTCCTACTCCTGGTCATAGGTCCCTGTATTTGAACAGTTTTAGGATTCTCATCATTCCCTCCTTCTTGGAAAGAATTTGCCCTCAAATGTTCATAATCATCACCTACAACAAGTGGAGTCAAGTCAACAACATTAAATGAAGAACTTACTCCATACTCACCTGGAATATTGATCTTGTAAGCATTGTCATTGATCCTCTCTAGCACTTGGAAAGGTCTGTCTCCTCTAGGTTGAAGTTTGGACTTCCTTTGTTTAAGGAACCTCTCCGTCCTCATGTGTACCTAAACTCAATCACCTGTTTCAAGTACCACTTCCTTCTTGTCCTTGTTGGCTTGCTTGACATAACCTTCATTCTTCTTTGCAATTTGGGCCTTCTCCTGCTCATGCAATTTTTTCACATATTCAACTTTAGCCTGTGCATCCTTATGCTTAAAATCAGAAATGTTAGGCAATGGTAACAAATTAAGAAGAGTCAAGAGATTAAAATCATACACTACCTCGAATGGAGAGTGTTGTGTAGTGCTATGTACAACTCTCTAGGTTGAAGTTTGAACTTCCTTTGTTTAAGGAACCTCTCCGTCCTCATGTGTACCTAAACTCAATCACATGTTTCAAGTACCACCCACTTCCTTCCTGTCCTTGTTAGCTTGCTTGGCATAACTTTCATTCTTCTTTGCAATTTGAGTCTTCACCTACTCATGCAATTTTTTCACATACTCAACTTTAGCATGTGCATCCTTATGCTTAAAATCAGAAATGTTAGGCAATGGTAACAAATTAAGAAGAGTCAAGGAATTAAAATCATACACTACCTCGAATGGAGAGTGTTGTGTAGTGCTATGTACAACCCTACTGTATGCAAATTAAATATGAGACAGACATTCTTTCCAACTCTTTATATTCTTTTTAATCACAGCTCTAAGAAAAGAAGACAAAGTTTGGTCTACTATCTCAGTTTGACCATCGATTTGAGAATGACATGTGGTGGAAAAGAGCAGCTTTATACTAAAAGTAACATTTAATTTTGTTAACATTTTTTTGGTTACAATTTTTACTAGTTTATTAATATATGTAACCTTTTCTTGAGTGTATAACATTTTATAAAGTTATGTTATTCATACAATATTTTTTATAACATTTTTTTCTCTTCATCTATCAATCAAATCACCCATCACCACATTCCATACTTTTTTGAAGAATATATACTAACAACACACACATCCTAATGCATCTGTAAACAAGTTTTTTTCTATTGATTAAGATTAATTAAAAATCATAAAATCACGATACAGAATTATTTAATAATACATAGAATTCACCAACTTTTATGATTTCTAATAATAAATTTCAATCAATATCAAAAGAGCGGATTAGAGAATATATTGTTATAAAATTTACCGCATAAGTAACATTGTTATACTTCATATATATGTGGTTGTGAAAACAGCTTTTGGAAGAATCCTTCTTGTTTAGATTTGGTGATGTGTAAATTTACTGAGAAGTGTTAAACTTGTTAATTACCGTAACGCTGAGGAGCAGCACATGCATTGATAATGGCATCCCTGACAAACGAGACGTTTTGTTTGGTCCCAAAGTAGAAGTCTCTCTTCACATCTTGGATGCAACTTAAGACATCTAAGGTGTGACTTTTGCAACCATTGTTACAAAAGTTGCTGATATCAGAGGCACTCACGTCTAGCACACCATCCAGTTTGATTATGTATCCATGTTTTCCCCAGCAAGAAGGTGGGTATGGGTGTCTACACATATGTATATGTTGAAATTAATAATATGGATTATTATAAAGTAAACAAAGGTGTTTTCATTTATATATATATATATATATATATATATATATATATATATATATATATATATATATATGGGCTTAGATTTGCATTTTTCCTCGGTTCAGTTGTATCTGAAATGAGATACACAAAAAGTCAAGTTTCTTTAATTTGTCTATGAGGAAATTTCTACAAATTAAGAGTAATTAAGGAAATAGAGTTTATGAAGGCAAATATTTATGTGTAAGTTGTTTGTATATAGTCTTAGAGGAAATTAGGTTAAACCATTTTCATATAATTTTTAAGCTGTTTCCATAAGTTATCTCATTTCGTAAGTTATTTTCATAAATTCTTTCAATTGCTATTACAAACGTTTATGCAATAAGATAGTTATTAGCTTAACTAAAGTAAAATGATATATTTAATATTTTTAATATCAAAATTTATTTCTATTAATTTATCATCTTGACGATTTTATTCCTATTGTTTAAAATCAAAGAATTTCTAACCTTAAAAAATAATTTAATCGACAATTGACTATTGAGTGTATGAATGTTATAAGAAGGTTTTTAATTAAATAAAAAATAGAATGAAATTTTAAATAAAATAATAAAAATAAAATTGAGAAGAAAAAAAGTTAATAACTTATAATTAACTTGCATATTTTTCACAAACTATTTCAAGTATAGTTTACAAAAATAAAATTATTTGAGAAAATAAATTACTAAAATAAACTTGTATGATTAAAATATCTTATAATATCCTCAAAAATTTTACTATACACTATTATTTTTGTATCCAATCGGAATCAAAGTGTTAAATATTTACTTCAAGATTATTTATTTTATTAATTAATATACTTATTTATTGATATAATGAGGATTATTGTATTTTATTTATTGATATAATGAATTAGCACACATGATAAAGGATTAATTTACTTCTAGAAAAGAAAAAAAGAATAATTTACTCATTTTACTTCATTTTTCAAACAAGTCTTCATTATTAATATATGTGTGAAGTCATGTATAGGAATCAAACCTTTTGTCATGGTTTCTTGTATATATTTCTCACACGATAACGTGTGAGTGCCGGGCTCAGCACAAACATAACAAAGTTGAAAAGGAATTTATTCTTATTCATGAACCCCCATAAAATTAAGGAATAATCTGCATCTTCATCAATTCCTTACTTGTCAAATAAGGAAAGATGAATTTCCTCTTTAAGTTTTATTCTTTCATTTAGCGATACACATACTTTTTATACTTCTCTCATCTAACTTTGATTTTTCCTATCTCTCACCAACATTTTCATTCTTTAAAATTGCAACTCCACATCATTCAATTAATATTGTGTTTCGCAGCAATAAGGTTGTATCTGAATTCTTGACCTTCTTGACATCATATATGCACATATCTTGAGGTACGCATCTCAATTCAAATCTTCAGTTTAGTTTAGATTTTGTTTAACTTCTGCAATTCATATTTTACATCCATGTTAATAATTTAAGTTGTTGATCTTATGAAGTTTAACTTCTGCAATTCATATTTCTGCAATAAAGTTTTTCGTTTGACGTATATAACAATAAAGTTGTAGTTTTAAATACAAGTGAAATGATCTATTTGATCTCTTGTATTATTTTTTTAGTTTAATATTTTATCTTTGAAAAAATTTACTTTAATTCTCTATCTTAATTAGAAGATTTAAAATAGTCTTTTAGTTAGTAAATTTAATAACATTAATAATATAAAATATTTTTTTTTCTTTCTAAACATAAGATTCTATATACACAAGAAAAAAAAATCAAGAAACCAAAACATCAAGAATCACTAATCATAAATTACAAAATTTCTGAACTATGGAAAGATGAACTTCCTTTTGAGGGCGCCCACAGTGCTTGTTGGTGATTATGAGAATGAAATCGCAGGCACAATGGTCCTTTCCACATTGCTGGCTTGGCCCCAAAATGGAGGTTGCCTTCCTTCATCGAAACGTGTATCTCATAATGTGTCTCATAGGCTTGACTTTATTGTAATTTAGGTGTTGGCCAGAATTTGGAGGGAAAAGACTTAAATGTTTGATATGAGAGAAAAAATGATGAAAGATAGACAACAGATAGAACGAAAAAATAATAGATAATAACAATTTTAACCATAAGAATCATTTCAAACCGGTTAAAAAGTTTTTTTAGATAAAAGGTCAAAACCAAATTATAAAAAAAGCTTGTTAAGCTTGACAAGCCGGTTTGTTTAAATAATAATAATAATAATAATAATAATAACTATTATTTATACCATTTTTATGACACTATAAATGACAGATGAAGTGACATAAAGTGCTTAGAGAGTTCATTTGTATGTGAAAAATTTTCAAAAAGAAAAAGACTCAAGTTAAAAGGTTAATGCAACCAGATTAATACTTCCAAAGAAAAGAATATTTTGTAAAGACATTTTCAGACCATTTAAATATTTTTATTTGGCTATATTAGTATAAATCATCTCTAATCCATATATTTTTTAATATTATGCTCTTTTTTTCATTTTCTTTTGATATACTTTGTGTTTAAATAACTTGAATTCAATATGATTTTGTTTATCAATTATTTTTGGATTTATACATTACTTATACGAAATTTTATAAGTTTATTTTTTTAGTTAGTATTTTACTAGGTTTTAAAATAATTAATTGGTTAAAGACTTCTTTAAGCATGCTTTTTAGATAGACTCGTAGGTCAAGTCAGACTTTTATGTAAACCGAACCGAACCTTTAAAAAAAAGTCTATGACAGATAATGAGCCAAGCTCAAGCTTTGCGTATTCAACTCAAGCCTAGTAAGCCTAGTAAAGTTTGGTTTAACTTAACTCATTTCCACCCTAATGGTGACCTCCATGTGATTGCATTCTGTGTGTATGGTGATTGAATTTTCAAATTAGTTGAATTTAATTTGAATTTAGGGATTTTGGGATGAGTCCTTCGTGTTGGTTTTTTATTTTTTATTTTTAAATTAAAATTATTATAATGACAATTAAAATCCGTTACATTATTTAACATAGTTATTTTATTATAGCATAATTAATTTAAATATTGTGACTCTTTTAGCCATGTTAAAATATTAACAATGTTAATGTGAAACTGGCGGAACTATGAAGTTGGTTGCTTTATAAAATTTAAAACATCAAAATGAGAATTTTAAAATATAAAGAATCAAAAGCAAAAATTTCTATATTAAACTTTAATTTTTAATATTTTTCCTTAAATCCAAGTGATTTTGCCAACTCGTGACTTGCTTGCAATATTTAGTGTTAGCTTAGGTCCTAAATTTTTATATACGGATCAACAAAAATGAATAAATAGATAAAAAAGATTGATAATTTTGTGAAATTAACTTTATCATTGTTAATTAATTTATAAATTTTATTATCTACCGTCAATATTATAAAAAAATACTAGTAAAAAATAATTGATGATACATTTAAAAATTAAAATAATAATCATTTCAAATACTTTTTTTTCCGACACAAAAATTATTATGAAATGGAGATACTTTGTGAAAATATATTTAATTTTAAATTCTAACAGTTACCGACATTTTTTAATTACATTAAATTGTATTTTTTATTTTCATGAGTATAGTATTATCTTTAAATTCAAATTAAATTATACTTTAGGTTAAGTTTTAACAAATCCCATTATCTTAAAAATGTTATTCATATCATTTTTTAAATAACAAATATTATTGATATCACTGTAGTATTATCTTTAAATTTAAATCATATTATGAAATAGTCTGTAGGTTCTCATACTACTACAAGTAGTAAACTGCTCCGAAGTTCGAGTGTCGAATTTACACGGACTCTGTTTGTACTTAGATTAATGCAAAATCAATTTAAAATGATCATACTACAAGTAGTAAAGTATGAATTCTAGATGCTTGCAAGAATGCAGGACATAAAATGATCATTCTATGTCTAGCAATGACTTTTCTATGAAATCTTTTTTTTTGTTCTATTATAAGTTATCCTCTTTCGAGCATCTAAACCCTAAAACCAATGCATGCATACCTTCTTTAAATCTTGTTTAGAAGTTATCATCTTCTGATCGTCTAATCCCTAACAAAATATAAAGATGAATAATGTAAGATGAAAGCATAAAAGATAATAGAATAGAAAACACATTTGCATTGATAAATAATGAGTACATCATACATCTCTTTGACTTTTTAGACCTAACAGACCCTAACTAGGGATGGCCATTGAGGGGCTTAGATGGGTATAAGAACTCATGGAATAAGAGGAGTGAAAGAAATGGAGTAAATGAAACCCCTGCTACAGGGGGTTCTGTGTTATGTTCTCTTTCATTTGACTCTCTTTTTATAGTTGTTGGAGTGGACTTGAGCCTAATGCTAAAAATCTTCTTTAGTGATATTTTTTTTTTATATTTTTTGGATTTGTTTTGCTTTTAATCAAATCATATCTTCCTGAGACTTCCTGATATTTTAGATATTTTCTCGACCATTTTCTTTCTTAATCTCTCTTTTTCATATCTGCAAGCCACAAATAAGAAAAATATCAAATCTTAATATTTAAACCAAAGATAACTATTAAATAAATATTTTTAAAGATATTTTTAATATATTTTTATTATCGGAATAACTCATATTTAGCAGTTATCACAACTCCTCTGAGAACACAATCTTATGTATGAATATGAGAACAACTAATAACAATCATCAGATTAAGATTAAAAATAGTAGTCAATTGAAATTAAAATATTAAAAAATTCAAATTAAAATCAAATATAACTATCAAATAACTAAAATATTTATCAAACAAAAAATAAAAATCTATAAAAGGTCTTAATTATCAATTTTTAAAATATCTCAATTAACTCATCACCACCACTATAACCATCGCTGCCACGATTACATCCATCACCATGATTGTCATTGTTGTTGTCGTCGCCTTGATCATTGTTACCCCCGCCACCACCACCATGACCACCATCACCTTTCCATCTTGACTGTTGTCGTTGTTACTACCATGATTGATGCTACAATCATCGCTACCACTACCATGATTGTTGTTGCACATCGATGATAATGGCGATGGCGACAACAATGACGATCAAGGTGGTAGAGGTGGTGACGATCATAGTGGTTAAAGTGTTGATGAATTAATGGTAATCTTGAAGAAGAGTGATGGGATGATTGAGATATTTTAGTACGCAATAATTAATATCTTTTATAGATTTGATTTTTGTTTGGTGAATATTTTAGAAATTTGATAGTTATATTAGAATTTAATTTAAATCTTTAAATATGTATATCACTTCATTTTATAGATTTGATTTTTGTTTGGTGAATATTTATATCACTTCATTTTTTGTACTTACCTTGAACAAATATTAAAATAATAAATGTTAGGCTAAGTAATACATTTGGTTCTTTATCTTTTTTTTATATTCAGTTTTGTCTTTTATCTTTTAAAAAAATTAATTTAATCATTTATCTTTTAAATTGGGTTCAATTAGTTCCTTCTATCAGGTTAGAATTAAAATTGTTAATAATATTAACATAATGACGGTTAAAAACTATCACAAAACAATACTTATGCACTTCGACGCTTTTATGCACACAAAATTGAAGGATACCTATTATTTAGACAAAAACATATGCTAAATTCCAATCCTGGATCTCTTCTAACTATTGATCTGCAATTTCGATCATCCTTTTTTCTCTCACTATTTTACTAACTACATTTTAGAAAACCTGTAATCTAGATTCAATAATTAATTTTGTATATGTTTGATTTCTTTTATTTTGTTTCAAATGAACCTTAGATCTAACATATTTATTTAATGTATCATAAAAAAATAATTTCATTAATTAAAACATAAAAAATAAATAAATTAACATATTTAAAGTTGAAGGTTAAATCAAAATTGTGGATTTAAAAAAAATATGAGGACTAAAGTTGTGAAAAAAAGGCGATGAAAATTGTGGACCCAAACTTAAAGGGAGACCACAAATTACAATTTACCCTCAAAATTATAAAATTAAACTCCCTTTGTGAAGAACTTTAAAACTTTCATGCTTGATTTCTCTAATACAATTTCTTGAATCTTAAAATTGATTAAGGATTTTTTAGATCGAAGCATTCTGATCTAAATGCCAAAATTTTGTAAAACTGGATATCTATTGAAAGAATTGAGCATATAATGTTAAACATGTGCATCAGAAAATAAGTTTCTTCAACCTAAGAAACTTGACCCAATTTGTTCTCTTCCATTCTTGATTGGAACAATATTTTTAAAGTTTCTTGGAGGAGAGTTGGCTTGGATTCCTCCTTCAATTGCATAAAACATGAACTTAAAGCATAGACCAAAACAAATTGGATTTCACAAAATCACTGTAGCCCTAATAAGTAAACTACAAAATATTGATTCAATTTAGTTCTCACATGTTTTAATAAAATAATTTGATTTTTCACCTGATTGAAACCCATAGAATAACAAAATCTCTTAATCAATTTTAAGATTCATGAAATCCTATGAGAGAGATCAAGTACAAATTTTTTTAATGTTATTCATAAAGGGATTTTCATTTTTTTAATTTTTAAAGATTATGGTAACAACTAAAAATAGTCACCCTTTAATCACACGTGTGGAAATATTTCTAGACGTGTAACTATTGTTGTGTGATAATTTTAACCATCATTATGTTAAAATTATTAACAACATTAAATTTTAAGCGGATAAAATAACTAAATTGAACCAAATTTAAAAGATAGAAGATAAAATTAAATTTAAAAAAAAAACATGAAAATCAAACTGAATTTTAAAAATCCATATGTGTAATTTAGCTTAAATGTTATTATATACATATTTTCATGTACGCATACCATATACTATTGTAGTTCTCTGTTTACAATTCTAATACTACTTTTTTGCCCATAGTTCGAGAAAGGTATCCAATCTGCAACATCAACTACTTTCACTTCCGTTCTTAAATACAACAACGTCAACATCCATCAGAGGTATGTAAGAGATATTATTACGTTACTCTTTCCTTTAATTGGATCACTACTCCCTAGTTTGCTTAACATAATATTAAGCTAAAATGTGATGTACTCATTCATGATTAGGACTGTGCAATTACAAATGGGGGATATCGTTGTTTCCATCGTAGCAAAGTTAGCAGAATATACAGTGGGCCCAATTTTACACCATGCTCGATACTTGTGCTGTTTCAACAACATTGCTGGGAATCTTCTAATTGCCAAGGAAGAATTGGAATTAACCCGAAACAGTGTGAATGAACGAGTTGAAGAAGCTATTAAGAGGACTGAAAAAATTGAACCAGCAGTTGAGAAGTGGCTGAAAGATGTTGAGAAAGTTTTAGAAGAAGTGCATATGCTCCAAGGAAGAATTTCAGAAGTAAACAAGAGTTATTTCAGAAGGCAATGCCAATATTTTCTTACAAAAAAAATAGCAAGAAAAATTGAGAAAATGGCTCAACTCAACCACAACAGCAAGTTTGAGCCATTTTCTAAGATTGGCCAACTTCCAGGAATGAAGTACTATTCATCCAAAGATTTTGTTCTTTTCAAATCAACAGAATCAACTTATAAGAACCTTTTGGATGCTTTAAAGGATAAAAGTGTTTCCATGATTGGACTAGTTGGACTAGGAGGCTCAGGAAAAACTACTTTGGCGAAAGAGGTTGGTAAGAAAGCTGAGGAGTTAAAACTTTTTGAGAAGGTTGTCATGGCAACAGTCTCTCAAACTCCAAATATTAGAAGCATCCAAGTGCAAATTGCTGATAAGTTGGGTTTGAAATTTGAGGAAGAATCAGAGGAAGTTAGAGCACAAAGACTATCAGAGAGATTAAGGAAAGACACAACTCTTCTAATCTTGGATGATATATGGGAAAACCTAGACTTTGAAGCTATAGGTATTCCATACAATGAAAATAATAAGGGGTGTGGAGTACTCTTAACCACTCGGAGTAGAGAAGTATGCATTTCCATGAAATGTCAAACAATAATTGAGCTCAATCTCTTAACTGGCGAGGAAGCTTGGGATTTGTTCAAATTGAATGCAAACATAACTGATGAGTCCCCATATGCATTGAAAGGCGTTGCAACAAAAATTGTAGATGAATGCAAAGGATTGCCTATTGCAATTGTGACGGTGGGAAGCACACTGAAGGGCAAAACTGTTGAAGAGTGGGAATTAGCATTGTCAAGACTAAAAGATTCTGAACCACTAGATATTCCAAAAGGCTTAAGAAGTCCTTATGCCTGTCTTGGATTGAGTTATGATAATTTGACCAATGAATTAGCCAAGTCCTTGTTCTTGTTGTGTTCTATATTTCCAGAGGATCATGAAATTGATTTGGAAGATTTATTTCGATTTGGAAAGGGAATGGGCCTACCTGGGACTTTTGGAACAATGGAGAAAGCAAGGAGGGAGATGCAGATAGCTGTTAGCATCCTCATTGATTCTTATTTGTTGTTGCAGGCCAGTAAAAAAGAAAGGGTGAAAATGCATGACATGGTTCGTGATGTAGCCTTCTGGATAGCATCTAAAACTGGTCAAGCAATTTTGGCAAGTACTGGAATGGATCCAAGAATGTTGATAGAGGATGAAACCATAAAAGATAAGAGGGTAATATCCTTATGGGATTTGAAAAATGGCCAGCTTCTTGATTATGATCAATTGAATTGTCCATCACTAGAAATTCTCTTGTTTCATTCTCCCAAGGTTGCCTTTAAAGTATCAAATGCTTGTTTTGAAAGGCTAAAAATGATTAAAATCCTGGCATTCTTAAGATCTGGCTATAATTGGAGTTCGTGGGAGATACCACTTACATCATATCTCACCTTGTCACTGCCACAATCAATGGAGTCATTACAAAATCTTCATACTCTGTGCTTGAGAGGTTATAACTTAGGTGACATCTCCATTTTGGAAAGCCTACAAGCACTTGAGGTTCTTGACTTGCGGGGTTCTTCTTTTATAGAATTGCCTAATGGAATCGCGTCATTAAAGAAATTGAGGCTTCTGGATTTGTTCTATTGCACAATTCGGAATTTGTGGCCAAATGCTTACGAGGTTATAGGAAGATGTTTGCAGCTGAATGAATTGTATTTGTGTATACATTCACTTGTATGTCGGCAATTTCCGCATAATGTCTCTTTCTCAAGATTAGAGAGGTATGTTTTATTTAATAAAATGAACCCCTGGAGCCGGGGGATTTACCGAGGGATTGACATATTGGAGGAACATAGACCATGTAGAGCTTTATGCATAGAAGGTTTTAATGCCTCAGTTCAAAGTTTTATATCATTACCAATCAAGGATTTCTTTCAAAAAGCAGAGTACCTTCATTTGATGCACCTTGAGGGAGGTTACGAAAATGTAATCCCATCCATGGATCCACAAGGCATGAATCACTTGATTTTCCTAATCCTCGAATATTGTCCAGAGATAAAATGCGTCTTTGATAGTACCAATGCTGATCTGCTGCAAACTGAAGATGCGTTCTCCAGCCTAGTCATTTTAAGCTTGTTAGGATTGGATAACCTTGAAGAAGTGTTTCATGACCCCTCTTCCAGATGTTCTCTCAAAAGTTTAGAAAAGCTAACCATAGAGAGTTGTAGACAATTGTACAATATTTCCTTTCCCAAGAACTCAAAGCTATGCCATCTCAAGTTATTGACAATATATAAATGCCCGATGCTAACTTGTATCTTCAAGCCATCCATTTTCCAAACTCTAGAGCTGCTAGAACATGTGGTCATATCTGAATGCTATGAATTGAAGCACATAATAGAAGAAGTGGAAGAAGGGAGTGTTGATTATGTTAGCAGTCAAAGTCGTACCTCTTTGATGCTCCCAAAATTAAGGGAACTTACTATTTATGGATGTCAGGGGTTGGAATATATATTCCCTATGTGTTATGCTCATGGGCTAGCAAGTTTGGAAAAGCTGAGCATTAAAGTTTGTGGTAAGTTGAAGTATGTATTTGGCAGTGAAAAGGAATATGATCTTACCGTGTACCAGCACCAGAGTAATTGTCAGACTATTCACATCAATTTCCTTAATTTGGAAACCCTACACTTGATTGGGTTGCCGAATTTGGTTGAGATTTGGCCTAAATATTTTCATCTACATTTTCCAAATTTGAAAAGGTTTCAACGCACTTATTGTCCAAGACTGCCTGACTCTTGTGTGCGTAGGGTGATGATTATTGATTCAGATCTGCAACAAGACTCAACTGCAACGGTAATATATTTTTTCGAAAATGATTATTTCTTTAATGGCACGTAATTAAATGAGTTTTTTTATAAAATAGATACGGTGAGTTGTGAATATGAATTGACTTTTTATGGATATGAATTATGAATAGATGTATGGCGATAGAAACTGTATTTGTTTAATTAGTGTCCAAACTACTTTATGTCTGCTTTAATTTTAGTTTTTCTTAATCATTAATTAAGATTTACTGCATGTTTGATTGTTCATTTATTGCTCCTTGATTGAACAGTCACTTTAAGAAAGAACTCTTTGATTTCTTTTGGATTCAAGGTACATCAGAATCTTGACTAACGATATATTTGGTACAAGCATGGACAAATATTTGGCAATTAGAAAATAATATTGAATATTTTAATAATAGAAAGAGTAAGTAGTTGAACAATTTTTTTAAAAAAAAAAAGACCAAGTAATTTAGCCAATAGTTAAATTATGTTCGACACACACATTAAGCTAATTTTCAAACTTTTTTATAATGTGAAATAACATGTTTAACCTCGTTAATAATACTGATACATAAATTTATTTTAATAATTCATAAATTTTTAAGACACTTCAAGTAATATTTTTTAAATGATAGATTCTAGTTTTCTGGATTTTATTATCTTTTTACCCTTAAAATATTGAATTTTCATATTTTTTTATATAAATTGTATTATATATTTTTATCATTATACTATGTACATCATTTTTTTTTCCAATTTTAGCATTATATGTACACTTGAAGATATTGACGGTGATAATAATAGGTTTATTTTATTTTTCCTATTATTTTCCAATATATTTTTATATTACTTAGTATTTATTTTAACAATTATACTAATCAACATAATGAAAGGTTGATGTCTAAGTATATGTTATTTTTATTTTATTTTAAACTTGATTAGGAATAATTTAAAATGTAATATTAGATTAATGATTGAATACACAATATGAGAAAATATAATAGTTGAAACTAAAAAAGTAATTAAAATAGTTCATCAATAAATAAAAAATTAATACAATTTAAGTTAATTAAAAACTAAAATTATAAATAGCACAAAATATAATTAAGACTTTAATGCACCAAAGGAATTTTTCTCAATTGATTGAACATATTATATGAGTTATTGTAAATTCCTAAGCTTGGATTTTTAATTTTTATGGATTAAAAAAAATATGAAGAATATAATGCTCATTAAAACATCTCATACATACACCTAAAATATAGCTTGTAAATTCTAATATATATTTATGTTAGCTTCTGAGAAGACATGAAAAAGATAAATTGAAGAGGATTGTAGTATATGAAGACAACTCATATTGTCATACACAACACTTAATTATTTGCCTAAATGAAATTGAATAACACTATAATTTATGATTCATGTTTTGTATATATTATAAATATTTTGATCAAAACAACATATAACATATAGGTATTTATCAAACATAATATTATAATTGAACCTGTAAATTGGGAATAACCTAATGTATAATTTAAAATTAAAAAATACTTGAAAATTTTATAAACATGCAATTACCTACTATTGTTCCTAAGTGAATTCTAATCAACATTTAACCTTATAATTAACACTTTATTTTTTTAAATGCTATTTAGTTATCACATTTTACATTAATTTTTTATTTTCATGGCTGCATTCTTTTTAAACAACAATATATTGTAAGTCCTTGAAGTAAAAGTATTCATTTTCTTGGTATGTTCTTTCTTTAGATTGGAAATAGAATTATCACTAGTAACAAACTAAAAATGAATTTTGTTATGTATATAGGAGAATGAATTACTATGCTTGGTTACCACCACATGCAACCAATTATCCGATCAAGTGCTTTCCTCTAAACTTAGACATGTACTCAAATTTAGATACCTTGGTTTGTTTGGTCTTGGAGTAAAAGGTCTTTTCCAATTCCAAATCAGAGAACATGAGAGCAACAGAGAACTTGCTCCTTTAAAATTGGATCTAACTCATGCTTACTTGGGGAATCTACCTGAGCTCGAGTTCATATGGAAGGGCCCCACAAATTTTCTAAGCCTTCGGATGCTTGACATGATTGATGTGAATGGATGTCCAAAATTGAAAGCCATCTTCTCTCCTACCATTCTTAGAAGCTTACCAATGCTGACAAGACTGGAAATAATTGATTGTGAGGAATTGGAGCAAATATTTGACTTAGGTGATGCACAAAGCCTATATACTTGTTCACAAGAAGTGTGCTTCCCAAATCTCAGGACTATTCGTGTCCGAAAGTGCAACAAGTTGAAATACCTTTTTCATAATTTTGTATTTGGGAGTGAAAAGGAACATGATCTTACAGGGCTAGCAAGTGTGGAAGAACTGGACATTGAAGAATGTAATGAGTTGAAGTATGTATTTGGCAGTGAAAAGGAACATGATCTTAGAGGGTACCAGCACCAGAGTCGTCGTCAGACTAATATTCACATTTACCAAATTCTACGGTTGGGAACTCTACGGTTGATTCGGTTACCAAATTTGGTCGACATTTGGCCTAAATATTTTCATCCACATTTACCAAATTTGAAAGTGCTATGCATTGATTGTCCAAGACTGCCTGACTCTTGTGTGCGTAGGATGATGATTATTGATTCAGATCTGCAACAAGACTCGACTGCAACGGTAATATATTATTCGAAAATGATTATTTCTTTAATAGCCCGTAATTAAATGAGCTTTTTTTTAAATAGTTATTATTTCTTAATTCATTTTTGGGGTGCGTGAGTTGTGAACATGAATTGACTTTTGATGGATATGAATTATGAATAGATGGATCTTGAATAACACTATAATTCGTGAGTTGTTGATTCATTTTCGGGGTGTAGTTGAAGACAACTCATAATGTCATACATTATCATGCTTCATGTTTTATATATACTATAAATATTTTGATCGAAATAACATATAGCTTCACTACTACAAAATGTGTTTTTTAAGTCGGTTCTTTGGGTCATTTAACGACGGTTTTTAACTGTCGTAGAACGCAGTGTCGTAAAATGGCATGCCACTTTTTACGACGGTTTTTGAACCGTTTTCATATAATTGAGTTTTTAAGACGGTTATTTGAATAACCGTCTTAAAAAGTTGACTATACTAAGACGGTTATCAAATAACCGTCTTAGAATGTATTGTTTATTAAAGGCATCTTTTAGTGTTACCCGTCTTAGTATAGTCCACTTTCTACGACGGTTATTTGAAAAACCGTCTTAAAAAGTTGACTATACTAAGACGGTTATCAAATAACCGTCTTAGTATAGACTATATAATTAAGACTTTCTAAGATGGTTATGAAGAAACCGTCTTAGTATAGTCAACTTTTTAAGATGGCTATATAAAACCATCTTAGCATAGTTAACTTTCTAAGACGGTTATTCGGAGAACCGTCTTAGAAAGTCTTGATATAATTATACAAAGACAGTTATCCAGATAACCGTCGTAGAAAAAAGACTATACTAAGACGATTTTTCCCACAACCGTCTTAGTATGTCTAGTGTAGAATTTATTTTTTTTTGCTTGTGTTTTATTTTTTGTAGTTTGTTAGAATTTTTTTAACTTTAATAAACATTGATATGAAGCATAAGTATACTACTCATCATTTTTAAATACAAAATAAAAAATTTACATAGTCTACATTTTTGCAACAATTTACATTACCATACAATAGAAGTTTCAACTAAGTGCCATTAGAATATCTAATAATGGTTGTAGCATAGAAAAGCCTTAGCTTAGAACAACATGCAACAATAAAACAACATAATCTCAAACTGCAGAGAGACACCAACAACCAAAAGAACAAGTTAAACACACAACACCATAGAACAAGTCATTGAAGTGATACACCAATAAAAATCTAAACAGAGAAATAAATCATTTTTATTATAGCAGATAGTGTATCATCAAACCTCTTTTTTTTCTTTTTTTTCAACCTGTTTCGGGACATTTTGTTTAGTAGTTTAATTCAATATTTGACAATAAATATAATGTCGTCTAACAGTGTCTAGAGTCTAGTGTTAGTGGGAGAAAGATGAAGATAAAGTTTACAAAAAATGAAGAGCATTAAGTTGAAAAAATAATTCCAATCACCCAGCATCTAAGTAAACTTAAAAATATAATTTGAAATATTTGAAAAAGGCATCCAACCATTTATCGGCAACTGAGTTATATCCGCATAAAATCTTAATATATTAAGACTATTTATGTAAATTTTCTGCAATACAGTACACTTGGAATGAGACCATTACTAATTCCTTAGATTTGGTGATCACCTGAATATGTACAAAATAATCATGACTATTTTACTAAATAAAGTATTCTAGAATTCCAGAAAAATGAAATAAAATATTATAAAATACTAAAAAGCTTTCCTTTATTACGTAATCCACCAAATAAAATATTTGAAAATATTAAAATCTTACACGTCAAAATATTTAAAAAATTTACTTATAAATATGGTCAATAAATAAGTATAAAAAAACATTTATTAAAATCATCAACCTTACAAATTTTCATATTTCAAAAAAATTAATCTTTGATCAAACAATCTTAAAATTTTTTATTTTTTTTACTATGATTCATACTATACAAATTCTTAACCCGACACCATGCAATTTTAAGAGAGTTGCACAGGGATATACGTAAAGATGAAAAAAAAATTAAAAAAACAAAAAAGCCAAGACAAAATATAATTAAAGAACTAAAAATAAATAAGAAAATTCACGAACTAAAAACAATTTTTAAAAAAGTTTAAGGAATAAATCCAAAGAAAATGCTTTAATTCTGAATTACCTGCATCAATAATATCAGCTTCTAGAACACTGTTCAAGGATAGGAAGTTCTTCGCGTATATGGAATCAATGGTAACACAAGAGTATTTTTAATGCTGGTGGAAAGAAGAGAGACTCAATTTTTAATGCTTACCTATTTTTAATTGGTTCACAAGAAAATATATAAGAAAATATATAATATATTACCAAATACTGTATTACTGTGACAGGGATTAAAAAAAATTAAAGCTATTATGAAACACATCAAACAGAACAAAATGGTCACCTTCCAATTGCAAAGGCTTTATTACCAAATAGTGAATTACTACTTACTTCTTTTCTTCTTTTTTTTTCAAAATAGGTCTTAAATTAGATAAATTATCTAAGTCGTACAGGTGCTAATTTTTTATATTAAATTTCAAACTAATATTAGTAATATATATCAACATAAGTCACAATCCACTTTGTAACTTTTTTAACCCGTGGTTCACGTGATGACATTGATAAAGATCAATAAAACTTATTTGACTTGAGGTTGAGGATAACTATTAGTAATAATCATATTATTAAAATTTTAAGATATATAATTATAAAAATACTTCTTTCCGTTCTTATAAACAAATGATAATATATTTAAACTATTATTTGTTTCTTATAAAAACAGACAAGAGGGTGCATAACAAGATTTCTTTTAATTACAAAAGTATTTAACAGAATATAAAACATTAAAAAAATCAATATAAATTATTTATATGTACTTGTAATATTGATTATTATATGTACATATAAATAATACCATTGCTGCAGGGTTAAGGCTATGGACAAAATAATTAATAAGATCAACCATGGAATTATATTATCTCATAAAAGACTCAATCCTCTGCAAATTCACAACATGCTCACAACAAAGTCAAGTGAAAAAATATAACACCAGTTTTTTTGGATAAGCAAATATAAATATAACACCAATTGCAAGTAGTTTACCGGGCATAAAGTGAATATGAAGTCCTTCGATTCACCGCATCAAGAGAAATTGAAGTGAAAGAGTCTGAACAAAATTGACCTCCTGGTAGCATTGCACAAGAATATCAGAATGAACTAAACTAAACCCAAAATGCAACATAGCAGAGGGAAAATAAGAAAACCAAGAAAATGACTTTCAAATCTAAAGTACAATTTGTATGAAAATCTGAAACTGCAAGATTTATTTCTAAAAGACTAAAGTGCAAGAAATGGAGGATGGGAGCCACATAGCATGGCCAACTAAGGCATTGTTTTGGATTACCTCAGGACATGTCTTAATTAAAATTTGTCCAGTCCCATTTTCAAAATTCATTTTATTTGTTGTGCTCAACTGATCCTTGCATACTAGCATCTCCTCACTAGATCTAGTCAATACATTCTCTGAATCATTAACATGATCAATTGTTGCTGACATTCCTTTGGTCTCAATACCACCCCATTCTTCACAGAAGCATTTCCAATCATTCTCAGATACGATGGTTAAGCAACCTTCCTAGAATCCATAAAAGTGATGGAAGTAAGATAGGGGCAAGAAATTAAGTAACTAAAACTACACCCATTGAAATTTGTAAAAGGAGAAAGAAAGAAAATAAAAGAGCAAATGGAAATCATAATTTACTTGTTTAAATTTTTAAAGGGATTCAAAGCATACTAAAATAAGTGAATTTAGTTTGTCTCAAATAAAAAAAATAACGTAAGATTGCTTGACACAATTACAAAAAATAATATCAACTTTTTTTAACTAATGGTTGTTGTTGGTCCAACATCAGCTTCAGACGGAGCATCAAGGATTTTTCTTTTCCACCACTACTGCAACCTACAAAAGCATGTTCCTCGGCATGAAATCATCTAAAACCATTGCTTTAAAACCATCTTAATAGTATAGGGAAGAATAAACAATCATCACCAAACCTTTTCCTACTAGGTGATGTCGACTACATAGATCATATGATGCCACAACATTTTAAGCAAATTATGTTTATAGACTAACTATTGATTTGCCTATAGTTTTCTCTATATCGTGAAGGAAAAATTGGAGCTAATGAAAACAGGGGATACCGTTCAACCAGCCCAGCTATTTACAGTTTTCAAAATACAAGAAATAGAACATTAGTCCAACACCTACCCCCTTTCAGTCCCCTTTTTGTGGTAGTATGAATGGCAGGAGATGACACAAAATGTTATCATACCATGGTCTGGATATATAATACTTTCCATCTAGGCAGTTTCCATCTAGAATATCCCATGCAAGTGACTTCATCGATTCTCTTCTATCCCGATAGGTGTCAGCTGACACCACTGTCATAGCCCCATGAATCAGGCAATCCCGACAGTGGTTATCATGAGACAATGCTGGTCCTCCACCATACTGAATTTCAAAAGTCAATAAAGGGAACATGTCATTTATATTATAACAGCAAATGGCCAGAGCCAAAGTAGCAATAGGGACAAGAATTTGGGGTAGATATACAAATAAACTATAACAAAGAAAATCATCATTATCTAAATCTCTCAGCAAATCATGGACTTCCTGTTAATTATATTAGATACAGTAATTCATTCAGTTAAGTATACACTGTTCAAGGACAGAAAGTTCTTCGGGTATATGGAATCAATGGTAACCGTGTTTGGAAGCTTTGTCCTCCGATGATTCTTCTTGAGGTGATTGATTAATTCAAGCGGCTTCTTCGGAGCCCCAACCCAGAGTTGCTCACTCCACGCCTTCAAAACAAAAGTAACGATAAGAAAAGCATCCAAATACAACAGAAGCCTAAATAAACTCAACACCACGCAAAAGTAACATCTGTTACTACATAACTTATCTCATTCCAAAAGAGATGAACATAACCAACTAGAAATCCCTAATTAATGCATTTAATAGTCCGTGCAAAGAGGAAATTGGAGAAATGAAGGAGCGAAGGTGATATTATGCACCTGAGAGAGTTCAGAGAGCAGGATCGCGGGAGTGACACCGCTTGAATAAGCAATGCAAGTCTTGAGAATACGAGAAACGATCCAACTCCATCCAAGTCCATCGGCATCGTCATCATCTTTGTTTCGATATCCTTCCAGCGATAATAGCTCAGATCTTGCGTAATCCACGAATTTGAGGAAAAGATCTTCTTGCTCTTCTTCCTCCTCCTTTTGTTGGCAATGGTCTACATCCATGGCGGAGCCTACCTTTGTATTGCAGGCATAATCTTGTGCTTGAACCCTAAATGACTCATCCCTCGTGCGTGAAAGGCTTTCGAGAAACTGAAACGACGGCGACGACGCAATGTGTTTCATGATGACCGTGAAAGCGAGCCAGCTACAGAATTAATAATTAGGGTAACTTAAACAAAGACGGTCCTTCAGCCAAACCCGTCTTTGTTTAAGTTTCTCATATTTACAAAAATGCCATGGACTAACATTCTAAGACGGTTCTATAAGACCGTCTTAGAAATCACGATGTAAAAAATCAAAACTTTATTTCTAATTACAAAAATGCCACCGTGTCACATTCTAAATCGGTTATTGATAACCGTCGTAGACTGTGTGTCGTAAAATCAAGCTTTTTTAGTAGTGCTTATAGGTATTTATTAAACATAATATTATAATTTAACATGTAAATTGGATTATCACAACCTAACAATGAATTTTGTTATGCATATAGGAGAAGGAATTACTATGCTTGGTTGCCACCACATTCAACCAATTATCCGATCAAGAGCTTTCCTCTAAACTTAGACATGTACTCAAATTTAGATACCTTGGTTTGTTTGGTCTTGGAGTAAAAGGTCTTTTCCAATTCCAAATCAGAGAACATGAGAGCAACAGAGAACTTGCTCCTTTAAAATTGGATCTAACTCTTGCTTACTTGGGGAATCTACCTGAGCTCGAGTTCATATGGAAGGGCCCCACAAATTTTCTAAGCCTTCGGATGCTTGACATGATTCATGTGAATGGATGTCCAAAATTGAAAGCCATCTTCTCCCCTACCATTCTTAGAAAATTACCAATGCTGACAAGACTGGAAATAATTGATTGTGAGGAATTGGAGCAAATATTTGACTCAGGTGATGCACAAAGCCTATATACTTGTTCACAATTTGTGTGCTTCATAAATCTCAGCACTATTTATGTCCGGAAGTGCAACAAGTTGAAATACCTTTTTCATAATTTTGTGGCTGGTCACTTTTGCGATCTGAACTACTTGAAAATAGAAGACTGCTCTCAGTTACAGAAGGTTTTTGCTTTTGAATGTGAAACTGATGACGATGGTCAAGAAGGGATTGTTAAGGATGGAGAAAAAGTACTACTTAAACTGCGACGTATAACACTCAGCAGGTTGCCAAACTTCAAAGAGATTCACCATGGATTCAAGTTAACAGCTTATGTTAGAGAACATGACATAAATGATTGTCCTAAATATTCTCCAAGTTTATATCTTCACACAGGTACAATTCTCATGTCCTTTTACTAGGAACAATTCCTATGTCTTGGATATTACAATGTTAAGTGAGATATTATTTCAGTATAAAGTTGTTGGTCGATGATGAAGTCCTTAATTTCATATATAAAGCTTTAAAGATGGAACTATTATACTTGCTCTAAGTTTCAACTCTTGGTATTTTCATTACATTTTCTTACTGTTGGAACTCTTGTTTTTGCTGCATGGAATCTCTCTTATAATTAAACCCTTATTTAAATAGAAGAGGAAAGATGAGCATCGAGCAAAGCGTACGAGTGTATGAGTCTGCGGAAGAGAAAGATGAAGACTAAAGACTTGATTCTGCTGCCTTACTGACTTTGTGTTCTTTACTCCATTGTGATGAGTTAATTTGTACTTTTTAAATTAATTTCATTGGAGGATTAATTCCTTGCTTGCTTTTTATTCTTTATTTTATTATTTGGTCAGCTTCTTTCTAGACTTGTTTTAGTTTGTAAAGTTCGATTTCATGGTGGTTTGTTACCTTGTTGCCTTTCTATTATTTATTTTACCATGGGTAAATTACTTTTTGGATCCCTCTATTTATTTGAGTCTGTACTTTGTTGTTAACTTTGCAAATTTCGGTACCTAGTTTTGAACCGCCATTAAAAACTTTGCTAATTAGTGTCATTCTATATGCCACTACTTAAATTTTAATTTATTAAAACTTCAATTTTGACATTTAATTTAATGAAGTTAAAACGTTGTCACTATAGTAATGTTTTTTTCAAATTTAATTTTTCATAAAAAAAAACTATTATATTTTTAACCAATGTTTTTAAAATTGGATTTGTCATTGAACGCATCAAATTACTGGTTTTTGGCCGGATGTGAGCCGAAATAAATTCATCCTCTTTTGTTGATGATTTTACCATAATGACATGGGTGCACTTTTTTTCATGCAAAGCTCAAAGTTTATTCAGCTATGGTCATGGCCGCATGTAAGTTATCAGTTGAGGGACTTCACTCGTTAGATTTTTTTTATTTGTTAATGTATATAAAAAAAGTTGTTCCTAAAAAAAACTATATATTGTCTCTATGTCATTAATTTTTTTTAATTCAAAAAATCTATACAAATATAAGTTATTTAATACAAAAATTACATACTCAAATTCAAACTATTTAATTTAATTCTCATTATTGTTATAATAATAGAATAAAAAACCCACCACACATTATATAAAGGACACATCCCAAAAATAATAATAATACTTATTATTAAAAGTAAAGAAACTAACAAGATAGAAAATACATATGTATAGTTTAGATGAGATAAAATAGAATCATTATTTTATTTAATTTTTTAAAAAATATATTAGTTTATTTTATATTTATATATAAAATAAATAAAATAAGATAAAATATTAAATTTATTTTATACTTATATATAAGATAAGATAAGATGTCATCAATAATAGATAATTAAAATTGCTAAAAATTAATTTAAATAGAGGCTAGAATTTATTTTATATTTATATATAAGATAAGATAAGATAAGATAAGATGCAATTAATAATAAATAATTAAAATTGCTAAAAATTAATATAAATAGAGGCAAGAAGAATCAAGGGACGCTAGAAAAACATAGAAATAAAGAGGAAAGTGAGATAAAAAAAAAAAGTTGAAAATGTGAGAACATGCATAAATGAAAGGTCATGTGACTATAGTATATGATAGGCGGAATTTTCTTATGTGAAATTTATGAGATTTGAAAGTCAACTTAAACTTTTATGAGAAATGTTTGGTCTCATGATTAATTTTTAAAATTAAAAGGGATTATTAATTTTTTTTTCCAAATGTTGGTGAAAACTTAGAAATATATTCTTTATCCAATGATATACTTGCTTCTAAAGATAACTTTGATTTTGCCTATAATAGTTGAAAAATGTTTTTCTGCAATAAATTTTATAAACAATAGAATGTGAAATAAAATTGCGTGATTGATTTACCACATCACACGACGTAGTCAGATGTGCTTAACAAATATTGAACTAGGCTTTTTGCTGACAACATGCAAGCCTTGATATGTACTAAAAATTGGTTACTAGGATTTCATATGCAAAATAAATAATGTGTAATAATTATTGTCTTTTAATCACTTAACTTGAGTTTATTCTAATATTTATTATTATTTTGAGTTTTAGGAAAAGAAGATGAAGTGTGGAGATGGAGAAGGCTTGAACTATTTCAAATATGGAATCATTTGTTGTTGAAAATGTTTAAGTTTCATATTTTAGATTTATTGTTTAAATTTTCTTTTGTCAAGACATTATTTATTTTATTATGTAATTGACTAATGGTTGAGATTTATTATATTTATGTTGAACTTAATTTGATTATGTTGTATTTTTGTAGAAATTAAAATTATTTTAAAATTAGGCCCACGAACCAACCCGTTTGACTCCCGGGGTCCGCGAGACAGGGGCGGACCAATTTATTTAGTCCGTGTAAGAATACGGGGCGGACTGACTAAGTCCGCTGCCAATGCAGGCTTACGCGGACAGATCTTATGCGGGACGGACTGGCCCGCTTACCCACCCATACATTTTCTGAATGGCAAGTGACTTTTTCACCATAATACAAGGTTAAGGGACCCAACCTTATATTCCATTCTCCAATGTTATACAACTATGCTATAAGCTATTGGCTAGTTACTTTGAGATTTCAGTTTCTCATTGAGGAAACCTTTCTGATAGGTAATCTCCACGAAAGATGTTTGATGTATTTTTTTTTTTTTTTTGTCGAAACAAATCCACTTGATATTATGCAATTCTTAAGTTTTGATTTTAATATTTTATATAAATAATTCATCTCTAAAGTTTTTAAAGAATAAAAATAAACTTTCAAGTCTAAATTCCAAGAGAAAAAATGAAAATATACTCTTTCTGTTTTTATTTATAAGATTATTTCAACTAATTTACGTCTCTTAAAAAGTAGTTAATTTAGTTAATCAAATTAAATTTATTAATTAATTATACTATCATTCTAAAATTATTATTTTTTATTTTTTCTATCCACTTAATTATTTCTTATTAATGTTTGGAGAGAAACTAATTAAGGTGTGTAGAAAAAATAATAATTAATGCATCTAAAAATTAAAAAATGATTTTATAAAAAAAAGATAAACAAATTTCTAAAAAAGGTTTTATAATTAGAGACAAACAGAGTAGTAAGTGAAAATAAAAAAATATAAAAATGTGTGTTACTTGATAATTTTTTATCATTAAAATAAAGTTGTATATGAATATTTTAGGTTTAATTACTCATTTAATCTCTATAATATTTAGATTTATCCAATTTAGTTCTTATAGTTAATAAGTGACTTTTTTAGTCCTTATAATTTACCATTTAATTCCCGATAGGTCCTTACCGTTAAAATTATTTAACACCGTTAAATTAGTGTTGTTAGCCATCCTTCCCCGAACTCCCTCTCTTTCGGAAGGCCCCGGTCTTGCAATGGATACTGCATTTCCACCCTCACCCTCATCGTCGGCGCCCGCTGCAAATAGTAATTGTTGTTGTCGTCAACTATGAAGTCGTGAGAATCTGAACTTGAACCCGTGGTTGTTGTTGCTGTTGGAATCAAATAAGAACTCGAGGTTTATACGTGGTCGATGGGTGGTTGTAACCATTGTTGATGGCGTTGGAAGAATAGATCTATGGTGAAAATGAGATGGAGGGGAGCGGCGACAAGGATGAAAAGAAACAAAACATTTGTCATCATCGTTGAGTACTATATCTCAAACGAAAAACCTCATCGTACATCGTGCCATCAAAACCTTCCTCTCCATTTCTCGCCTTTGCATGTGTCAGAAACGACAGTGCGCCGATTTTGTAGCGGGCGTCGACGGTGAGGGTGGTGGGGTGAAAGTGCAGTATCCGTGTTGCAAGGCGGGGGCCTCCCGAAAGAGAGGGAGCTTGAGGAAAGGATGACCGACAACACTAATTTAACGGTGCAAATGGTAGGAACCTATCGGAAATTAAATGGTAAACTATATGGACTAAAAAAGTCACTTATTAACTAGGGACTAAATTGGATAAATCTAGAAACTATAGGAACGGGTAATTAAACCTTTCATAAAATATTACAATACAAAGATTACTTATGATTTTACTGAATTGAAATTGAAGCTCAACATGGAGGCACAAGAACTTCGGTTTCAAAAGAACATAAGCACAAAAACCAGACGAAACACCATTCTTATACTATCATAAATTCATAATAGAAATTTAAGAGCAGACTAAACAAGAGAAATGCCAGGAAGACACTCTCTAGCACACTCTTTTGATTGAAATTTATTGGCAAACTACAGAATCAGGTGAGAGAAACATTAAATATGACATGGAACCCACAAAATGTTGTAATTTTCAATCAATTTCAACCAACAGAAGAGTGTGTTCAAAAAAGTGCGTTCGTAACATTTCTAAACTAAACAATAATCAAAGATAAGCTCATAAGGCAAAGTATATTGAATGAGAAACATTCAAGAGTTGGTAGATGCAAGTATGCAACAAGGGGTTGAAAAGAACAAAGCCTTGAGTGAAATTTAACACAATAGAATGGGTAAGAGCAAGGGATCAATTACACCGCCATAGCCTAATACCCAAAGTCAAAAACTTGAGTTAATTTTCAGAGACCCAATACAGCAATGAGTGCTGCACTGAATTTTTGCATGGGAAAAATAAAAGGGGGGTTTGGAATTGGAACCTGAAGGGAGCATGAATTGAGGAAGCGTGAGAGAAAGAGCATGCAGCAGGAGAGTGAGTCACACGCGCGAGTTTGCGAAAATGGGAAAAGAGTTGGAAAGAGAAACAGATAGATAGAGTAAATAGAATGCGAAAATAACAAGAGTGTTGTTTCTTTCTGTTTCTGCTAGGAGGAGTTCCGTGTCTGAGTGTTAGATCGTGCTATTGTTGCAACCGCACACGTTGTTTGCTACGAATCCAGCGGTCATGGATTGACTTTGATTTTGCCTATGACCATTCTACCCCCATCTTTTTGTTAGTTTTATCAGTGTAGTCAGTGAAGTAGTTTACAAAAACTCACACCCTCTACTCAAGTAACTAAAAGGACCTCACATTATATTGAATTTACATAGCATATATCTCGTGTTTATTTCACATACTATTCTCTGTTATTCCTGAACATGTAACATGAAAATGTTATTTCTTGGTATTTTAAATAAAATGTTTGGGGATAAATGCCTTGTATGCTTATATATCTTGCCATTTATCTCATATTTTTATGACTTAAAATTTTGTTTTAATCACTTTTAGGCTAATCGATTAACTAGTAATTAAAATGTTTGGGGATAAATGCCTTGTATGTTTATATATCTTGCCATTTATCTCATATTTTTATGACTTAGAATTTTGTTTTAATCACTTTTAGGCTAATCTAACTAGTATTTAGAAGTAGTGTTAATGTTTCTAGTAATTTTGTTAGTTTTTTATGTTTTATTGTAGGAAAAGAAGAATAATTGAAGAATATGGAAGGATAGCATTTGCAAGGTCAAACTAAAGCTTTAGAAGCATATTTTGAAAGCCCGGAGCCATCTGTTAGATTTCATCTTAAAACCAATTGGCATTAAGTGAAGTTGCCCAATAGATATATAAGCTGCACTTATTGGACTTGGTGCGTGAACCACAAATGGTGGGTACTCGTCGCAGCGGAAGCGAATGAGAGGTCCCAGAGTCAGAGCCTGTTCTGATACCATGTTAGATTTCATCTTAAAACCAATTGGCATTAAGTGAAGTTGCCCAACAGGTATATAAGCTGCACTCCTAGGATTGAGGCAAATGTGGGACTTGGGTATTTTCCCAATACACCCCCTTCACGCCCAACAGATATATAAGCCGCACTTATTGGGCTTGGTGCGTGAACCACAAATGGTGGGTGCTCGTCGTAGCGGAAGCGAATGAGAGGTCCCAGAGTCAGAGCCTGCTCTGATACCATGTTAGATTTCATCTTAAAACCAATTGGCATTAAGTGAAGTTGTCCAACAGGTATATAAGCTGCACTCCAAGGATTGAGGCAGCCGATGTGGGACTTGGGTATTTTCCAAATACCATCATTGTGTTCTTTACTTGCTGAGGCTAGACTTGAGGTTGAGTTTAAGAATGTAGAAAATTTTATTTTGCTTGTTGACCACTGAAGTCAGGCGTAAGGACCTTCAAGTGCACCTCTGATGTCCTTTTTGTGAAGCTGGGCATGGGAAGCCTGATGATGGGCGTGGGAGTGTTGATGTGGCATTAGTAAGGCTGAAACACAAGGATAAAATATCACATTCAAAGGATTGTCGATACTTGTGGTTTATGGAGCGATCTAGGGCATTGTGAGGGGCGGGAAAGCTCTCACTTGTTCTCTATGGCTTCCCTACGATTCTCATCATTTTGTGCATAATTTTCCTTCATTTTTGCATCTTCTCTTCTTTTAGTTATGTAGTTAGGTTTAATTCTTCGTGGAAATTGATGCAATTGAACTTATTTGTATGTTTAGATTCAAGTTATGAATCTATATTTATTGTTCATTGTTAAGTATTCTCTTCTATGCTTAATCTTGCATTGGCTTGATCAGTCGTTATTTGATTTTGTGATTTGAATGATCATTGAAAAATGCATATGAACTAAGATATAGGGAAGAACACCTAATGAGTTTTATGTCTATGGATAAAGCAAGACTTGTTAGTCATTTTTTAATTCTTGTTCTTAAAGTAAGCTGCTTGGCTAAACTAATTTAAGGAATTGATAGTTTAGTTGAGGGATTTAGGCTTTTTCCATCCATGGGATTGGTGTTTGGGTATTTTTGTTAGTTAATGATAATGGTTAGATTTTGAACTAGAGGAGGTGGTTTAGTGAAATCAATCCCAACTATTTTGTCCTTTGCTATTTTACCTCTTTTTATTGCACTCTATGTCTTCATAAAAATGTCAAAGACAGCTTTTGTTAATTAATACTATTGTTATTTACATTGCTGCAATCCCATTAAAATAAAGTTGTTTCGATAGCCGTGGTTAGTTAACATTGCTATTTTGTTGAGTATTACATTTTTTCCTATGAATATGATAGATGGACTTTTATTTTATACTATTTGTGTGACCTGATATGCTTGACAAGGAGTTAACAAGTAAATTGGTGTCATTGTCCGGGACTTGCATCTTAATATTAGACAATTGTGCATTTTTTTCTACCTTAGGCTTTTATTCTTTCATGTTTTTGTTTTAATTTTTTTTTCCATTTTTTTGGTTTAATCTTTGGCTATGCAAGTTGCTTTGTGCTTGTTTTATTTGTTTATGCTGAGAGATTTAGTTAATTTAAGTTTGGGGTGAAGGGTGAGAAAAGAGGGTGGGGTGTAACATTGTGGAATGAAGAGTTTATCTCTGGTGGAACAAGAGGAGGATAGGATGGTTTTTCATGTGGAGAATGTAGTAGAGGAGAATACGAATAAGAGCCTTTTTCTGCTGGGTAGGAGGTTTATTCCTATTTCAATTCTACCAAGAAATAGATTTCAAGTATTATTGATGGGGAGCCGTGGACGTTCGATAACCATACATTGGTACTTCGAGGTGCATATCATGTATGGAGCTTTACCCTCAACTTCTTGAAGCGTTTTGAGACAACGGTGCTGCTAGTTCTTTGGACTATTTGGTCCCACCAGACTTGGAGCAGGCAAGCCATTTCCGAGACTTTGAGCTGGAGTTGGAGTTCAAGAGGCAGCAATCCGAATGCATTAAGAAATTTAGTAACTATTGTTCAAGAATATGAAATTGCGCAAAGTGTAAAAGTATGTTGTTTTTGTTCAATTTGAAACTCACAACTTAACCAAATTATCTACTTAATTGATACTTGATCAGATGCCATTGTTCTTTGGTCATGGCATGATTATGTTATGGCCAGTTAGTTAGTTAAATAATAAATGACACTTGTAATAACTACTAATCAAGTTAGTTACTGACTAGTTGTAACAGAAACACACTATAATAAAACCTTCTGTATCATATCACCAATTAATGAGAAAGTCATTTTTCATCATCTTCATTCTCTTTCTCTGTAATTTCAGAGTTTGTTCAGAATTTGTAATATGGTCCATGCATGCATGTTTATATGTTAAATTGTTACTAGGAATACATATAAGATTACTTAATGTAAGGAATCAAATCAAAATGGTCCAAGATACAGTATGCATATTTGTTCTATAGGCTTCTGGATGTCATGGTACTAATAAGTAATAACTATATATCATTGTTATTGTTTTGTAATTTTGATATCAGTGCATCTTGTGGGATAATAATCATCAAGCATACGTTAAATGAAATGATCATCACCTCACGGGTAGAGACACCTAATTTTGCAAAAGCGACAGAGAAATATACTCTAAAATATAGAATGCATGTTCAATAAGACGTATGCTAGCATTGGCTGCGAGGTGTAAATTGGAGATAGTACATATCAGAAATCACACACAACTTAGGGATTTATCATACAAAACAACAGAGATATAGAGAGATGTAAATCATAGGAGTTCTGTGTCGGGTGCATTCAATTTCGTATGTTTTAGAACACAAATGGAAATATACTCCAAAATATAAGTTCCATTGAGCATACTCGAGAAAGCTATGATTCAATTGGCTCTAATAAATTCACCCCTTGTACAAGAAAGTTATATTTATATATTTGTATATATGGCATTAAGGAATGCTAATTTGTTTGCAGATGGACAAGGTCTCTGTGTTGGGGGAGACTATAAGGTATGTGAAACTCAAGGAGCATGTGAAACTGCTGGGGTAATAACACCATTTGGCTTAATTGATAAATCAAGTTTCTTACAAGTAATAAAAAGAAAAATAAATAATATTTGTGTGAACTTCAGTTTTAGGAGGATTGATTTGGTGTCAATTAACATGCTATTGATCATACTCGCAGCAAGATTAAGCTGATGAGAGTATGAAAAGCATTTAACATGTTAGGAATCTATGAAGGAAGATGCGCTACCAAGCTTTTAAATATAATCATTCTTTTTTCTTTTCAATTGTTGATGTGTGATGGTGGGGATCATGACATGTGTTGAATTTGCCCCTATAGAGGAATAAGTTTGTAACTTTTATTGATGAATTTGATATTAGTTTACAGTGATATATATACAAGTGAACAGCCCTAATATGTAGTGAATCAAGCTACCAATCTCCTAATAATTCTCAACAAATCAGAATTGGAAATAACAGATTTGCACGGCTAAATAATTAAAGGAATTGAAAACTAATTATTATGATTGATATCCTCCCGCAAGTTGTATAATTTGGATGAGAGATGCAACTTGGACAGTAACGATTCGAACCGAGGGCGAAGTAGAGGCTTTGTTAGAATATCAGCAAGTTGATCATCGGTAGACACAAAAGACACTCGAAACTTGCCATGTTGAACATGTTCTCGGACAAAGTGGTAGGCTAAGGCTATATGCTTCATCCGAGAGTGGAAGACAGGATTAGCACTGAGATTTGTGGCACCAAGATTGTCACAGTATATGACTGGATTGACAGTGGGCATGTGACCAAGTTCTGTGAACAAGGAAAGAACCCATAATAGTTCACTAACCGTGTCAGGCAAGGCTTTGTATTCTGCTTCAGTTGATGATCGAGCAACAGAACGTTGTTTGCGGGAGCTCCAGGAGATGGGAGTGTTACCGAGATACAACAAGTAACCAGTGGTTGAAACATAATCATCCTTGTCACCAGCCCAATCAGCATCCGAGTAGGCATGAAAGGTCAAAGGAGCAGTCGCTGAGATGAAGACTCCTTTATCACAAGAGCCCGCCAAATATCGGAGCACTCGTTTGAGTGCAGACCAATGCGCCGTTCTTGGATTTTGCATGAACTGTGCGAGTTTGTTAGTGCTGAAGGCGATATCTGGACGTGTAAGACTCAAGTATTGAAGGCTTCCAACCAGTGTGCGGTACTCCTTTGGAGAGGGTAGGAGATCACCAGAATCCTTAAGTAATTGAACACTCGCTGACAAAGGAGTGGATGCTGGTTTTGTATTTGTCATGCCTGATTTATGTAGCAGATCAATGATATATTTCCTTTGTGAAAGAAACATTCCTGCAGCGGAAGGAATTACTTCGACACCCAAGAAATAACTGAGACATCCAAGATCTTTTAACGAAAACCGAGCAGCAAGTGTGGCAATGAGTTTGGACAACTCTGCAGATGAATTTCCAGTGATAATTATATCATCAACATATACTAATAAGTAAAGTGTAACCTCTGGTTTTTGGTAGATGAAAAGAGATGCATCTGCAAGGGAATTGACAAAACCAAGGGAGAGCAGGAATACGCGAAGCTCCGTATACCAGGCGCGGGGTGCTTGCTTCAGCCCATAGAGTGCCTTTTTGAGGCGACAAACATGATCAGGAAAGTTTTTGTTGACAAAACCAGGTGGTTGTATCATGAAGACTTCCTCCTTAAGTGTCCCTTGAAGAAATGCATTGTTGACATCAAGCTGACGTATGGGCCACCCTTGACGAACTGCAAGAGTTAGGACAATGCGAATGGTCACCGGTTTAACAACGGGGCTAAAAGTTTCTGTATAGTCCCAACCAGAGCGTTGGTGAAACCCTTTGGCGACTAACCGAGCCTTGTAACGATCAATTGATCCGTCTGGATTTCGTTTGATTCGAAATACCCATTTACAGCCAACCAAATTTTGATCAGAGGACCGACTGACAAGATCCCAAGTGTTGTTGTGGTGTAAGGCATCAAATTCGGCTTGCATGGTTGAGCGCCAATCAGGGTCGCGAAGGGCCTGGGTGATGGTGTTGGGTTCAATGGGAGAGGAGGCTTGGACATGGAGATTAAGCTTTTGGATGGGTTTGATAATGTTGTTTTTAGACCGAGTGATGATCCCACCTCCATTTGGGTTGACAATGGTTTGGGGTGGTGGAGCAGAGAGTTGCGAGGATGATTGTGAGGTTGGAGGAGGAGATTGAGTGGGGTTTGTGGGTTCGGTGGAGGACTGGGCCATATATGGGGAGTTGGTGATGGATGGGGAGGAAGGGGCAGGAGATGAATCTTCCGGTGGGTTCATGGGTTGTAAGATGGAGAGTTGAAGTGGACCTGTTTGTTGCTCCGGACTTGGACTAGCGTGAGTTACTAGGGAGTTGAACGGGAATTCAGATTCAACGAACTTCACATGCCGAGAGGTGTAGATCCTTCCTGTTGTGGGATCGAGACACAAATATGCATGTTGATCAGCCGAGTAACCTACAAAAACACACATAGCAGACTTTGGTGCAAGTTTATGGTTAGCATATGGTTTAGTCCAGGGAAAACACAAACATCCAAAACACTTTAACTTATGATAATCCGGACTAATGTTGAGCAATTTAGAATAGGGTGATTGGTACCCAAGAATTGGAGTTGGGAGGCGATTTATGAGATAAGCGGCGGTGGTCATGGTGTGAGGCCAATAGGTGAGGGGCAAGCCCGAGTGATGGAGAAGAGAGAGACCGGTTTCAGCAATGTGACGATTCCGGCGTTCTGAAATTCCATTATGTTCAGGTGTATGAGGTGGCATTGTATGATGACTTATACCATGATTTAGTAAAAAAGGGCGAAGACCAATATATTCGCCACCATTGTCTGTGTAAAAAAATTTTATTTTGTGATGATAGAAATTTTCAACTAGCGATTTAAATTTGGGAAATATATTTTGCACATCAGATTTTCGTTTCATTGGATATAGCCAAATATAACGAGTAAAATGATCAACAAACATGCAATAATAGCGAAGACCATCAATTGATAAAATAGGAGAAGTCCAGACATCAGAGAAAATTATTTCTAATGGATAACAAGATTGAAGAGTGGATTCATGGAATGGAAGTTTATGACTTTTGTTAATTTGACACGAGTGACAATCGGATTGCGGAAATTTATTTGAGCCTAAGGAAAAATGTTTCTGAACAAATTTGAAAATAGAAGATGAAGGGTGCCCAAGCCTATGATGCCATGATGCAGAGGATTCTGTTCGAACCGTGTGGACGGAGGGTGAGGTGGCGGGCCAGAGATAGAGTCCATTCACACATGAGCCTTTATGGGTTGTGTGACCCGTCTGCAAGTCCTTCACATAAAAAGAGTTTGGCAGGAAAACAACAGCAGAGTTGGTTTGTTGGGTAAGTTTAGAGACAGAGATTATTTTTTGTTTCATGGAAGGAACACACAGAGCATTAGACAAGGATAAATCATTAAGTAAAAGTGTTCCAGAATGAGTGATGTTTAAACCTGAACCATTACCCATAAACAGTGAGTCAGGACCAGTGTACGGATGATGAAGCGCCATATTATCGAGATCATTGGTTACATGATGTGTCGCTCCACTGTCAAACAGAAAATCATGTTGCGATGGGCCGACAGTTGCAGTATTGACCTGAACCTGTCCAATGTGAGCCGGAGAGTTACGAGGTGGCGGTGGGACACTAGGATGCTGCTGCTGGAAGGTTTTGCACTGAGAGAGAACATGACCTTTGATGTTGCACCACTGACAGCAGCCGAGAAAAGGTTTGCGAGATGCTTTGGCATAGGTGTTTTTGAGAAGGATCCAAAGATCATGCGAGGTCTTGGTGTGAGACACCAGGGAGGCCACTTCATTAGAGAGAGTGGTGAGGAGAGCACCATATATAAGGCGGTCCTGTCGACGCCAGGTTTGGTAAGCAGGATTCTGAGTTGTTACCGGAAGTGATGCAGTGGTGGGGTCGTTTCCGACGGCGCAGGAAAAGATCCATCTGGATATTGGAGGAGATCATAGCCATCAAGGAGAGCTTCAACTTGTTGTTTCCAATTAGGATAATTGTTGGGAAGAAGTTTGGTGACATTGGTGAAAGTGATGCAAGCAAGGGGTTTGGATGGCTCATGGGGGTTGGGAATGAAGGAGTTGTTGTCGGCCATGGGAGGCAAGGGTGGGGAACGACGTCCTTAATTGAAGAAATAGGGAATGAGTGGATCGTTTAGGCAGATACCATATGGAGGAATAAGTTTGTAACTTTTATTGATGAATTTGATATTAGTTTACAGTGATATATATACAAGTGAACAGCCCTAATATGTAGTGAATCAAGCTACCAATCTCCTAATAATTCTCAACAAATCAGAATTGGAAATAACAGATTTACACGGCTAAATAATTAAAGGAATTGAAAACTAATTATTATGATTGATAGCCCCTGCTCCTGGAAGGAACTTCTCTTTACATCCTTTGTTGGGATTTTTTTCTTTAGAAAAATATTCAAGACTAAAACTCTTTGCATTCTGATTAATATCTAAGGTTTTTCCGCTACATGCTTTTGCTACTTATGGTACACCAAATGGCATTAGGTCTCTTATCATTCATCAACAACTTGCTCCTGAATTCGGAGAGATTCAAACATTAGTAGGAAGTTCATTATATGTGAAAGAAGACTTTATCATTCTTCATGTATGAACTTTTAATTGGTTTGAATTTCAGGAAGTCTGTCTACAACTTGCTATCTTGTTTGTGTGTTGTGTATGTAAGCTATGTTAACATATTTTAATCAAAGGAGGATTACTGCTAACTTATTTACTTGTTTCCATGTTTGTTACAGCAACATTGCTTGTATGAGCTAATCATGGACAAAACTAGAGGCAAAAATGAACCAATACATTTATTTTGTTTTTTTTCTGTCAGAAGTTGCATCATTCATTGTTAATAATATAATCAATTTCTTAGTGGTCCGGGACAGAGCATAGTTATTACTGTTAGTCTACTACTATTTTTCTATCTGTACAGCTTTTTCATTTTGATGTGCATGAGGATGTAAGGTGATAGATTGCTTCATAGTGAATGAAATGTTGTTATCTTTTGTGCCTCATGCATGCTAGTGTAGACTAATTAAGACTTTTAATGGGAGCGCTGCATACTCTTAAGTCTTAACAGTATCCTAGACACACTTCTAATTGAACTCAGAAAGAGAGAAGTTTGCATAAATTTAGCCTCATGAATGATTTAATATCTCTAACAGGCCCTCTAAAGCACATTCAATATATATATTTCCTGTGCATGCAAAACATGATTTGCAGAAACTCTATGGTATCAAACAGATTGTTTCGGAGTAATAAAAGTTAAACTTCAGAGGATTTTGTTTTGAATATTGAAACATGAATCATTCCTCAATTTGAGCAGAAGACAAACCCAAAATTAGACAAAGGTGAATCATAAGAGATAAGAGGTCTAATCACATTGCATTTATCTAATGTTTTATTGTTTCAAGTCATGACAAACGCGTGTTCATTAAAGATCCTACGATTTTTTGCCACTATCATGTATTAATTCTCAGAACCAAAAGAAAAAAAATTATGTTCGATCAAAGGGTATAGACAGTGATGTGTGTTGGGTAATTTACGAGAGTTTTGTTTCTGTTTGTGTTTCTGTTGGGAGGAGTTACGACTCTGAGTATTGGATCGTGCTATTGTTACAGCCGCACACATGGTTTGCTACGAGCACACAATTTTCTACAGTGTAATTTAGCAATTTCTACATGGCATATATCTTTCATGAGCTAATTATTCGAGTAAGAAATATTAAATAGCAAATTCCTCTTTTGAAAGGGTAAAATTACTAAAATGTGAAAAAATTAAATTTATTTTTAATGTAAAAAAATATGATAAATTAATTATACAGATAATCTAATAATAAATAAATTCTTAAAAATTATAATTAATATTAAATTTATCTAAAAAATATCTTTTATTAAATTAATCCTTAATAAAATAATATCACAAATTTAAGATTTAACGTGAAAATTAATTTGATATATTTTTTTATATTTTAAAATTAAATTTATATTTTTCATCATTTTTTAAAAATAAATTAATATGTAACCCATCGCATTTTTAGTTGACTATTTATCCTATATCTATTTTATAAAACTAGGTTTTTTTTTTGGCAAATTTTCTAACAGAATATAAATCTTGAATCCTTGAGATAAAACAAAAAACATGTCCTAGTTATCCACCTCATCGACCATAACACTAGTGAATGAAATAATCTCTATAATTGACGAAGGAAAACACCGCAACCAAAAACAAAATTAATAATAAAAAATCGTTCTTGACTTCTTCTTAACTTCCATCGTCCATGGCGGTTTCGGGGTTGAGAAGCGGTGGTTTGCCTCTCTTCCACCATCACCACCACCACCACCACCTTCGCTTCCTTCAATCCCCTCCTTCCTTTGCCAAGCTCAGTTTTCTTCGCTCCAAGTCGTCGAAGAAGGGGTTCACAGTCTTCTCCCGCTATGCGCAAGCGCGTGACCTTTTCTCCTCGCGTAGATTCCAAGGTTCCTCCTTTTTCCACTCGCTTCACTTTTCATCTACTCACTCACTCGCTTTTCAATTTTTAACGAAATGGGTATTGTTGTTGTTGTTCTTGTGTCAGATAGCATGGAGAAGCTGCCGAACCTGGTGGAGGACATTGTGCAGACATCCTTAAACACTGGTCCAAGGGGTGTCCTGAGGTTGGCTCAAGGTGTTCAGGCCTTCCTTGGGGTTGGTCAGGAGTGGTTAACTGATGTCTCTAAGGTAACCAAATCACTTTATCACATGGTTTGTCAACAGTTTAATTCAATATAAGAGCTTATGTTGTTTCATAAGTGCTTTATGACAGGGTTTGGTCAACAGATTGATTCAATAAAAGCTTGTGTTATTACTCATGAGTGCGTAATTCAGTGTCTGTTTGGATAAATTTCTCGAAAAACACTTCAAATGAACTTATAGATAAGCCAATTTATAGAAGCTTTCTCGTGTTAGCTTCTCCAAAAGCTTATTTTTTTTAACTTATGGATAAGCTAATTTTAGCTTATGGAGAAGCTTATTTCATTTTTCTTTCTTATTTTCTTTTCCTATAAGTGGTTACGGAGAAGTTTATCTAAACAGGCCCTGAATTAAGTTTATTTTGACAAGTTTCACCGAGAAGCTTACTGAAATAGATTAAGCAAAACTTGTAAGTAGTAAGAACTAAGGTATCACTTACTTATGTTAACCAATGCCCATGTAATGGCTTTTATAATGAAATATGAGCCAACTTGGATGAACGTCTAAAATAACACTGATTGGAGAAGAACATAAAGAGGTAAAGTGAATTAAACTTTTCCTGTAAAATAGAATCAATTTTGTGCGATGCTTAAGTTGATTTTAAGTTATGAGAGAAGTTTTATTTATTTTACCTTCTCCTTAATTTCTTCTCTTATATAAGTATTTGTTGACTAGTTTATCTAAATTGGGCCCAAGTCTAAATAAGTTCTATATAAGCTCTTCCGAATGCTCCTTATATGTTTAGAATTTGTTGCCGAGCCACAGGTAAATGCATATCTGTCTTCTTAGTGAGGAAATTAGAGTAAGCTGAGGCCATTTGTGAACTAGTCTGGTATGGACTATGGAATTGATTTTACAAAAGTTATATCCCCTGTCCATACTTGTAAAATAAAGGAAAATAATTTTTTTTGTGTTTTAATTAAAAGGTTTGGACAAAGTTATTAATTCTCTTGCATCATTTGTAGTCAGCAAATTCATTTGCTGGGTTACCGACTGAACTGCAGCTTGGTTTACTCTCCCCCTTTTATTTGAGGAGGTTGTTTGAGCGCATGGGTGCAACCTATATCAAATTGGGTCAGGTATGAGTGGATTTCCCTTCTTACTCCTCCCCCTCCTAGTTTGTATTTCAATGTTATGAGTTAAAAATCATGATGCTTATTTTGTTGTAAAATGGCCATATGATCAATATTTATTTACTTTTAGTCGGAGAAGAGTAGTTCAAGTTGCAGATCAAATTTCTGTTATAGCCACATAATATGATGTTTCACTGCATATAATTGATAGGTTGTTAGGTGCCAACATAGTTGGGATCTAATCTTCCTATAGTGATACTTTTCAACATCTTTCCAAAAAAAAAAAACAATGTGATGTTTCTATCAACACATTTGTGATTTCCTAATTTGGTAGTTGACATTATTCATGGCACGCACCTTTATACTGATGGTTATATTTGGTTTCTGTGTGGTAGTTCATAGCATCAGCGCCAACGCTGTTTCCACCTGAGTATGTACAAGAATTCCAAAATTGTTTTGATAGAGCTCCTCCTGTTCCTTTTGAGGAAATTGAATCTATATTGCGCAAGGAATTAGGAAAGCCATTAGAAAGTGTTTATGAATACATTGACCCAACACCCATTGCTTCTGCGTCTATAGCACAGGTATATCTTGTTGCACACCTATATTTCTCTTTCAAAAAAAATATTATTCAGATTACTATGTGGCTGCTAATGCATTTGGTATATCACATCTAGGTTCATGGAGCAAGGCTAAAAGGCTCTAGGGAGGATGTGGTTATAAAGGTCTTAAAACCCGGAATAGAGGACATATTAGTGGCAGATCTTAATTTTGTTTATGTTGTTGCTAGGATATTGGAGTTCTTGAGTCCTGAAATAAGCCGAACATCACTGGTAAGCTGTATGTGCACTTTTACCTCTAGATGGATATTTTTGCTACAGCATGAAAATAGTGTTTTTTCTTCTTAAGTATATGTTCCCAAACACAATAAAATTCTTAACTATGCTGCCAATTTTTTTATCATCGTTTGCTCTCTTCTATTGTACTAAATTCATTGTTGTTTCTAGTTTCTTGTATAGAAAAAAAAACTTAGAACTTATTTTTTCATATTCATGTTATTATTTCTTCATTGTAAATAAATGGTAGTGGCCAGAATTTTCTTGTAATGTGAGCATTTTTTTAGTAGGTTGGTATTGTCAAAGATATACGTGAGTCTATGCTTGAAGAAGTTGACTTTTACAAGGAGGCTGCAAATATTGAGGCTTTTAGGAGATATTTAGAAACAATGGGACTTACTGGGAATGCAACAGCTCCAAAAGTGTATCGATACTGCAGTACAATGAAAGTTTTAACTATGCAAAGACTATATGGAGTTCCTCTTACTGACCTAGACTCCATAAGTTCATTAGTTTCTAATCCAGAAACCAGCCTTATAACTGCTCTCAATGTGTGGTATGACTCCGAAATTATATTTTGCAGTTAACATCCTTTACTTCTCCTTTTAACAAGAACTGTGTATCTCGGTATAAAATGTTGCAGGTTTGGAAGTTTGCTTGCATGTGAATCTTTTCATGCAGATGTACATGCAGGAAATCTGTGGCTTCTACGTGATGGCCGTATTGGGTTTCTTGACTTCGGTATGCTTGATTATCTTTGTGCATATTTATAGATATGGTTTTAACTTTTTGTTGTGCATTTGTCATATGTTAATGTTCTAATGTTTCAAAAAGTTCTATACATTTTATTTGAAATTTAGGTTTTTTTACATGTTTCTTTCAGTCAGTTTATTTTTTTGCTAAGCTTATTTCAGGGTATCATCTTGCAAACTCTAATCACTGTTGTTTTGCTTTATTCTTTTACGAGCTCAGACACCATTTCTTTTCTAAAAACTAAATGTTTTACAGTATTCAGTTATATGTATGAGATTTTGTGAATCTAAATTTTATTAAAAAAATTCGATCTACAGGTATTGTTGGTCGTATATACCCTAAAACATGGGCTGCTATGGAAGTCTTCTTAGGATCAATTGCCATTGAAGATTATGACTCAATGGCATCTTCCTTAATTGAAATGGGTGCTACAAACCAGGATGTTGATGCTAAGGCCTTTGCAAGAGATTTGGAAAAAGTATTCTCATCAATTAAGGCAAGTATTGTAACTCACAAATATGTCAATCATATGTGGGACTACGTAGGTGAATGCGGATTTACTTTGCTAATTTGAAGAGCACATTTCAGTTTTTACTTCTTACACTAGTGGCACCCAAACTATAGTGTGTTTGTCTCTGTCTTTCAATCTTGATTAGTCATGCAAAATCCAGTGTTTGGGATTTTCTCTGCTCACTCACCTTAGGATATTCCAGTGCTCTCACTTAACACATCCCCTATGGATTTGGATCCTCTCTTTCTAGTGTTTCACATGACAGGATGTGTGGAGAGAGACGCAGATCATACATGTGATAAATGTGTAGAGACCTGTACAGTGTCTTTGTATATCCATCACTCCATGCACATATGGTCATGAGAAAATTGTTTATGTATGTATACATGTATGTGTTTACATGAATTTATTGGAGATTTAGTTGTAAGCAATGTTCAATATGTAGTTAAGAAAAATTAAGATCTCTCATTTATTAGGTCTCTTCTAAATACTGGGGTTAGGTTAGATTGATATAGTCTTATCATAATAGTTATCTTATCTAGTAGGCAAAGAGTGTCATCTAGAAAAAGGTATTTTTCCTGTGGTTGTTCTAGATAAGTTCTTCCATCATTGAGTGATTGATTTTTTTAACTTTATGCATATAACTTGGCCTAATCCCAGTTGAGTGTTGTTGCTTACATTTTTGCACCTGTGCCTACTATGCAACTGCAGGAATTGGACACTGAAATAGTTGTAGCAACTACAACTGGAACAGCCACAAATGCAACTGCTGTTGCTGCTAATATAGTTGTTGATGAGAGGCAGATGAATGCACTCTTTCTTGATGTGGTAAGCTATTTTAGATTGAACCAACTCGAACCCAAAGACAACTTGTATGTCAATATAAAAAGTTCAAAATTTAATTGTTAACTTCTGGTATTTGAATTTGATACATATATGGAGTTTTGTTACTGACGAAGCAACACAACTATTTATCCTTCCTTTCTGTTTTGACAAATTAAGATGATGCTTTAATATTGTTATCAGTTTCTGTAAGTTTGCATGTCCCTAACATCATTTGATACACAGCATATGGTACTAGTGAACATTTGAAATTTTTAAGCCAAAACCCAGAAGTTTGTTTCTTTAACAAGAAATGGTATTGAATTATGATTTTGGATAAACATGAGAAATTTGCAGATTATGTCACAAACTACATTGCAATGTATTGAAATGAGAAGCATCTTTTTTCCATTTGGGTTGTGTTAATGTTTTCTTTGTGCTCTACAGGTTCGGGTTAGTGAATCATATGGATTGAAGTTTCCTAGAGAATTTGCTCTTCTCCTGAAACAGCTCTTGTACTTTGACCGGTACACACGGTTGCTGGCTCCCAACTTGAACATGCTTCAGGATCAGAGGATTTCCATTGCTTCCAATAGCAGAAGCAGGGTATAGAGACAATTTTTAAGGAGTTGGTACACAAAATCTAGATGTACCCCATCTTAGTTCAAAATATTTTATTTGTATGATTACTTTGGTATATAAATAAAATAATCCATAGTTGTCATGTGAGAGTCAAGCTCATTTGGTTGGGACATTTCTTTGCAAGTTCTCGGGATGGAATTCAACATCCTTAATAGAATATTCCTTCACTATTGCTCTCCCTCCTTCCCTCCCTGGATTTTCTTTTTTCTTCATCTTAAAATTCTAAGATAACATTATTATTTTCTGAACAAAAAGGAGAAATAATGATATATGAAATGTTAAGGTAATAAATACGAGATGTAAATAATTTATTTAAAAATTATAAATAATTTTAATGAAAAAATAAATAAGTTAACTACTTTCTCTTTTTGTAATAATCATTTAGGAAGTTTGTCTTAATTCTTTTTGCAAGTTTCTGTTCAAATTGTTTATTGTATTATTATTTTTTTCTCATGAAAGTGCTCCTAACTCCTAAGTATTCAACATTTTATTCTTTCAATAAATAATAAATACAGAAAAATATTCTCTTGGACTCTTTCTAATAAGGATAAGAGATCATTTGTCATTATTTAAGTGTATATATATTATTTATTGGGTGGAAAAAGATTTGAAGAATGAGGTAAGTATTATAAAGATAAGAAAAAACTAAATGGAGGGAGTATAAGGTAATATGTCCTTTAAGAAGCATGAATTGCATAGCATTATTTTCCTTCATGAAATATGTTCTGTTCAATAGTTTTTATGATTTTTTTAAAATCAATAAATGCTTACAGTTAAAAATAAGAATATTGTTATCACGACTTTAAAATCATAAAATGCTTCAATTAAATTTTCTGATATATTCTTAACTTTTCACTTAAATTATTAATTTAAAGTGAAAATGTTAATTCTTTTTATGTATTTTGTTAATTTATCGGTAATATTCATGCAACACTATATATTATGGTATTAAAATTATTTTTAAAAAAATAATCTTAATAAAAACATTCGCTTTTAAATCATTAATTAATATCTTTATCATTTGTTTTCTTTTTTATTTTGTTAATTGTTATGTTAGGGACAATAATTAAAAAATAAATAAATAAAATACTATTATTAAAACCATTAATTTAAGATAATAAAAAATAAAATAACTACTTTAAAAGTAAAAAGACAATAAAAATAATAAATAAATTAACAAAAATGACTTACTAATCTCTTTAAGATAACTACTTTAAAAGCTTTTGTTTGCTGTCAATACTCGAGATTTGGACGGACAAATATAAAACAAAAAAGGGTGTTGCTAGGTGCACTCAGCATTATTGCTGGTGCACCCAGCATTTTTTTAAAATACTAAAATTATCCCTGTCCTTTTTTTGCATTTGTGATGAATGTGTGTAAAGGTGGTCCGTAAATTACGGATCAAGTTGATTCGTAAGGTTGATACGAATCAACTTGATCCATAAAAGTCTTACGGATCAAGTTGATCCATAAAAAGTTTACAGATCAAGTTGATCCGTAAAAAGCTTACGGATCAAATTGATCCGTAAGGCTTTTATGGATCAACTTAAATGACTTACGGATTAAAGATATTTTCATCATTTCACCTTAAGTGTTGGGTGCACCTGCAATAATGCTGGGTGCACCTAGGAACACCCAACAAAAAATTTGTATTTAAAGTTATGGACCAAAGAGTATTCTTTCTCACGAAAAAAAAAAAAGTATTCTTTCTCACAAGTTTTTTCACTCTTTATCTCACATTCTTTTCTCACAAGCCTCTTCAGTTTTATCTCAGGTATTCTTTTATGTTAGGCGTCTTTAGCTATAACCACACTCCCCATATTTAAGATGTAGAAAAATTAATTGAACAGTCAAACCTCTTCAGTTTTATCTCAGGTATTATTTTATGTTAGTTCTCCAAGACTTAATAAAAGGTTCAAAACTATAACAATAAACGTACAAAAATGAATGACGTAAAAAAATTAATAAACATCATTTAATTTTATTTATCTTATTTTAAAAGTAACTTTTTTCTCTTAAACTACTTTTTATTAAAACATGATATCAAAAATAAAAAATATTAAAAATATAATCTCAATTAAATAAAAAAATATTTTAGAAATAATATAATTGAATAGGATAAAGTTAATTAAGATTTATTTATATTTTAATCTACCATACATAAATTTTTTAATCCCAAAGGAGTATTATATATTAGTTTTAACTGCATGACAACCTGCTCTTCTGATATATATTGTACTTCACGTCAATACTTTTCTTCTTTTTCTACCAGATTAATACTTCAGCATTAGATTTTCTTTTTTTCTTCTTGCTACTTTTTCACCTTGAATAAAGATGTCTTAAGATTTAATTTTGAACAATGTGACACAAGTTCTAAGAGAGCAGATTCCAAACAGTCTTCTAACGATCTTTGAGATATAAATGTTCTAACATCATCTCAAATTATTCTTAAATGTCTGAATCTACATATTTAACCATTTCTTTTAAAATTCATTTAATCTTTAAAATTATGTTATTGTAATTTTTTTTGGAATTTATGATGGATAGGGGTGGGAATAGGTCAGGCCGACCTACAGGGGCCTATGACCTGACCTACATAAAGTCTGGTCTGAACTAGCATATTTAATTAAAAGGTTAGGCTCGGACTTTTTTAAAATCTATTAAATTAAATAGACCAGACTTAGGCTTATTAAAAAGCCTTATAAGCCTAATAGACTGGCTTTATATATATATATATATATATATATATATATATATATATATATATATATATATATATATTATTTTTTGGGTACCAATATATAATATTATTTTTTGGCTACAATTAAATTTTTTTTGAAACTATCCGACTTTTATTACACATTACTCTTCCATAACTTCTATTCTTATAATCAAGGACTTTAATTGTGAGTCATGTGTTCTTTTGTATTCTTCATTATTTTGATTCACTTTCCTTTTTTTTTTTTAACTTTCCTATTACGTTCCTACTCCATAAAATATTAAATATTTATTGTGAAGAAAACTTTTAAAAAGGTTATCAGACCAGACCAAGCTTTTAAAAAGGTCAAGCCAAGTCAAAATAAAAGTCTTTGATAGGCTATAGACCAAGTTCAGGCCTTAAAGATTCATCGTAGGTTAGGCTCAGACCTTTCAAAGCCTGACCTGGCCTGACCTATTCCCACCCCTAATGACGGAACACATTCTTAGTTTTAAGAGAGTTGTCGAAAGAAAAAGAAGTTGCTATCAGATCGCTATTAGGAGATACGAGGTGGCACATTGTTTATAAAAAAATTAACCATAACTTTAAGAAAATAAAAGCTTGAAATAAACACAATAATTACTTATATACACACGCCAAAATCACATTTTTACAAGGAATGTATTTTCAGCATCTGCTGCCAAACTGTTGCACAGAAAAATTGAATGCTGGAGCTAATCCGCTTCTAATACACAATGTAGAACAAGTCAATCTTATTGCACTTGTTCAAGAGAACTAAACAATAATTCTTTGTATAGATGCATCATCACCACATCCCAAATTTGGATAAAAGAATTCCCCCCATTCTTGATCTTCCAAACATCACTTTAAATTCGCCACAAATAGAATAAACTGAATTGTCATCTGAGCCAGTGCATTGAGTTATGACTCAATCATTTTCTCAATTGAGTATGTGCTTTTTTCCTTTTAACAGATTACGGAATCCCTCTTATCACTTGACTCGGCGAGGTATAGCCCATCAGTTGATGAAGTGGTGAGCTTTTTGGCTGTGAATGTGCCTCCAATTCTGATGGCACATTATTGGAGGAGTTCACAGCTTGTTCGTCTGTTTCCACTGGAGCTTTACTTGTACTAAGACTTCTTGAAGCAGTTTTGTCCTTCTCTGTTATAGGCTCCAAGGTGCCAGAAGAGACAGTTTGCTTATCATATGCACTGCCATGCAAGGGATGTAATGGTGTCGCAGACACAGGATCACCTTCTGAGGAGTAGCTTTTACCAACAGAATGACCATAATCATCAGAATATGAAATGTGGTCTGCATGAGACTCTGAATGTGGATTGCTTCCATCAATCACCTCATTTTGATCATCAAGGCTACTTGATGATGGGGGCTTTAGACCATTTGGTGCATACGAGACTATATGACTTCTGTTCTGCAGAGAAAACTTGAGTACCTCTTGACATGCACCACATTTGAGCTGGTGATATACCCTTTTGAAAAGGAGGAAATCAGAAGGCAGTTGCAGCAGCTTTAAGCATTTATGACAAGTGACAAATGGTGCTCCACCTGCTACCGGTCGGTAATGTTGCCTAGTCAAGCTCGGTTTCTCCCAAAAATATTTCTTCACCTCAGGCCTAAGCTTCTGATCACAAGATTTTGTTTCATGGCCATGTGCTGGGAGGTTTTTGAGCCATTGTGGACCTGAGGGATAGGAATGGTGAGGTGAACAACAATTGTGACCTGGACTAGGCCTGCATAACTCTTCATGCTGATAAAGATCACATGGAGGCAACTCTGTGGAGCATTGGCATTGTTGGGGACAGCAAGGAAAAAAGGAATGATCAACATGGTGTATGCTGCTCGTTGGCTCAGTTAAACAAGGTACATGTGGAAAATTATGCTTTTGGCACCAGTCGGTTCCATGGCTACATATCTCATCACACCTAGGATAATCCAAACCATGATAAAGTCTTCTTTCATGAAGATCATGGCTTTGATATGCAGAAACATGACTTCCCATGGACAGTCTTCCATTTGTTTCCCCGTTTAGATAGCAAGTTCTGTTGAGTTGTTCCTGCAATTTATAAACCATTCTCAACAGTTTCATCTTCTCCTGGTCAGGGTCATCAAAAGAGTCTGGTGAACGATAGCTAGAGCTGCAGTATAACTCATCATGCATTTGATTTGACGTGCTGCCACTTTCATAGCCAGATAGTGAACCACTTCGATGGTTAGGCACTCTGGCTGGAAACTCATCTTTCTTTGTTCTCATCCAATGTGCACGACCATGTCTTGTAGTCTCTGGCACTTCATTTAGATTCCTCCTGCTGTCTCTTGGAACACGAGGCCTTCTCTCACGAAAATATGATTGGTGTTGTGTTTCAAGATCACCACATAACATGCTATTAACAAGGCCTTTTCCTTTTCTGGACCCTCCCTCAGAAACACCATTAGCAACAGTGTAAGTGTTCTCAAGAGAATCTACATACTGATTAGGGAACTGCTCGTCCACCCCATCGTTTGAAGAGATGCTGCCATCATAAGCATGATAGCTTTGAATGGTTGAGGATTTAGACAATCCTCCCAGTGTACCACTAGTCTCAAAACCGGGATTAATTACTTCTGCATTAACAAATGTATCAACAGATCTTACACGATCAAAGCAATGGTGAATGGCTTTAAAAGAAGCATGATAACCAGATGTACCTTTTTCAAGTTCACGAGGGTAAGCATGTGATATTCTTCCTTCTTCAGTACTTAACCTTTGGGCAATAGATGCATTTCTGGTATTGTCCATTTCAGATTTTGCACCCACTAGACCTGATTGGTCATGTTTACGATCTCCACCATCCAATGCACACTCATTCAACTCCTCTTCTGTTACCTCTAATAACAAGTTTCGGTTATTAAATTTCTCTGATCCTGCTTCATTGCTTCCATTAATGTCCACTTTAGGATTTGCACCAACTAGAGCTGAGTTATCATTATTGACTTCTTCTCTATCCAATCCAGAAAATAAATCTTTTTCCGCTCTTTCTAGTAACGAGTTTCCATTATTTAACTCTTCTACTACATCTATATCATTTCCAGCAATGTCCACTTCAGACTTTTCCTGTACTGGAGCCAATTTCTCATCATTGCCATCTTCTTTATCGAATGCACAAATTAAGTGCTCCACTGCTTCTTCCAATGGCACATTTCCATTACTTAGCTCTTCTCCTTCTAGTTGAAGGTTTGTGTTCTTTGCATTTTCTACTGAACTCTCTGCCATCAATTCTGCTGAGGCCTCAATCTCAAAGTGAGTTACCTCATCTGAACAACGATTGTAGGACACTGTATGTCTTCTCATATCTGATAATTTAAGGCTATCAATCTCATTTTCCAGTTCTTCCTCTGGTAAATTTAACTGTCCTATCTGTTCTCCATTGCATTCACCATTTTCAATTTGATCCCTTCCACCATTTCCATCCAAAGAATATTCTCTTGAGGAAGAACTAGTTTCTTTTGCCCTCAGAGAAGTGGCTAGCTGCTCTCCAATGCATTCACCATTTTCAATTTGATCCCTTCCACCATTTCCACTCAAAGAACATTCTCCTGAGGAAGAAGTAGTTGCTTTTTCCCTCAAACCATTCTCCTGAGAAAAACATGCCAGCTCTCCAGTGAATTCACCATCTTCAATTTGATCCCTTCCACCATTTCCATTCAAAGAACATTCTTCTGGGGATGAACTAGCTGCTTTTGCCTTCAAACCATTCTCATAAGAAATAAGTGGCTGCTCTCCATTGCATTCACCATCTTCAATTTGCTCCCTTCCATAATTTCCATTCAAAGAACCTTCTCTTGAGGAAGAACTAGTTGATTTTTCCTCAAAACCATTCTCCTGAGAAGTGACTAGCTGCTCCCCATTGCATTCACCATCTTCAATTTGATCACTTCCACCACTTCCATTCAAAGAGCATTCACCTGAGGAAGAACTAGTTGCTCTTTCCTTGAAACCTTTATCCTGAGAAGCGGCTAGTTGCTCTCCATTGCATTCACCATTTTCAATTTGATCCCTTTTATCTTGTCCATCCAAAGAACATTCTCCTGAGGAAGAACTAGTTGATTTTTTCCTCACACCATTCCCCTGATCACTAACTAGCAGCTCTCCATTGCTGTATTTTTTATCATCAGTTTTAGGATCCAATGCATTTGTAGGAGCTGCACCAGTTTCACGCATTCTAGATTCTGAGTTCAATGCATTTCCAGCAGATGCATCAGTTTCACGTGTACTGGATTCCTTGTTCAATGCATTTCTAGGAGCTGCATCAGTTTCATGTGTGTTGGATTCTGAGTTCACAGCCCCATTTCTTCGTTTCTTAGCTGTATGGTGAGCAGTGAAATGATTTCACTTAAATATTAAGAATTATAGGAGGTATATGCATATAATCAGTAACTTCATTTGCAAAACTAGCGTTCAAAAATTAATAGGCAAACAAGAGGTAGGCAATAGATTGGAGCAGCAATATTTTCTTCCTAGGGTGGGGAATAATTTGTTCTAGCAAGACATTCATATCAATCAATCAAAGAGAATAAATCATATCAGAAAAATCAATTTGGTTTGCATAAGTTCAGAAGAAAATAACAACCCAAACACAATATGTATGTAGGTAAGAGCTCAGCAAACAGCAAGTGCAACAGCCACAAACTTCACAGCTCAAAATTTATACTCCATCATGTTTCCCTACTGAATAAAACACGAAAAGTAAAACCATATACAACAACAGTGAGAATTTTAACCTTGAAGAGTGGTGCCACATCCACCACACTTGTACACATCATAATCTGGAGACTCTGGAAGAAGTTGCCAGCATTTAGGACATAACACTAATCGTGGTTTGGGTTTGGGAGCCGATTCACCAGACATCTTACTCCAAATTTATAATAAATTACTGTTCTAATATTGGATTTTGGCTAACAGATTTTGCACAGCAGATCTCAAAGTTAAACACTAAATCCACTCACAACATTCTGGCTGGAAAAAAAATGCTCTCCGAAGCTTTCATTGCCTGCAGCGAACAAGATTGAAGTTTAGCTCGCAAGCTCAAAATACAAATTGATGGCTCCTTAATTATATATATAAAAAAAAACTATAGATGCAGAAAATCAACAAGAAATATAGATAATAAAAGCATTTTGTTCATATTTAGTAAATTTTGACAAAATGACTATATGGATCTTAAATCAGCTAAAACCAGACATGACACTACCATCAAGATACATCAACTACCGTAATAAATATTTTCCAGAATAGGAAATGCTCTTCGAAAGGAACATGCTCCAATTTTTGGAAACAAACCTATAATTCTCAGAATCTATCTATCCACTACATGCACTTCTACGGTAGTTTCAAAGCTCATAGTATTCAAATTCTAAAAAACTCATTTTGAACTAGCAATTTGAAAATTTTCTTTACCATTTTTTCTTATATTCTAATAATCGGCACACGGTTATGACGTAAGACCAAAGACCAATTAACTCTTAGGTGTAAAATTGACGAAAAAAAGACAGAGAAGATGGAGTTATATTTCATAGAACGGAAAGTTAAAATTCACATTATCACTCACGAAAAAAGGGAATCACGAACCATAGGATGTAGGAAAATATGTTAAATATTTTTCACAAAATAAGCTGAATTTATAGCGTAATTTGCAGCATGCATCAAATTTAACAGAACAAAAGACTAGTCCAACCCCACCAACCAATGACAAAATCAACACTCGCACCTATCACGCCAAAAAACATTAAAAAGAAACAACGTTTAACAATTTACAAAACCACAAAGAAAATAAACAAAATCAATCTTCATTTTTTTCCCCAAAAAACAATTTTTAAGAAAACCAACATAAGGAAAATAGCAGAGACAGACATTCACCGGAACAATCAAACTATTCGCACCCATTACGTGCAAAAATAAACTTAAAAAGGAAATATGGTTTCAAAATACACAAAACCCACAAAGAAAAAACAAAAACAAATTTCATTTATTTCCTTCAAAAAACGATTTTTAAGCAAAAGAAAAAGAGAAGAGAGAAACTCACCGGGAGAATCAAGATACCCACTACGCAGTACAGCCACAACACGCAACACCCATATTAGTTCGCAGCATAGATCGGCTCAGAAGGTAAGTGGAGAGAGGAAAGAAAAAAAGAAAAAGAGAAGAAAATAAAAGAGCGAGAAATTGAATGAAAATGGAAAAGGGTGAATGAAACGAAGGTGGCGGGAAAGAGGGGGCTGAGACAAAACGAGAACCTTTTCTTTTCCGCAAAATCTTTGCCACAGAAGAATGAGAGAGAGAGAGAGAGAGAGAGAGAGAGAGAGAGAGAGAGAGAGAGAAGGCAGAGGCAGTGAAAGAAAGAATGAATGAATTGTGTATTATTTTTGTTTGTGTGTTGGTTTGGTCAACTCTTGTGACACAGAAACAAGGAATGGATGTAACAGTTTCATCATGGTCTTGTGTGTCTGGTTTGTGTTTGCGTGTGTTTTTTTATTTTTATCTTCTTCTTGTTGTTCTTCTGATCGCTTGTGTTGTAGTAATTGTAATTGAGTTGGTGTTAGTTGTTAATGTGTGGGGGAAGTGAGAAAAGTGGTAAAAGAGAGGCAGTGAAAGGGACAGGACTTGAAGGAGGTTTCAGAGTCGACGCTCTTCCCATTTAAAGCGGAACCAAATCAACCAGAATCTTTTTCCCATTCATACAACAATTTTTTTTTTACAAACGTGATTTTGCAATTTTTTAAAAAATCAGTTGCAATTAGGGGTGGAAATGAACCCAGCAGCAATCCAAACTATAGAAAAAGCTTGTTAAACTTAACAAGTCGGTCTGTTTAACTAACAATAATAATAATAATAATAATTTTATTTTATCAGATTTTATTTCATCTAGATTTTATTTCATCTAGATTTTATTTTATCCAGATTTTATTCCATCTAGATTTTATTTCGTCCAGATTTTATTTCATCTAATTTTATCTTATCTTGTCCAGATTTTATTTTATTTCGTTTGTGGGCTTGGACTTAAAATAGATTTGTAAGTTTTGGGACCGAGGACCTATATAACAGCACCAAGGTTTTAGTTTAGGAAGTTTTTTTCGGAGAGGAGGATAATTCTAGGATTTTATAATTCCAGTTTTTTATCATTGTTCATGCACACTGTTCACGTAGAATAAAATTCGTTTTCTGCAATTTCGTTTCGGCTTCAATCTACAGTTTCGTTTCTACTGATTAATGGAAGGATAAGTCTCTAGCGTTGTTTTCTCTTGAAGATCAAGCACAACTCTCTTTGAGGCTATACTCGTTTTCACCTTTGTAAAGACATTTTCACACAATTTAAATATTTTTGTTTGACTATATTAGTGTAAATCATCTCTAATCCATACATTTTTTAATATTATGCTCTTTTTTATTTTCTTTTGATATACTTTGTGCTTTAACGACTTTAATTTAATATGATTTTTTTTATCAATTATTTTTGGATTTGTACATTACTTATATGAAATTTTATAATTTTCTTTTTTTAGTTAGTATTTCACTAGGTTTTAAAATAATTAATTAATCAAAGACATCTTTAAGCAAGCTTTTAAATAGGCTCGTGGGCCAAGTCAGGCTTTTTATGTAAGCCGAGCCGAGCCTTTAAAAAAAAGCCTATGACAGGTAATGAGTCAAGTTCAAGCCTTACGTATTCAACTCAAGTCGAGCTCAAGCCTAGTAAAGCTTAGCTTGGCTTGACTCATTTTCACCCCTAGTTGCAACCTAAATTCTCAACGTGGTTTTTAAAAATATAAACAAAGGAAATTAATAAAATTAGAGAAGTTAATAAAGTTAAAGAAAATTAGTTAAAAACAATACAATTGAAGAATTTTTTGAATTTATATAGTGTGAAATGAAATACATTGATAGTAAAAAAAAATTAATGTTTGACTGAAACTTTCGGGACGACAGGACACCTATTTTTTAAATGACCAATTAGTCTGCAGATTGAATAATATTTTGATTGATCTTTTTCTCTCTCATCCATATTAGTTCGTATTTTTGTTAATTTTGGTCAACCTTTTTTGTTTCTCCTCATGGTTGGATTGGCACATAATTATAATCCTTGATATGGTAGCCAATACTCATGATGACGCATGTCTGCTAACGGGACTTTGTATACACTTGACACGTAATCCAATGTATACACTGGACTAACATATTGCAAGTAATTTATATTGATGTGTTTACATGTAGCAATGACATGTGCACATGGCATGTGTAGCTATTAAGGTTTTTCACAATCACATGTTCTTTGATTTAGCCTAACAATGAATTTCCCCATTGGACGCCTCTCTCTCGTATTCATTCTTTCCTCAACTTGAAACTGAAATCTTTGGCGATCAAACTGTTAAACAAAGTGAGTGTTGGACTTAGTGTCTTCTTCAGTGATAAACTTGGTCGTAATGAGTGTAAACTTGTTCAGAGGAGATCATTGCATCAGCCTGAGTCTCACGGTCAACAAAATATTTGTTTAACTTCTCATACGTGACTTTGACCAAGACATTGATTGGAAAATTTCTCATTTTTTTTAGCACCGAGTTGAGTGACTCTACCAAATTAGTGGTCATGTATCCCCACTGTTTTCCCTCATCTCATGCCAAGGTCCATTGCTCCCTTGGTATTTGATCAAGCCAGTTAGTGTCGTGTGGGTTTTCTTCTTATAGCTAACCCATGAAGCTTAGTCAGTGTTGCCGGTAAACGTGTATCTATATGTGTTCCATTAAATGCATCGAGGCATTGAGTGTGGCATTCCAAAAAATAGTCGCCTATAAAACATAGAACAATGATACCATATAACTCCCGGTAGTGACAAAAAAAATCTGGTTGGATCATGGCATACCTTGTAGTTTGAAAAATATATAAATTTGATTGTCAACTTAATGTTAAATAATAAAATATTGTGAATTAAAATATAAAAAAAATATCTTATCTATACTTAAGACGTTTTTTCTTTTGTCCTCATTTTTGAATTGTTTTTTGTAATTTTGGTCAATGTGTCGAATACAGAACACATGTGACGAGTTGTCTGTTGTCCACCCACTATCAAGTCGTCTGTATGCACTTTTGATTGATTCGTGCCTATTAGAGATTAAGCATATACCATCTTGTGGTGTCATGTGTGTTCTCAAGTTTTGCAAAGAAAAAACAAGTGTCAACCATCTGCTGTCTCACCCTCGACAATGGCAAATGCCAATGGAAATATATTGTTAACCCCATCTTGTGCAACTGCAATTAATAGTGTCCCTTTGTATCGATCATAAAGCCATGTTCCATCGATTTACACAATGGGTTTACAAAATCCAAATGCATCAATGCATGCCTTAAATGACCAAAAAAGTCGATGGAATATGACCTTGTTTGGAATTGGTTGGCTCGACTCGTCCAATGCAGGAATAGTTTGAATTCTAATAATTGTGCCAAGGACGAATAATTGCAAAGCTTGCAGGTATTAGGGAAGTATGTTGTATGACTCTTCCCAATTACCATATACCTTCTCGAGGATCCATTGTTTTGCTAGCCATGTTTTTCGATATGTGATGGTGTATCCGAACTCTTGTCTAATGAATGTGATGAATGTAAGAACAGTTAGTTGTTCATTTTGTTCAACCATCGTCGTTATCGTTGATGTCCACCAAAATTTTGTCTTCATCGTCATTGAAGTCACCAACTACTTCATCCAATAACCCATTTTCAGCGCATGTTGTCTCTAAAAGTCTACTACTAATCCATACACATTTACTATCAGAGTTTCACAAATTTGAGTAATAATTTGGATACCTTCTCTAAAAATGAAAAAATCGATAAAATTGTACTTCATTCACTTCACACTCCAAATTTTTTATGATTCAATCATTCTTCTTTTGGGCTTCCATAATGCATGATTCCTTAAATAAATTATTTATCATAAATCTGTGAGCCTATAATATTATATAAATCTAAAAATTTTACACAAAAATTTACTCAAATACTAAAATTGTTAAAATGAGTGTTTAACTTGAACCATATTAAGTTTTGTAATTGAAAAATAGTTCTTTAAATAGTAAGAATGAATTAAGCAATGATGGCTTATATAAGTTACTTACAATATCACATAAAATATGTTGCTTAATTTATCATTGCTTACAATACTAAATTCATGATAAAAAAATTTGTTTACCAAACACTCAAATACATTTTTTAGCTAATAAAAAAAAGTTAAAAATTATTTGAAATATCTTGACAAATACACTCTAAGAGCATCTCCTATGCAGGTGCTTCATGGGTTGCTCAAAATTAAGTGACATTACTTAAAATTGAGCAATATAATGCCAAGTCATATACTCAAATGATAAAAAAACTTGTTAAGTAACATCCTTTAATTTTAAGCAACCCATGAAACACTTGTGTTAAAAATGCTCTTAGTGTATATTTGTCAAAACATTTTAACTAGCTTTTAACTTTTTTTTATTAACTAAATAATGGGTAACGAGTTTTTTTTAATAACTTTTAATATTTTTTGAAACATTGCTTCAAAAAATATTTTTTAAAACGCTAGTTTCTAACTTCTAAATTTTTATATTAATTCTCTTTTTTTACTTAAATATTTATTAGTATTCCTTTTTAATCTTTTTTATTTAAGATAAAAAAGAATTATTATATACAATTTTATATTGTTTTATCTATTTCAATAAATAATTTTATCAAATAATGATAATTTTTTCAATTTTTTAACTTTCAGTCAATCTTGTAGTTAGTTTTAACATAACTTAATAAGCAATCAAAAGTTCAAAAGTCGTAAAAATATTTTAATACTGCATCTTAGTAGTAGTTTAAAAAGAATGATTGAGGTAAGGAGTAAGGGCTATATTCGATTTTCTTTTATAATAAAAAACTGATTTTACACATATTCTCTTCATTCTTATTTATAAAATATAATGATTTAATTTATTTTTTACATATATAATTATTAATTTATTAAGATTAAAAAAGATTAAATTAATTAATAATAAAAATTTTATCTAATTGGATCTTATAGATAGAATGAGAAAAAGTATTAACGAACAGTTTTGTAGCATTTACGGGTGAAATGACTGTTATAAAACATAACTTTTTGGTAATAAAATGGAATGAGATGATTGTTTGTCGTGTTTTCCGATGAATGGAAGAGTCTGAAACACTAGTATGAAAATCAGCGCTCTTTTCCTGCCGGATTCGAATTCGTATACAGGAACAACAAGAATATTTTACTTTACTTTTATTAACTTTTCTTTTGGTCGTTAAAGAATTTAAAGAATATTATAATATAATACTCCATTCATTCTTAATTATAATTTTTTTAGAAATATATTTATTTTTTATGATATTTTTTTAAATTTTTAAATGTATTAATTATTTTTTCCTATACATTCTTACTTAATTATTTTCTCTTCAAATATTAATGAAAAATAATTAAATACATAGAAATAAAAAAAGAATAATTTTAAAATGATAATACAAATAATTAATATATTTAATATGATTAATTAAATTAATTATTTTTTTAAAGGATGTAAAGTAATTGAAAAAGTCTTATACATAGGAAGTACTATTTATTTAGTACTCCCCAATCCATATATAAGCAAAAAAAAAATATTTTATATCTTAGACACGTACCTAATTTCATTTTTATTTAATGATCATTCCTAAAATATTATTTATTTTATTGTAACTCTATTTTCAAGAATTTTATTTTACGTATGATATCAAATTTTAATGAATGATATTTTATAAATAATCTTATATTTTACTTGAAATTTATAAAATTAAATGATTTCAAGTAATTTTCTTAAACATTGTGAAGTAGTTATTTTTGTTTATATGTAAGTCCAAAAGAAGTATTTTTAATGTATTCTTGTTACAAATATAGGTTTAGGTTTTTATATATTAGTTTTGTTTTTATTTATAAGACCCAACTTTTAATGATATAATTCCTAAAGCATCATTCATTTAACTTTAACTGTAACTGTTTTTTCTTTCAAGATTTTTTTTTCATGATAAGTAGGATATTTTAAAAATAACCTTATATTTTACTTTGAAATTAGTAAAATTAAATAATTTCAAATAACTTTTTTAAATAATATAAATTTATTTTTAACTGTGCTAAAAGGAAATACGAAACAACTTCACACAAAAAATACGAAAACCCAGGTATTTATCTTCTATTGGATGAAAATAATAAATTTTAAAAGATAAAAGAATCAGACGACGGAAATCAGGGTAACTGCAGTTTCGTGTCTATATTTTTGTAACAAAAAGTAATTTTCTTATTTTTTTTATATAAGATGTAATTCATATTGTTTTATACATTAATTATTTTTAGATTAAAAGTATTTCTATTTAGATAAAAGAGTGATTATATTAGCATGCATTAAAAAGAGAAAAATATTAATGATAATGATATTTTTTTAAAAATATATTAATTTAGGATAAATTTATTGTTATTAATTACATTAATTATGTTTTTAATTTTGATAAATTAGATAATTGGATTGTACAAATAAAAACAAAGATAGTATTTATTATTTATTTACTAATCTAAGAAAAACAATGATAACTATTAATATTGAATCGAACCAAAATTAAGGTGTGAAATTGAGACATTTGATGCAGAAATCACCAAGAAAATTTTGAGGCATAGATGAAGCCAATGTGCACAAAAGAACAAAAGTGCAAAAGAATCAAGGGCTAGTCCTATGATATGACACCTTTTACAACTTCCCACAGATACTTCTCAACAATATTTGTTTTTTAAAACAAAATAAAATGATTAATAAGGTATAGTTTTGTATTTTGCACAAGAGACTTGTAAATCTAATATTGATATTTCTTTATGTACATTTTAAAGCTTTTATTCCTTAAACCGTGGTAAACTTTCGTTTATAGTTTGCTATGAGCATTTTCAATATTGCATTCTCTTTATGGTTTTATCTCATTTTTAGTAAGTTCTATTACGACTATTCGTATTTCAGAAATTACTAAATTTCTTTATTTCAGTTGTGAAACTATTTAAGAATTTAAAACGAGTACAACGTATTATTACAGATTATTTGTATTTTATTTACATTTATTTATAGAATTAAAAAATCAACATTGTAAGCTTTCAGCAAACTTTTTCATTGATTATCCTTCACACATAAAAAAAAAGGTCACACTTTCACATTTCATCACTTATAGCATTTGTTGAGTGTTATGCAACATGGTTAACTCTCCAACATCATTAATGAAGTCATGAAGCTCATCGACTTTTACTATTTTGGAGTATCATTTTAGTATCACTTGGACCGAGATATCTTTAGAAGTTCGATCTACACATATAAGATATCTCTGTACATCCGCACCAACAAGGGAGTTTGCACAAAATGCATGATCTATCCCTCGATATTCAAGAGTAAAATCTCGATACAATCCAGACTAAAATACTTAAAAAGGACTCAAGCCTATCAAGTTGATTATTCTCTGGTATTGGACCGACAAGGGTGCACATGTTGGATGTGTGACTAGAACTGGGTCACAAAGTCCACATGGTTACTCAGAATTTGCATGATCATGATTGTATAATTGATTTCCTCGCCTAAATACAAGTATATAAGCTGGCTTCTTATATGATTTTTCTCTAACTCTCGTTGATAACTCTCTTACTCATTCACGACTTATTTGAGCATTGAAATCTTTGCGGACACCCCAATGCCACTGTGTTGAGTCATCATCACCCGATACTCTATGTTTAATTCATCCTTTTGATCAGAGAATTGTCTCTGAACCAGATCAACCAACTTCCACTGAACATTCAAACCATTCCTTTTGAGTTTGTGAGTGCTTTTACATTATTGACATCTTTCTCTATTCACTTAGATCAACACCCTTCTTAGAATGTGAGTTTGTGTCTAACTCAACTCCGAAAGGTAGTTCATAAGATGAGGGTTGTCTCCCACTTATATATTTTATCTTGGCACTGTCTCTAACCAATGTGAGATTTGGGTTATTCCCAATACACTTGTTCATGCCCAACACTTTTGAATTTGATACATGGATAATATGATAGATAACCCTTTTAATGGATCCATGGTAGATATTGATATCATCTTAGAATGTGGGTTTGAGTTTAATTCAACTTCAAAGCCTAACTCATAGGGTGAAGATTACCCCTTACTTATATATTCTATCTTGGCACTATCTATAATTGATGTGAGACTTGGGTCATTTCCAATTCCTTCTTCATTCTCACTATGCTTTCCTTCATCATGCTTCTTCATCATCATCCTCCAAATTATATCATTGTCTTGATTACTTCAATAAAATTTAAAATTAGTAACAAAATAATTTGTATGTAGTTTTTTTTTTTATAAATTGTTACTAAAATTTTTGTGGTCCTAATATTAATGACAAAAAAATAATTTGTCACAATATTTTTTTTAATTTCTTATATTATTTGATTTCTAGTATGCATTCGTTATTTTGTCTCTTGAAATATGAAAAATGAGAACCATATTATTAAATCTGACTTTGATACTATTGACCTAGTACTTTAATTAGGTTAGTGATCGGGTCAATTTTTACAACATTGGTGAGAATATTAAAATTTTATCTTAAAAATTGGATGCTTATACAAAAATTAATCACTCTTACACATGAATTTCACTTGTGATTCTTCTAAAGATGAAATTGGGTAGGAATAGATTATGTTTAAGTTATAAGACGAATCAGATTCTTCAAATATTTTGATTAATACAAGCAAATATTAAGTTTTGAAGTTTACATCTTTTTGTAGATTAGGCGGATCGGAAGCTTTGTCGTGTTTGCATCTGTATAATAGACGATAGCTCCTTGGATGGTTGGATGCTGAGTATGTGCACTAATGATCATGTTTAGTGTTTTGATGCTTTGGTCCTTTATGCATAGAATATTCTTACTCTTCATAGAATTTGTCAAAGACCAAAGAAAGAAAAAGAAGTCAAGTGAAAAAGCTACGTATTCCATCAAAAGGTGTGACAAAAGCAAGTTGCTATTGAGTGATTAAAGGTGACTTGACCTTTGATGGAAGATTTGGAGTGCAGATATAAAAAGATAAGCAAGTTGTTTTATTATTTCGGTTTAAGAAGTTGGTCATATACATTAAATGTTTTAACAATGATGAAAAAGACCAAAAAGAAGGTGATTTAGTCACAACGATTACTTCCTAATGAAGGCTATAAATAGTTGAAGAATTAAATTGCTAAAAAAAAACCTTATGCACAATCATTCAATCAAGATTTAATATTCTTTGTAATTCATTTGAAGTTTATAATTTAACCCTAAAACACTTTGTATATTTTTATTATTTATTACTTTTTTTAAGAACACATACTGCAAAAAAATATTACATACGCTATTAAATATTTTAAAATATTTAAGGATTTTTATATTTTTAATATAATAACAGAATATTTATAATAAAATATTAGTTTAAATATGTTTAAGGTCTTGATAAATGACTGAATTTTGTTTTGGGTGTCTAATAAATTTTTTTGTTGCCTTGAGTTCCTAATATATTAAAATTTCTGTTATAAATTAAGTGATAAGGTGACACTATTACAACCATTGATAATGTTAGAAAAATCATTTTATAAGGTGATATATCATCACTTAATTGATAATATGAATTCAAAACAAAAGTTTCAATATATCGAAGACTCAAAATAAAAGAAAAATTTATTAGGGACACAAAACAAAATTTGATCATTTATCTGGGACCTTAAACATGTTTAAGCCTAAAACATTTCATTTTTTATTTATTATCACATATTCTTAGAAACATATAATTTTTTTACAATAGGTTTAATGTCACTTTTAGTATATTATTTTTTATAGTTATTTTATTTTAGTAGATTAAATTTTAAAAAATTCATCCTAATCCTTTATATTTTTGAAATATATCATGTTAGTCTTTTTTTATTTTCTGTTATAAATGTTAATATCTTGTTAAATTTTAAAATAATTAATTGAGCATAGGGATGGTTAAAAAACCTTTTATAATTATTTGTATTGTATGCTTTTGGCTATTAATAAATCTGGCTATTAATAAACAGCATCTGGTGATTTGTAGAATAAAGATTGAATCTTAAAGATCAACAATTATTTTAAAAAATTTATGGGATTAAAAATTGCCACAATATTTAAATAATTATATGTATAATAGGATAATTAATTTTAATATCGTGATGTTTTTAGTTGTCATTATAATAAATTAATTACTTTAAAATTTAAATGTTAACATAAGATTAATGTTTAAAATGAAAAATTAAAAAAAATAATTAGAAAATATAAAAGATTAAAATTAAAATTTTAAAATTTAATTTATTCAAATAAAACAAATAATTAAATGGATAAAAAAAATTACACTAAACCTTTATAATAACTAAAAACAAAACCTCTGTACAACACGTATAGGAAGAGAAATTGAAAAGATAAAAAAAGGCAAAGTAGAGCGTAGCCCGTTTTTCAATAAACAAAAAATAATAATTAAAGGTGAGAGTGTAATTTGGTGACAGGTGAATTATTGTTTAGTAGTTGGACAGTTTTACAAAGAATTACTAGATCAATTAACGGTCATATACATTGCACAAAAAAGAAACACGTGTAAGACATTAGTTAATTATAAAAACAACAATTTGGTACAAAATTTGTGTTTCATATGCCATAAAACTTATTGAGGCAAAAATCCCACGTCCACTTCAATTAAACAATCTAAATAATTATTTCACTCTCTACTCTTTTTTTTTCTATTCTTTTATTTCGTTCCTTGAATCAGACATATTAGTACATGAATTTGATTTATCTGCTGTCCTTTTCTAGTTGTCTCTGTGTTATTTCTAAAAAATCACACAATTTTAAATTAAATTACAAAATTATATATTAATAAAATTAAATATTAACACAAATTAAGTAAATAACATCAAAACAATTGAAAAAAAGATAATAAAAAAACCAATTTCACTAATAGATATATGTTTTAACAAGTGTATTTGAAATTGGAACGGGGGGTTGATGTTCTACCCACATACAAAAACCAACCAATCAGTGAATTACCTGAGCACTACGGAATATGCAAGTTGTTTTGGGAACCCTGACACTTGACACTGATAACTTAGCATGTCATTCATTCTGAAGATTCTTAAATTAGATCGTTTGACTTTACTATTTGACTAAGCAAGGTGAACTGAACTTAAGCATGAGATGATTAATCACATGGCACTTCATTCATGAGTGAAATTGACTTGACTTGAATAAAAGGATTAAGGATTTGAAAGTTTCAAATGTGGTGATAATGGGCTTGGTTTGCATGTGATGACCACGTTAGAAAAATTAAACTAATATATTATAGGCCATGGCTGGCATTGTCAAGTTGTAATACTTTGAAGGACAGCATCACCACGTTATATATATATATGGGTAATTGGACCTCTAAACAGAAAAATGCACTGAAGCTAGTTTCATTATGTTAGTATCAAAGACTTTGAAAAAGGGTTGTAAGTCATAAGAATATATCATTATCTACCATTAATTTAGTTAAAACTGTATCGTGGTCTTGAATTTTTAATAATTCAAATTTACATATACTCTTATTTATTTTAAATGCGAAATTCATTTAATAAAAGTTTCTTTTATTTATAGAGACGAGAGAAATGACATTTTTTTATGACTAGAAAATAGAAATACAAGGGTTGTGAAGGTTAAAACTTTATCAACGGCAATTACATACACAAAATGTTCACCAGGAATAACAAAATGGCCTGCAAAATTAATAAATCGATGATACACAACCGAATTAATGTAGCTAATAACTTATTTAAAAATAATGCTAGAAGAGTTTTTTGGAGTTTTTTTTTTTTTTTTTTTTTTACTGAGACCTTGAGAGCTTTCTTTCCTTTTCTCATGTTTTCAGGAAAGCAATGGTGTATAAGAGATTTGTTGGGTGCATCAAGAAAATCTCCTTGTCGTGGTCTTTCCCTTATTTTCACCAAAAAATATCCATTTTTTATGAGTAAAAAATATCCAATTAATCACTGATCTAGGATGTTGCTATTTCCACTCCTTTCTTTGCTTAGACACTCCCCTTTTTAATTTATTTTCGAAAAATGTTCTCTTTCAATAAAATACACTCCATTGCTACCAGTCCTGGAAAAAGCTAGTGATTCTCCAATTATGCTCTTGTTCCCTGTCCTAACTACTGTATTATGTTGTTTCTTCACTATCATAATCTATTTTTTTAGATTTGCCAAGTTTCCAAGAACGAATGCCAAATAATAACCAATTGTGAAGGCTGCCTACGAGTTCGTCTTAACGAAACAAAAACCAATTTGGATTTGATCTCTAGTTTCCTATGTGTCTTCCCTGCAACGAGAATGTTATGGCATGTCTAGTAAGTTCTTTACTAGTTTTAGGATATTCTTTTTTTGCTTCCAACTAGTTTCAGATATTCTAAGGCAAGAGATATTTATTAAGAGAATGAGGGCATTCTATAGCGTAAAGACTTATTGGTCTATAACTTATTTAGTAAAAACTTTTTGGTACAATTATGTTAACAGGGGAGTGTATTTTTTTCAAAAAAGGACATTTTTGAAAAATGAAATAAAAAAGGGAGTGTGCAAGCAAAGAGAGGTGGTGGATATAGCAACTGCCCTGATATATTATAGCTTTTGGACTATACATGTCAGCTGGCCGAAACCCAGACCAACCCAGGTCCATCCACCCACTTCAGTTTGAATTTCACCTAATGAATCCTATTTGTTAGTTACTCGATTTTTATTTTTATTTTTTTTATCTATTCAGCATTTCTTATGATATTTTATTTTATTTATACATATTTAAATTTTTATTGGTAAAGATACATATTTAAAATTTTAAGCTTGTGTTAAATATTATCTTTTTAATTATGTATTTTTTCATATAATTCTTAAATATTTTAATACTTCTCCTAAATTAGAGAGATAAATACAAAACTCTCTTGAAGAGGATAATTAAAACCCTCATGGTATCATCTTTAGGGTGGGAAAGGAAATTTCCACCTTTAGATCTATTTTTTTAATTGGAGGGTTGAGATTGTTATTTTATTTTATCTTTTTTCTTTTCATTTTTTATTGTTGTCATTCCCCACTTGTCCTCGTCATTTTCTTTATCACTTCAGATCGTGACTTCAAAGGTTAATTGGATGTCAGAGGATAGAAGCTAAAAAAAATTAGCCTTTGATTAGAAAAACAGTAATCATATAGTTACAATTCTTTTCCCGCGGTTGGAAACCTATTGACCTTTCTCACCCTAGATAAAAAAAAAAAAAAAAAAAGTTTCCCACAAGAGTTAAAAAAATATAATTTTTCAAATTTTATTAAATAATAATTGAGACTTATATAATACAGTAATTTATTAATGATAATTTCCTTTCATTATAGGTCTTATTTTGTGGAGTGTGGTATGTGTGATGCGGAAGCGAGAAGGATCAAGTTATTTGTTTGTTTGTTGAATGTTCAAAGTTTCACTTTAGAAGATCAAGTGTAGTGTTTTTTAATATTTAAATAAAATAGTATCATTTTATTGTTTTTCTCTCTCTAAAGGATAAAATAAGTTATAACATCTGAAAAGGTAAAAATATCATCTTATATTTTTCTAAAATTAAAGAAATAAACTTTAATTTGAAAAATTAGAAAGAAAAAAACTGTTAAAAAATTTGTAATCCTGAATACTTTGCAAATAAAATAAATCATATGAAATGTAATTGGAATAGGAATTAGACTTCAGACACAGACACACAGACAATCGGTAGTAATCCATCAACAAATTTCTTTTTTTTTCAATAATAATAATTTACAACAACACGCAGAATAAACAAACATCTATGCTGGAAACAAAAACCCTAAGATTAGGAGGCTGGTGGATTCAAAGAAAGAAAGAAAAAGAAAAACAAGAGCGAAATCAATCAAATCAAACCAATTTTACAAGCACTAAATTAATTAATTTTTTTTTGCAGAAAGCCGTTAAATTAAATTATGGGAAAAAAATGTATTTAAATTTTATTTATATCTAACAAGGTAAGGATATGTGTCAGCAGATGAAGATAGGTGAATTAAGTAATTTTCTTAGGGGCTTGTTGTCCTATTTAGTGGATATTGAAAAGAATGAAGGAAGGTACCTGAGGGAGGGAGAGAGAGTTGGAGAAAACAGAATCCCTATGTTGTGTTCTCTGACTCACCTTTTGAGTTATGAGACATCTAGGGTTGCAATTGAAAAAACAAAAACAGGAAAAAGGAAAAGGTATGAGAAGGCTATAATTGTTGACAATAGTTAAATTTGTTTAAATTTATTTATTGAAATAAGTATTTATTTTAATAAAATAAGTAATTTTTTATTTGTGTAGGGTGCTTGTCTAAGGGGGAGTCTGTTTAAATTTTAAAAAATAACTTTAAAATAAATATTTTTTATATAAGTATTTTTTAGAAGCAAATTAAATAAGATTTATTTCTTAAAATAAGCAGAAAATGATTTTTTTAAAAAGAGAAATAAATTAGAAAAACACATTAAAAAATAGAAAATTATTTATTTTGTTAAAATAAGTATGCATTTCAAGAAATAAGTTTAGACAAACCGGTCGTTAAAATTATTTCTGCTTAAAAAAATCTAATTTTTGCTTATATTAAGAAGCAAATTATATTTATTTCTTAAAAATATTTATTTTAAAGTTTAAACAAACGTATCCATACGAGTTAAGAAAACAATTTTTTACAACAGTTAAAAGAAAAACATTTTTATTTTTGTCAGTATACTCTTCGATATAGTATTTTACAAATTTTATTAATCAATAACTGAGAATTATATAATACAGTATTTTATTAATAATAATTTTCTTTTAATTATAAGTCTTAGTTTGTGGAGTGTGGTTGGTGAGTTGCGTGGAGGGAGAAGAACAATCTGCCTCTCTAAGTTGACCAATGCAGTATGCGTGAAATAAGTAATAACATCTAAAACGAGTGTCCTTAAATACGAGTGAAATATATATATATATATGAAAAATTGAAAATATTAATGTAATTGATTTTTAGTTTAATAAAAAAAATTAAATATAAAAGATACAGATATTTAAAACTTTTAATTTTAAAAAAAATAATTGTAAAGGAAATATTTTAGTGATGATATGGAAATATCACCTTGTGTCTTATGTCAATTAAACAAATCCGTATTGATTAATTTTTTTCTTTTAATGAATAATTAATTGAAAAGGTGTAAATAGTTTAATTTAATATGAAAAAACAGAAGACGTATATCACAAATTGAAAAAAAGAAAAAAAGAAGACAAACAAACCTATGTCATGACTACTACATGAGAGAAAAAGTACGTAAATATATTGTCTAACTCTTAGAAAATTAACAACTCAAATTTGTTATATAAGAAATAGTAATAATTTATACTCAAAGCACTTCTTTACATCTTTATTTACCTAAAGTCATAAATTAATCTTTTCAACGCAAATAAATTGCATAAATGACATTAGGATTATAATATTTAGGTATATATTTTAAATTTTGCTAGTCTCATTCAATAATTTCCTTAATCAACAATAATAAATTATTTCACAATAATCTGGGAACAAACATTGTTCTAATTTGAACATAGTGTTTCTGTTGTGAGGGAGCAATAGCAAGCAAAGAGGAGAGACTTCTGGAGTTCTGGAGATTCAAGTGCTTCAATTTCGAATGCAGAAAGATTCACTTTCTATTTCGAAAAAATAAAAATCTAAAAAACCACCAACATGTTATCTAATTAAAACCCATGAAATGGAGTGACAATCTCACTATTGGTTTCTTTTTTCAGAATTTAATAAATTCCGAATAAAGTTTAAGCAAGGGTAATTAAAAAAGTGTGTATTGTCGGAAATTCTAAAAAAAATTCCATTAATCAAACTTTGCTTGTTAATCCTTCTCTTTTGAGGTTACTTCATGTCGATACTTTTAAACTTTGTAGCAGTAGACAATAGTGTTATTCTTTATTTTCACCCTCCACAAAAAGAAAGTGAGAGAGAGGAACATGTCTGAAATCGCAGTAAAAAATTTCACAAAAGTGTCAATTTTGTCTTTGTTTACGTTTTTATGAAATTATTGTTAATAAATTGTTGTAAAAGATGTCTCTGAAAGTATCAGTTTGGTAATTGCTGACATGTGCATGACTTGCAAAGAAAGTGAGAGAGAGGAGCATGTTTGAAATTGCAGTAAAAAAAATCACAAAAGTATCAATTTTATCTTTGTTTACGCATGCAAGACCTGACATCTAAGCATTTATAAAATTGTAAAAAAAGTCCCTAAAAGTATCAATTTGGTAATTGTTAACACGTGCATGACTTGATATCTAAGTGGCATGCCATGTGGTTACCTATTTGACAGGTAACATGTCACATGATAATTTATTTTATAGGATTAATGAGATTCTATTAGTAGAGACTAACTTGCTTAATGAAATTCAAATAGAGGAATTTACTTAATAATTAGTAAAAAATTTGAACTACTATGACAAAATCTCAAGTTCAAAGATTAAAATAGGGGTATATTCATTTTTAAAGACTATAAAGGAATATATTTACAATCAAATGACTTATTACTCAATTTATAATAATTTGATTGTAATTAATATGAAAGTTAAAGACTATTTATTAACCTTTTTAATGGGACAAATATTAAATTTAAGTTTTGGGACAAATATTATTATCATAATGTGTTCTATATTATTTTTTTGTTTTTATCTTTTTCATCTTTGTTCTTATATGCATTATTTGTTGAGACTTAAATGTGTTTTTGACCTTTAAAGCATGGATCTAAAGACACCAATGTGTAAATTTTGGGAAATAAAATGACTCAATTGTAAATTTTTTCAATCAACTTTTATTATTTTGTAAATTTTATCACCTAAGTTTTTTTTTTTATCAATTTTACCATAAAAGTTTTCAATTCTTGTGCATTTTACCATCATTGACGGTTAGAAAAAAAAAGTTAAAAAAATAATATAACATTGTTTTGTTACTACTGTAATGATAAACTACGTAAAAATGATAAAATGAGTGATAAATTTGTAAAATATTAAAAGTTGATGGTAAAATTTAGAGGGGGGGGGGGGAGTTTGGTGGTAAAATCGATAAGTAATAAAAGTTGAGTGATAAAATTTAGGGGAAAAAAAACTTGGGACAATAAAATTTAAAAAATGATAAAAGTTAGGTAATAAAATTTAGGATTAAGTCAAAGAAAATTGCAATTAGGTTACGCCAAAACTTTGCAAAGAATTACTTTTAGGGCAACGAGCATTGCCACAGCACGATATTCTACTTTCCAACAATTTGAAAATAAATTCTTCTAATGATTATTAGTTAATCATCATAAAAAATACTTTAGTAATATATAATCCATTTGGATTTAGAAGATTTTTAAAACATAATTAATAAGACATTTTCCTAAACAATTATAGTTACATAGATATCATTTTTTTATTAAAAAAATTATAAGGTTCTTAATGGCATGTGAAATAGATTTTGACATTAATTACTTCAATTGATAATCTTACAAAACATTTGTAATTCAATAAACAAGTTTAACTTTTCACTATCAATTTTTATCTACAATTAGTTTTTAAGCTTTCAATTACTTTTTTAAGAGCGTGCTTGGGACAATTGAGATTTCACAATTTTAGCTATTTTTGTAGAAAAATAAGCCGTTTAAAAATAAAAATGTTAAGAATATAACCGTGAAAAAAATGCTTAATGCTTCATTAATTTTGTAAAATGATCAAAATGGAACATTTTTTTCCAATAAAACATCAAACAAAAAGATAATAGAAAAGTTATGGGTGTAGAAAAAAAAAAAAAAGATAATTTGTTGTTTTAAAGTTCAGAAATCAATATAATGTTTATAAGAATAAACAAAAAAATCAAAGCATTAAAATTATACTCATCTATCATTTCCTTCTTTTATTTTAAATATTTATCAAATTATATAACATTTAATCCTGCCTAAGGTAGCTTTGCTATTCTTAGCCGGTCTCAAGCCCGGATAAAAGGAGAGGGTTGTGTTAGGCTTTCGACAGCCAACGTTAAACTTTGTCGAATCTCTATGACATGGATCAATTACGTAATAATGTGAATGCTAGGTCGTTGCCCGGAAGCAACGCGCTGTATGGCTCGAGTACAGTGTCAAAAGAGCAAGAGCCGCTGCATCGCCGCCCGGATGTAGTGAAAAGTAAGCAAGGGTTCCCACATTTTCGTGAACGGGTGTGGGTAAAGAAGCTAGTTCATGACAGGAGGATTCGCTTTGGTACATGGAATATAGGCACACTTACTGGAAAATCTATGGAAATAGTGGATGTTATGGTGAGGAGGAAGATCAATTTTATGTGCCTACAAGAAACTAAGTGGACAGGTGAAAAAGCGAAAGAATTAGACAACTCGGGCTTTAAGCTGTGGTATACGGGAAAAATCAGATCAAGAAATGGGGTAGGGATTATTGTGGACAAGGAGTGGAAGAAGGATGTCGTGGATGTAAGAAGAGTAGAAGATCGTATCATAGTCTTAAAATTGGTAGTGGGACAGGACACCTTTAATGTTATTAGTGGGTACGCACCTCAGGTTGGGTTAGCAGAACACTTTAAAGTAAAATTTTGGGAGGATCTAGAAGGGGTACTTCAGGATATACCCCAAGGAGAGAAAGTTTTCCTAGGAGGGGATCTCAATGGACATGTAGGTAGCGTGACTAGAGGTTTTGAGGGGGTGCATGGGGGTTTTGGCCTAGGGGAGATGAATGGGGAGGGTAAATCCATCTTGGAGTTTTCGGAGGCTTTGGATCTTTCTATAGCCAATACATGGTTTAAGAAAAGAGAGGAACATCTTATCACTTACAAAAGTGGAGGGACATGTTCTCAGATAGATTTCTTCCTTATCAGGAAGTCTGATAGGAAGTATTGCTTGAACTGTAAAGTTATCCCGGGAGAGAGCTTGACTACCCAACATAGAGTTTTGGTTATGGATGTAAGAATTAGAGATAGGGCAAAGAGAAGAAGTCCTCTGGTAGCACCAAGGATCAAATGGTGGCACTTGAAGGGTGAGAAACAAGGAATCTTCCAACAAAAGATATGGGAGGGTTGGTGTGGACAATCACAAGGAAGTGCAAATGATATGTGGAACAAGATGTCCCAAGAGATTATTAAAGTGGCTAAAGAGACGTTGGGTGAATCTAGAGGTTTTGGACCTAGGGGTAAAGAATCGTGGTGGTGGAATGAAAATGTTCAGAGCAAAGTTAGAGTAAAAAAGAAGTGTTTCAAGGAGTGGTCTAGGTGTAGAAATTCTGAAACTTGGGATAAGTATAAGATAGCTAGAAATGAAACCAAAAAGGCGGTGAGTGAGGCAAGAGCCCAAGCTTTTGACGGACTATACCAAGCTCTAGGAACCAGGGACGGAGAAAGATCTATATATAGGCTTGCTAAGGGTAGAGAGAGGAAGACTAGAGATTTGGATCAAGTAAAGTGTGTTAAGGATGAAGAAGGCAAAGTCTTAGTGCATGAAAGAGATATCAAGGAAAGGTGGAAGGCGTATTTCCACAACTTATTTAATGATGGATATGGATATGACTCTAGCAGTCTAGACACAAGAGAAGAGGACCGGAACTATAAGTACTATCGTCGGATTCAGAAACAGGAAGTAAAGGAAGCGTTGAAAAGAATGAGTAATGGTAAGGCGGTGGGGCCAGACAACATACCTATTGAAGTGTGGAAAACTCTTGGAGATAGAGGTCTTGAGTGGCTCACTGAACTCTTTAACGAAATTATGAGGTCAAAACGCATGCCGGAGGAATGGAGGAGAAGCACGTTAGTGCCAATCTATAAGAACAAGGGGAATATACAAAATTGTGCAAATTATAGGGGAATCAAGCTCATGAGTCATACCATGAAATTATGGGAAAGAGTGATCGAACGGAATTAAGAAAGGAGACTCAAGTTACTGAGAATCAATTTGGTTTCATGCCGGGAAGGTCGACCATGGAAGCGATTTATTTATTACGGCGGGTGATGGAGCAATATCGCATGGCCCAACAAGACTTGCACTTGATTTTTATTGACTTGGAGAAAGCGTATGATAGAGTGCCTAGAGAGATTTTGTGGAAAGCTCTAGAGAAGAAAGGGGTTAGGGTTGCATATATTCGAGCTATCCAAGATATGTATGATAGGGTATCGACTAGTGTTAGGACACAGGGTGGAGAGTCAGACGATTTTCCCATCACAATTGGTTTACATCAAGGGTCAACCCTTAGCCCCTACCTTTTTACCTTAATTCTGGATGTCCTCACGGAACAAATCCAAGAGATAGCGCCGAGATGCATGCTTTTTGCAGATGACATAGTCCTCCTTGGAGAGTCGAGGGAGGAGTTGAATGAGAGGTTGGAAACTTGGAGACGAGCTCTAGAAACACATGGCTTTCGCCTAAGCAGAAGCAAATCGGAGTATATGGAATGTAAGTTCAACAAAAGAAGGAGGGTTTCTAACTCAGAGGTGAAAATAGGAGACCATATTATCCCTCAAGTCACACGGTTTAAATATCTTGGGTCTGTAATACAGGATGATGGGGAAATTGAAGGGGATGTGAATCATCGCATTCAAGCAGGATGGATGAAATGGAGAAAAGCATCGGGGGTGTTATGTGATGCAAAGGTACCGATCAAGCTAAAGGGAAAGTTTTATCGGACTGCGGTAAGACCGGCGATTTTGTACGGAACAGAATGTTGGGCGGTCAAGAGCCAATATGAGAATAAAGTCGGTGTAGCGGAGATGAGGATGTTGCGGTGGATGTGTGGTAAGACTCGACAGGATAAAATTAGAAACGAAGCTATTAGAGAGAGGGTTGGAGTAGCGCCTATTGTAGAGA